>NC_041340.1:27511720-27839220 GCF_004354835.1 Perca flavescens
CAAATCGGCCAAAACAAAGGCCAACGGACAACGGCACAGAACACACCGAACAGACTCGAGTCACTGACCTCGCCAGACTGTCCGATGGACGATTATCGGCTCAGTGTTTAGTAGGCTTTAAATTCACCAATTCACAGAAATCTAATCCCATCTTCCGTCTTGTTGTAATTAGAGATGTTCCGATACCGGCTCCGATACTGCCTAAAACGCTGGTATCGGAAAGTACTGGAGTTTATGCACCGATCCAATACCACGTAATAAAGCCCTAAAGAAAATCTACGTTAAAGTAGTTTATTTATGTTCTTTTTCCGTTATAACTGACTGTCAAACTGGAGAATAAAAGAAAGTTCTGGGGCATTCATTGTTTGTGTTTGTTCATGTTTCACAAAGAGTTTAACCTGAGCCAGACCGACAACAAAGATAGAAATAATATCACATCCATACAGGGATAGTAGTATACAGCTGTTAAAACCTAATGAAATATATGACACCCTGGTATCGGATCGGTACTCGGTATCGGCTGATACGCAAGTTCAGGTATCGGAATCGGTATCGGGAAGCAAAAAATTGGTATCGGGCCATCTCTAGTTGTAATCACACCACAGCCTTGTGGTCAGTAGAAGTGTGTTCTGTACCTCTGCTTCCATGGCCTCCTTCAGTTTGTGTGTGTGCCGTGCGATAGCCTGCAGGGCTGCCTCCTGAGCTCCAATGGCCTGCAGTGTAGCTTTAGCCGAGCTGGCCAGTGAGTCTTCAAGACTGGCCGATACAGCTGCAAAACAGTGCGACACACAGGCAGACAGACAGGGAAACATCAGAGGTTGACAGAGAGTTTAGAGTACGATTGAGGGTAGAGTTGGTGCAGTGGAATGTTCCTACCTCGTTCTTCTGAAAGATAACAGAGCTAGCTAGACACTGCTAAAAGGTACTAAACTCAACCTAAATTCACAAGTTGGATTTTTTCTATCGTCACAGGTTTTGCACCGTTTCATTCTCTGATACACAAGAGATGACAGCAGCAGTTCTGTGTAGGATAACAGAAGTGTGTGTGTGTGTGTGTGTGTGTGTGTGAGTGAGAGAGAGAGAGAGCGAGAGAGAGAGATGTGGACTGGCGACAGCATCCTTCATACATTACCTTTTTTTTTTATTGGAACAAAGAACACAAAGTTATCATGGATGCTCAAACAGTATCACAACATAATTCCAACATCTTGATATACAATTGCAAGCAATATTTTTAATAAATATTTATCCTTATTTAAAACATTTCCTGGTATTTTACCTAAATATATAGTATTGAACGAAAAATCAACCTCTACCCCCAATATTTTCTCAATCTCTGCCACTACTCCTTGCCAAAACAATTTCATTTTTGGGCATGCCCAGAAAATATGATAGTGATTAGCCATCGGGGTATCACATTGCCTCCAGCAAAGGCCACGGCTCTGTGAGCCTGTATGCAGTGCTGTTAATTTGGGAGTTATAAAGAATCGTACTAAATTCTTCCATCCAGATTCCCTCCAGGATCTTGAGTTTGTCGTATTTGCCTGTATCATACATATGTCTGTCCAGTCTTCATCTGTTATTTGTGAGTCAGACTCTTTCTCCCATTTTTGTTTAATGTATATTGATGAATGGTTCTTGGATGCTTGTATACTTCCATATAATCTAGAAACCGGCTTCTTGTTATCTTCCAATGTGTACGCTTTTGAGAATATTGTAATTAAGTTATGATCTTCCGGCAATTTTTTTGTTAAAATAATCTCTGACCTGCAAATATCTATAAAAATCCTGCTTTTCTAGTCCAAATTTATTTGAAAGTGTCTGATAACTCTGTAATTTCCCATTAGAGATAACCAAACAGTAAGATGGGATTCCTTTCCACACCCACTGTTTAAATCTCTCATCTACCCTAGCTGGTTCAAAACCTGGGTCAAATGCTATCCAACTTAAAACTCCAGTTTGATTCTCTAATTTCAATTTCTTCAGTACTCTGAACCATACCTTCAATGAAAATATAGTCCCAAGTACTCAATTTGTTATAGCTAACAGGGACCATTTGAGCATTAAATATATGAATATTAAAAAAAATAACTAATGAAATTTGAATGGTATTATAGAGGACGCTAACGCTGTGTTGTTGGGTACCATATGCCCCTTTTTAACTTTGAGCACCTGCCCCTTCAGAGGTCTCTGCACGTGTGTGTGTGTGTGTGTGTGTGTGTGTGTGTGTGTGTGTGCGTGTGTGCGTGTGTGTGTGTCAACTTACATGCCAGGGTGTCCTGTTCCTCCTGGTCTTGCTGAGCCAGTCTTGCTGTCACTTCTTCTACTGGTCGCTCTTTCAGTGGTTCTGTTAGGGCAGGGGACTCTGTGTCAGGGTGAACTACTGCAGTCGCTGGGGTAGCCTCGTGGCCGTGGCACTCTTTGCACTCCTCCTCTGGCGGGGGCGGGGGGGGGGAGACACAGACGCAACGTAACCTTACTTTCACCAAATACCTTATAGCAGTGATGTGATGCAGACAAACAGTGTAACCGTTTTCTTCATAACTGGCTGTATTTATTCGGTTATTTAGTGTACAGTGTGCCTCATGGAAGCGGGATGTGTTTGGTTTAGGTTTAGTGTGCGTTTTCTGATTTACAGCCAATGATATAAAAAAATATAAGGTTATTCTCTTATTTTGAAAGTGCTTAAAAAATCCTGAAACCTACAAATTTAGAATGTTTATTTTCTTTACAATACAAGTACGCTGCAAGTAACGATTATTTCTTATAGTCGAATCTTTTTTTTCTCTCATTTAAAATCGATGAGTTAATTGGTCCGTGCAAAGTCGATCGGTGTTTCCCACAGTCGAAGGTGATGTCCTCAGATGTCTTGTTCTGTCCACAACTCAAAGATATTTAGTTTACTGTCACAGAGGAGTGAAGAAACTAGAACAAATATCCACATTTAACAAGCTGGAATCTAAAATCAATTAATCCACAATCAAAATAGTTGGCGATTCATTTAATAGTTGACAACTAATTGATTCATCTTTGCAGCTTTAATTTAATATAATGTAATGTAATTCCACGTGACATCAACATTTATTTTTGGCCCGGAGCCTTCCATCCACTTGTGATCTATAAATTGATTTAAATGTCCAAACAAAGGTTGAATTTCTGCTTTTGCAGCTTGATGGTTACCTTTGGCTGCTTTTCCCTCGGTGTCACATGGAGCAGGGACTGATTGGACCTCACCCATGGCTGAGATGATGTGACTAGCCTCTGCTGAAGCCTCTGGGTGGGACACAGATACAGAAAGGCAAAGAGAGTTTGTGTTTGTCTTTGTGTGTTTGTGCCGTAACGTTGTGATTTCTTTTGTTTTATAAAATTATTAAAAAAATTAAAAATATAATACAAAATGATTAAAATATAAAATTAAACCAGATTCATTTTCTTTAGTAGTATTTATCACAGAGCTTGTACTAGACTACATTACAGTGTTCCTCCTCAAGCAGTAAAGGACCTATTCGTAGGCTACAAACAACATTCTAACACCAAAGCGTGATTTATGCTTCTGCGTTGAATCTACGCCGTGGCTACGTACGTAGGTAAGTGGAGACACGGCGATGCATGCCGCTCGGCCGTGGCTGGGTAGCGTTGCATTCCCCCCCCCCGACTCATTTCCTGGTTCTCCTTCTCCATAAACGACATGAAATCAAGAAAGGGTCAACTCTTCCTGCTACAGATTTTCCACCGTGATCAGAAAGAACAGGGGAGACACTTTGTTTCACTCACTGACTCTAGAGTCGCTACTCGCTCTGAAGCTAATCGCCGTCACTCTCTCACTTGCTCTACCACACACACACACACACACACACACACACACACACACACACACACACACACACACACACACACACACACACACACACACACACACACACACACACTTAAAGAGATCGCGCACACACCAACGTAAGTATAAACTTTAGGCGACTTACGTAGGCTACAGAGAAAGCCTCCGCAGGACCATAAATCACGCTTAATGGTGTCTAACAGGACTGCACCTGATGATTATTTTCAGAAGCAGTGAATTCTGGCATTTTGCTTAAATGGCAAACAGTCAATGTGATGACTTCATTTCCTGTCAATTCCCTTAAAGAGTTTCTGTATCTTGGGGGATACAGTCATTTAACAGGCTGTAGGGGGAGGGGCTATGGGGGGGAGGGGCATTATGTGGTTGCAGTTGATGAGAAACACTGATGGTGTGATGGGTCATGTAATTAGGTCATGTGACTTTATACCAACATTCCAAACATTTGTATCAAAATCCAAAATGGCAGCAAACGTGGACAAAGACACTGGCCATGAGGTAAGTGTTTTTACATTTTTCACGATTATGATATTTTAGAGCGATTTTGTTTTAGAAAATAGTTTTTTACGGATAGTTTTACATGTTCTTGTGGATATTTTTAAAATAATCTTCTCACAACTTTGATTATCAGGCATTGAATGCCTGTATCCTGGGGGATACATTGCCCATATAAGGGTATTTAACAGGGCTGATCACTCACAGATATATTTATGTTTTGAGGCCGGTTCTCTACAGATATTGAATAGGATAAAGGTGTGCAAAATTGATTACTTTTTTATTTTACTCTCAAATGTGTATTATTGATGAATTCAACATGTACACATGTTTTCAGGGAATTTCTGTCAGCAGTTTCTACAGTACAAGAAAGAGAGGTGAAGTCTGTAGTTTTGCCACCTGATTGTTCATCAGATTCAGAGGAGGGATCCAGTGAGGAAGTTGAGGAAGATGAGCTGTATAGGCCTACAGAGGGACAGTGTGAGGATGACAGCAGCAGCGGTGACAATTTGAATGGCAGCTCTAGTGATGAGGCCGAGGAAGGAGCAAAAACAGAATAAACAAGCAAACCAGAATAAACGAGGGAAGATGTTTAGGTAATGATTAGAGGAGTATTTCAAATTGTTATGTGAAAGATCTAGTGGTTTTGCTGTACATATTCTATCTGTGTGTGTCCACATGATGTGTTATGGTGATGTGTTAGTAAATGAGTGGAGGGAAGAGGGAAGGAACCCCCCTTCCCAATACTTTCTCTATTTTACACACACAACACACACACACACACACACTCTCACACACACACACACACACACACACAACAACACACAGGAGTTTGTGTAAAATTGCATATACTTAGGTGGTTTATGTTGAAGATTGGGGAAATATTGATATAATTTTTCCTTTTCAATAGTTGGAGAAAAACTGAGTTTGAGCACCAGTCCACTGCTACACAAAGCTGCTTCACTGCACCAGACGAGCTCTCCACTCCACTAATGTACTTCTCCAAATTCTTCAACAAGGACATCTTTGAAGTCCTTGCTCAGCAGACAAACTTGTATTCCTGTCAGCTCATTGGATGCAGCATCAACACTAATGTGTCTGAAATCAAGGCTTTCATTGGAATGAAGCTGATCATGGGTATAGTGAAAATGTCTGCAATGGAAAACTACTGGGCAACAGATACAAGATATGAGAAAGTAGCAAATGTCATGCCACTCAAGAGGTACAAATGTTTATCCAGGATGCTCCACTTTCAAGACAACATGAGCTCTGAGTCCAGTGAAGATCGCCTTGTGAAAATAAGGCCTGTACTGGACCACATGAGGAGCAAGTGCATGGAAATGGAGAGTGAGAACCAGTTCTCAATTGATGAAATGATGGTTCTTTACAAAGGAAAAAAAGCTGGAAGTCTGCGGCAGTATCTACCCAGTAAACCCAAAAAATGGGGTATCAAGATCTTTGTCCGCGCTGGTCTGTCTGGATTTGTGTATGACTTCATGGTCTATACAGGGAAGTCTACATTTGGTGGTTCTAATCAACCTCAAGGCAAAGAGTTTGGGTTAGGTGCAAATGTTGTCCTGCAGTTGTGCAAAACCATCAGAAACCCCTCCGACTGAGTTGTCTACTTTGACAATTTTTTCACATCGTTGAGATTGGTAACACATCTAAAAGATTCTATGGGCCTCAGAAGTTTGGGCACTATTCAAAAGAACCGCTTGATGGGTTGCAGCGTAGAAGAAGATCGAGACCTCCTACAAAGAGGAAGAGGCAGCTTCGACTTTGGTGAGCTCCTGTGCGTCTGTCAACCCTGTTGGCCAAGTGAGACGCTACTCTAGGAGGAGAAGAAGAGAAAGATAAGTGTGCCATGCCCCAAGATTGTGTCTGAATACAATACTCATATGGGAGGAGTGGATTTGGCAGATATGATGATTGCCCTGTACCGCACTCCAACAAAGTCCCATCAGTGGTACATGGGCATATTTTGGCAGATAGTTGACATTGCTGTCAATAATGCATGGCTCCTCCACCGGCGTGATGCAGCAGCTCTTGGTCAGAAACACCAGTGTCTGAAGGACTTTAGGCTGGATGCTGCCAGGGAACTCATCTACCTTGAAAAGCAGAAAAGGGGACGGCCATCCAAAGGAAATGAAGACAATACGCCAGAAAAAGTGATCAAACAGCCAAAGGTTCCCAGGCCAGTGGATGGCATGAGGTATGACAGGATTGACCACTTCCCTATCCTGTCAGTGAAAGGCCAATGCAGGATGTGCCAGGATGGGCAGACATCCATCATGTGTCAGAAGTGCAAAGTGAGGCTTTGCCTGGTCACTGGACAAAATGCTCGCAACGTTTTCTCAGCTTCCATTGCCCATAGAATATATCTGGTGTGGGGCACCACAGGGAAGATGGTAGAATTAAAAAAAGAAAAAACAGGAAAAAGGTGTTTTAAAAATCGGCACATGAACTGTTTAAAAAGTTATGAAATTTTAAATGTATATCCTACATAGGCAATACATCTTGGGAGAAAAAGTTCAGTTTTTTCCAATTTTTCTAATCTTGTATGGATAACATGAAACAATTTAGCTAATTAATTGTTTATGAAATGTTTTAAAAGTTGTCATATGAACTATAATAAAAAAGAACACATTGAAAAATGTTACCCTAAATGGGCAATGTATCTCGGGAGATACAGAGTGTAACTTAGAAAATAAAGGTCATATTTTGGAAAAAATGCATGAACTGTGTCATTTTAGTCTAGATATATACAAAAATAGCAATGAATAATTTTTCCATCAAATTTATTTATGCTTGCCCATTAAAAGGACTAAAGGGCAACAAGCTGTGTTTTGGATGGTTATTTGCTCTGGCCAATCACAATAGAGAGAGGGGATGTCAGGCTGTATCGCATGCAGCAATGTACAACTGTTAAGCCAGATTGCTGAGTTCTCTTTAAACAGAGGACTAAAAAAAATGTCAATCATAAAATAAAACACGGCCAAAGAATACTAATAAAAACATACCGCTTTGTGGACTAGAACAAATGTTATGCCCACACATGATAAAAATATTGTAAAAAAAAAATCACCAGAGAAATAAGGGAATTTGATTTCAGTTGCCACCATCTTGCTCCGGGACGCCTTTGTGTATTATCCTTAGTTGTTTTCACTCTTAAGTGTAGTGAAAGGCCGAGGAGCACAGCTTAAGAACAACAGAAGAAAGCTTACCCTGAGAGATCTCTTGGGGGGCATTAAAAACAACATAGTGCACAGAAAACACTTTTAATTCAGTAACATTTTTGATTGCTTTTCTTTTTAAAGGATACGATAGAAATGATACGATAGAAAAGGGACACGAACCCCTAACCCCGAACCCTATGTCAGCCACTGCTCTTGGAAGAGAAATTTAACATCCAGGTTAATGTCAATCTTTATCTCGATGCAAAACTAGGGTATGCAAATTCAAAATTTGAAAAACTATTCAACAGCATGCAAAGTTATCAATTAATTGGGTGCTTTACCAAAAACAGGGTGCGACCAAATCATGTGCGACTAGAGGAAAAGTTAGTCTGAACTCTGCCTTCCAACACATAGCTGTGGCAATCATTAGGGCTTGGGTACACAATTCAATATCTAATAATCTAATAATGCCTGCGATTGGTTGTTTAACGTTACACATCGCAGAGACACGCAGGAAAAACTATACGATACACAGAGACGGGGCTGAAAAAACTTAAACAAAAAGATTATGCTGTAATGTGTAATGTTGTAATTTGTTTTTATTTTGTAAAACTGGTGGAAATAGTATCGTTCAGGAAAGGGTATGAAAAGTCACGGTATTGGTATCGGAATTGAATATTTTTGAACGATACCCAGCCCTAGCAATCATGCTGCAACGTACAACGGTGGCTCACTGCAGCGAGGTGGCTGAATGAAAGGAGTGACATAATGTCTGAGTCCGAACCAAATTAGAGCCTTACCCTCTATGCTCTGTGTAGGGATGGGACTTTCTGCCGCCTCCTTTGCCTTTTTCTCCGACTTAGCTTTGGACGCCTTCACCGGTTTGTCCATCATAGAGGGAGGCTGGGCCGTCTCCACCTAAACAGCAGGAACAGAAGCCATTTTAACAGAGGCCTGAGAGTCTCAAAATGTTTTTGTTTAGAGCCACACATCACAATCACTTCTGTACAAAGTCTAATCTATTAACGATGGGTGTTGATTAAATATGTATCTGACACAGCCTTCTTAATTTAGCCCACCTTATTTAATTTTTTTACATACTACTTGATCTAAATACTGAAGGCCCTGATTTAAAACTATTAAGCTAATGAACATAAAATGACTGATCTGATATTTATTGGAATAATACAATGCTAGAGCAGAGGTGCCCAAAATTCTTTCATATGAAGGGCCAAAAATGTACCTGGATGAAAGGCCACAAGCCAAATCCTTACCCTAACGCTGATGACGATATGTGAAAATGTATTCGATTTGATAGAAAATGAACATTCTAATTAATCTAAAATAAAGTTGTGGCTGACTCAGAGCCAGCGATGTTAGCATGGCTCACAGCACATGAGGGAGAGCGGAGAGAGAGAAAGAATACCGTCATTCTTGAAATTCTTCCTAGATAAAAACTTACGTACGTAGGTTAATAAGGAAGTTTACCAGCACTGTGCTTTACATTGCCGTAAAACTCAGATAAAGTACTTTTCAGCTGCACAAAATGTACGTTTCGTAGTGATTACAGTTAGGATTTTAGAGCACTTTTAAAAATGGGAGAATAAGCATGAGCGTGTCAAATGCCACGGCGGGCCAAAATAAAAAGGGAGCACGGGCCAAACTTGGCCCGCGGGCCGCAAATTGGGCAGCCTTGAGTTAGAGAGTAGAGGTGGAGTCCACTCCCAGTTGTGCAGTCTGCTTACAGATATCTTTTACCAATCTTTGGCAGAGTACAGACACATGCTGCAGAGAGCACACAAACCAGACAAATTTCATTTTGTTCTGTCATCAAGTTAGGATAAGCTAACTGAATGTTTTAAGCTTCGCTAATAAGAAAGAGGGGAGAGATAACGGATTGGTTACCCTCGTAGCTTAGTGGATTTTGCCAATTCTGCAGCAGGGGTTGTAGCCGATTCTGTGGTCTGTCCTGGGACCAGTGGTCTTCTTCACTGTTTTGAGAATACAGTACTGTACTCTGTTTCTTTACTGTGTTTCTTTGCTGTACTCTACTGTGTTGTGTCCACCCCAGCCTGCTAGTATTGCAGCGCTGCTCTCCTTAATGACAGCTGGGCTCTACAGTGCAGCACTTAACTGCTTATGGGAGTGAGTTAGTTCGTGAATGTAAAAAATTATTTGATGCACCCGTGGTTGACTCTATTTATGACTCGCAGAATTGGAGAGGGGGTTGTAGCCGATTCTGTGGTCTGTCCTGGGACCAGTGGTCTCTGACAGGGACCAGTGGTCACAACCACTAGGGGCGCTAGAGACACTGGGCGCGACCAGCTCCTCAGTGGTCTTCCCTGTGGTCCCTGTGGTCTGTGAAGCGGCTTTAGTATTGTCAAACCCTTCCCTGTCGTTTTGGCAGCACTGTTAGCTGGATAAATGTCAGAGATCACAATCTTTTGTCTATAAAATACACTATATCATATATATTATGATTAATATTGTTATTATTATTGATGATGGAGATCCGTGTGGTCAGGACCAGCTGGTCTCTGGCAGGGACCAGTGGTCACAACCACTAGGGGCGCTAGAGACACTGGTTGCGACCAGTGGCACAGTGGTCATTACCAGCATCTTACTGGCACAAAGGGCACTAAAATGACTGGTCCTGACCACCTCCTCTGTGATCTGGTCTGTTCTTTGGACCAGTTGAGTGATCTGTGGAGTGTTTATTTTTAATACAACTTTCACGTTTCTCAAAGTGTGAGCAGAGTCGCCTAATGTGAGAAGCCATAATCGTTTGTCTATCCAATGCTATTGATCACTATTATTAATAAAAATCATAATAACAATGATTAAATTATTATGATTAGTCGTAGTTGTATGAGTAGTACTATCGACTATGCAGGTCCATGTCTTCCATTGAGAATTGAAGATTAATTTTCAATTGGTTTTTCGATTATGCCATGGCTACATGGCCACTGCCTTTAAACTAATGAAATGAAGTAAACTGTTGGTGATTCAGTTCCTGGCCAATAAGAAGCCATTTCCAATTTTGATGCCAGGTGTGATCATATTGATCATATGCCGTATGCTCATTCTTTTTTTTACAAGTATTTTTATTGCTTTAGAGAAGATAAAGTGCAACATTACAATGTCAATAACAAGACCTCTTTCAATTAACCCCATCCCACCCACAACAAACCCTTGAGGAAAGGAAAGCTAAAGAAACAAAAAATAATAAAAACACCTTTCTTCTATTACTCATGATAGCAAATAGTGTAATCAGTGTGCTTCACAAATCTTAGCAGTTATTAAGAGGGACGTGTAGTAAGTCTTTCAAAGTAAGCCAGTAAAGGATCCCAGTTTTTGTAAAATGTTCTGGTTAATCCTCTAAGAAAGTATTTGATTTTTTCTATTTTTAGAAACATCATAATATCAGAAAGCCATGTGGAGGCTTTTGGTGGTGTAGATGTTTTTGTAGTATTCTCCGTCATGCTATTAAGGTGACAAAAGCAACAACACTTTCCTTCCCATTGGACCTTACAATATCACCCCCTTTTACTCCAAACACGGCCATTGTAGGGCTAGGTTGTAGATCTAAATCAAAGGCTTCATTTAAGACCTCAAATATTGAAGCCCAGAACTCTCTCAACCTGGAACATGACCAAAACATGTGAAGTAAATCTGCTCTGTCCATTCTACATCTTTCACAGATGTCATCCATGTCAGAGTATATTTTGGCCAGTTTAACCTTACTGTAGTGCATACGGTGAAGAACTTTAAACTGAATCAAATTCAAACGTGCACGAGAAGAGGTCGCATTCACCCAGCTTAGAGCTCTGTCCCATATAGCATCTGATATATTTGTCCCCAACTCTTCTTCCCATTTTGCTTTGATAGGATCCATGGATATACTGTAAAGTGAGATTTGAGACTCATGACTTCACAGAGCAACTTAGAGAAATATGCAGTATTCCTCTTTCACAAAGCCGAGCCAGATGTTTGATGCCCATGATGTTAAGGCAGAGTTTCAGAGAGTTAAGACAAATAAGAGCATGGGGCCTGATTCTATTACAGGAAGATTGCTAAAGCACTGTTCAGAATAGCTTTGTGATGTGTTCTGTAAAATATTTAGGATATCTCTGGAGCAGTGAAGGGTCCCAAAGTTACGGAAGGAGTCCAATGTTGT
Organism: Perca flavescens; assembly: GCF_004354835.1. NCBI lineage: Eukaryota > Metazoa > Chordata > Actinopteri > Perciformes > Percidae > Perca > Perca flavescens. The sequence goes on from NC_041340.1 coordinate 27,523,422, forward strand.
TCCGGTGGCTAAAAGCGGAACCCCTAAGGTGCTAAATGACCTTAGACCAGTGGCATTGACTTCACTGGTCATAAAGTCATTTGAAAGGCTGGTCAAAATGGAACTGATAACTATGGTGGAGGAGGCTTTAGACCCCATGCAGTTTGCATATAGGGCAGGGATGGGGGTAGAAGATGCCTAACTTTCTGTATAAGCACCTGGAAGGTCCTGGCACTCATGCCAGACTTTTATTTATGGATTTTTCATCAGCTTTTAATACTATTCAACCACATATTTTAGCTTGGAAACTGCATACCTATTTTAATTTTGATGTAAATTTTGTCGGCTGGATTGCAGATTTTTTAACATGTAGATCTCAGAGGGTTAGGGTTAATGGCTTTCAGAACAGCGCTCCTCTTCCACTGGCTCTCCTCAGGGCTGTGTCCTGTCCCCGTTGCTGTACATTCTTTACACCAATGACTGTAGAAGCCAGCATGAGAACAGGCACATTCTGAAGTTTGCTGATGATACGGTCATCATTAGCCTGCTCCGTAAAGATGAATCTGAGCATGGGCCAGTTGTGGATGAGTTTGTCCAATGGTGTGATGAGGCCTTTCTCCAATTAAACTCCACAAAAACCAAGGATATGGTCATTGATTTTAGGAAAGTATTCCTCCCACCATCTAAGACTTTCATTAAGGGAACTGAAATTGAGTTTGTTGAACAGTACAAGTATCTGGGAACTGTCATTGATAAAAACCTGAAGTTTGATGTGAATAGTGATGCAGTCTGTAAGAAGGGACAGCACTTGTACTTCCTTAGAAGTTAAACACTTAATGTAGATAGGAAAATTATGTCCTTATTTTATAAATCTTTTATTGAATCAGTTCTTATGTTTGCCATGATTGCTTGGTACGGTAACCTTAATAGAGACAAAAACCACCTAAGCCATATCGTAAAGGTGGCTGGTAAGGTGTTTTCACAGTCCCCCTTGATGGTTATCTTTGACCAGCAAGTTCTTCGCAAGGCCCGGTCTATATCTATAAACCACCCCCTTCACTCTTTGTAGTAGTAGTTGTAGAGTTTGTAATACTCCCATCAGGTCGCAGATTTAGAGTACCTCGGTTTAAGACCAGTAGGGATAAAAACTCCTTCGTCCCATGTGCGATAACTCAGCTTAATTTGCACATGTAATGTAGTACTTGTTTTGTTTTTAGAGATTGTTCCAGTGGTGATAAATTCTGTTGTGTGCATTACACAGGAAATCTTTTTTGTACTCATGTCTTGTATTGTTGCCTCTATTTGTATGTGGCTTGAATGGGTTTCTTTTTATCTTTCACTTCTAACTGCATATCAAGTTTCCCATTTGGGATAATAAAGTGACTTAACTGAACATAATTGAATTACATGTTAGAGATTTGGCCTCTAAAGGTTAGAGGGGTCTGGCAATTGAGAAAATGATGAGATGTGTGTTTAAATGAAATGACGAACCTGAAGATATCTGAAAAAACTTTTAGTGATGTTGAATTTACTGACCAAGTCAGTGAAACTGAGAAAGATGTTATTTAGGAAAAAATCTTTACATGTTGAAAGGCCCATACTGTTCCACTGTTTGAAAGTATCGTCAATTTTAGCAGCCGTAAAAAGATGATTATTACGCCGTATGCTCATTCTAAAACCACAAAGGGGGGAAAATATGGTCTAGGATATACTTTGCTTGGATTCCTTGGATTCCCAGGCCCATTCCAACGATCTGTGTAAGTAATCTTTGACTTTTATTGTTTTTATTGTTATTCGTCGAGATATGCTTACGTGATCAGACTCTTTTTAGATTTGAGCCATCTTCTGTGTCTTTGACCATAGCCTAACTGAAATGTCATTGAATATAAGCCCCAAATGAAGAAGAAGCTTATAAAGCCACAAGAGGCCCTATCAGGACCCATGGCCTCTTGTGGCTTTATAAGCTTCTTCTTCATTTGGGGCTTATATTCAAACAACATTTCATAAAGAGAGAGAGCAAGAGAGAATAATGGTTTCTTTAAAGCACTTTCAGTGCCCAGAAAAGTTCTATATAATTCCAACCCATTATTTTATGTTTATAATCTGTCCTCTTCCTTGTTTATTTTTTCCTATGTTGTCATGAACTTAAATGTTTTCTATTATGCAGTCCACAATTGACATCCTGGCGAGATTTGAGGGTTTTCCAGATTTTATCCAGAAAAAATCCTTTGAACGATCAGGTGATCAGGTGCTGGATCAATCAAGATGATTTGACTGTTACTTTTGTTACTGTACTGTAGGCTACTTAAGTTGAATTTGTAATTAAACTTTTACATTTTTGTATTTCATTTGATGTTGCTTTGTCAGTCAACTCTACATTTTTTCCTCCACTACATGTATTTGACTTTAGTTTCTAGATCAAGATTTGATACAAAGGGTAATGTGATAAGCTTTTAAAATGCAACACATTGGTAAAGTTTAAACCAGTCAGGAAGACATGGACCTGCATAGTCGATAGTACTACTCAAACAACTACGACTAATCATAATAATTTAATCATTGTTATTATGATTTTTATTAATAATAGTGATCAATAGCATTGGATAGACAAACGATTATGGCTTCTCACATTAGGCGACTCTGCTCACACTTTGAGAAATGTGAAAAGTTGTATTAAAAATAAACACTCCACAGATCACTCAACTGGTCCAAAGAACAGACCAGATCACAGAGGAGGTGGTCAGGACCAGTCATTTTAGTGCCCTTTGTGCCAGTAAGATGCTGGTAATGACCACTGTGCCACTGGTCGCAACCAGTGTCTCTAGCGCCCCTAGTGGTTGTGACCACTGGTCCCTGCCAGAGACCAGCTGGTCCTGACCACACGGATCTCCATCATCAATAATAATAACAATAATAATCATAATATATATGATATAGTGTATTTTATAGACAAAAGATTGTGATCTCTGACATTTATCCAGCTAACAGTGCTGCCAAAACGACAGGGAAGGGTTTGACAATACTAAAGCCGCTTCACAGACCACAGGGACCACAGGGAAGACCACTGAGGAGCTGGTCGCGCCCAGTGTCTCTAGCGCCCCTAGTGGTTGTGACCACTGGTCCCTGTCAGAGACCACTGGTCCCAGGACAGACCACAGAATCGGCTACAACCCCCTCTCCAATTCTGCGAGTCATAAATAGAGTCAACCACGGGTGCATCAAATAATTTTTTACATTCACGAACTAACTCACTCCCATAAGCAGTTAAGTGCTGCACTGTAGAGCCCAGCTGTCATTAAGGAGAGCAGCGCTGCAATACTAGCAGGCTGGGGTGGACACAACACAGTAGAGTACAGCAAAGAAACACAGTAAAGAAACAGAGTACAGTACTGTATTCTCAAAACAGTCTCATCTAATGAAGAAGAGATTCCAGCTAGCTTTAGCACATTGCCCCAACATGCCGTGGTTCCATCCTGACCTGTTTCTTGACGGGGAGGCCGTTGTCTTGAGACGCGGGTCCCAAAGCTAGACCCAGCAGCCAGTCTGAGTATGGAACGTTGTTCTCCACGGCTGCTCTGAACTTGTGGTCCCATTTGGCGTAGAGTACTGTCCCTCCGATGCCTCCGCCTACTGTCAACAAGCCAGCAGCAACCACTTTAGCAGCACCACCACCACTGTGGGGGAAGAGGACAGAAAAGGGTAGACATGAATGTGATGTCAACATGAGGTGTGACAAAGTCTTGCTATCAGCTAGAGGGCTAAATGTAATGTGCAAGCATGTGTGTGTGTCTTACTGTCTCTAGAATACTTGTCTATAAAACAGTATTTCACATATGCCCACTTACCCAGGTGGTTGACATGTAGTTGCGCTGTGTGTGTGTGTGTGTGTGTGTGTGTGTGTGTGTGTGTGTGTGTGTGTGTGTGTGTGTGTGTGTGTTACCTGGACTCTCCTGCTGTGTAGTGGCGGCAGTGTTGCAGATTGGTTAGAGGGGTTCTCCCGCAGTTCTTCTAGAGAGCGGGGAGAGAGAATGACTATTAGACAGACAGTTCATGCAGTGTTTTTGCTTGATCTTCACCGCCTAAAACATGCACAGGTCCAATGTTAACTATAATTTCATTTAAAAAAAAATCTTATTAAATCTGAACTATGATATCATGAAGTAACATCTAACAAGGAAATATACAAATTCAAATAACTGCATGCTACCAGGAATGGCCTTGGTGTTGCGGAGCAGTGAAATTCACTTAAAAAAGTATGGTTTGACAGATTTCTGCATATGTGAATGCTTGTAAAACAGCTATTAGAGGGAACTCATGCAGAGGCTAATATTTTCTCAGGTGGACAGCACAGCAGCAGTATGTGGTCAATTTTTGTTATTTGGAAAGCATATCACAGGAAAAGATGTTTCCTTACATCTTTTCCTCGCATCTCTCTCTAACCTCTTAACTGGGAAGTGCAACAGACCTTTTTCAGGGCAGACATGTTGACATGTCATAGTAGAAAAAGCACAGGTGTATTAAAAACCATTAATAATGGCTGCATTCCACTTAGGAGAGACCCTGGTATTGTGCATGCTGACTCACTGAAATAGCTTACTAGGACACTTGATGGAATGGAGCCATCCTTAAGGATATCAATTTCAGCTGGGCTTTTCCTACTATGACAAGTCAACGATGTCTGCTGTGAAAAAGGCCCATGGCAGAGTGAAAAGACACTAGTTATTTTTTCCTTTTACCATATGTGTTTGTTATATTACATGTTCTGGTGCCGTTTCTGTTTTTCAGGTTTTGTTGGAATAAAAGTTTCACTTTGTTAAACAATAAATAAAAGTCCTATTTCATACATTTCAAACCAAGGTTTCAGCAAAGAATAGGTTAAACGGTGTACAAAGCCCAGTCCCACAAATGCATCCATCAAACACTTGAAATACATGTATTCATTTTATAATTCTTTGTTGTTAGCAATATGAATGGCAAGTTACCCAAATCACCAGAACTACAATGTAACCGTTAACAACATAAAAGTGCTGTGCGCTGAACATGTTTCTCATATCACAGGAATGGCTATTACAAACATTTTCACTCTTTATTACATGTGTTTATACCCCCTAAGATACAGAAACTCTTTAAGGGTTCAACTATAGCGACTGCAAATAAAGCGAAGCAATAACGTTATTACAAGATGACCGTATTTACTTATCCGGGCTGCAGCCTACCGGTTAAGGTCAGACCGAGCCGTGTGATGTCATTACTGGGTAAGAAAAAGGGTGGGTACCGTCTAAGATCCAGTTCTAGACACATTTCACTCTGGATCTTTTACGTGCAGTTTAGAGTCCCAAATTCCCCCTACAGGGTCTTTAATTAATTATTAACCTGCTAAGCAACCTGTGCTACCCTAACCGGTCTCAAATAATACCCTCATCATTTGGGACACTAAGTTTTTGGAAAATAATTCGGGACACTAAACTTCACGTAAGCCTTTTCCAACATGAAGCCGACATTTGTTTAAGAGGCTTTTAAATAATGCAGAGTGTAGCTAAATAACCTTCCCGGCCTTAACTTGATTAACTAGCATACATACATGGACCAGACAGGGTTATTTTAATGTAATTTAAATATTGCAATTCAGCAAACATTATGGTTGAAATGTCATTAGCCATGTGTCACGTTAGACTAGAAGCTAACCGGCTAGCACTGACGTAATGCGTTGTTTTCATTGGCTCTCTCTGAGGACATCTTCACGTTGAATGGACAACCGTGTGAATTCTAAAGCCGAACGTTATGTTAGTGTTAACAGCCCAGCCGTGTTTACAATAAAAAAAAAAATCCAGTATGGCACCTTGGGCCAGTCTGTGGGTCACAGTGAATGACAACATGGTAGCTAAATGGGTAACGTTGACGTTAGCTCGCGCTAGTAAAGGAGGGGTTAGTTGCGCGTCTTACCCGGGCTGTGGCATTAGCTCCTCTCAGACAAGCCCTCAGCATGGTCCACAATCACTCTTTTTACCCAAATGCTAATTAATTTAACCTGCACAGTAGCAGTAGCAGCTCTTTTCTCCTCAGTCCTCTCGTCCTACTTTTCGTTTTCTTCCGCCCCTTCTTCTTCTTCTTCCTTCGTACGTTAGGTAGTTTAAACGCTTGTGTGCGCAATACTGCCTCCCTCAGTCAAAAGTAGAATTTTAACGGAGGCTTTTCTCAAGCTCTGGTAACATGGTTGCTTTTTGACCAAATAGATAAAATACTTCCAATTACTTAAATGCAACAACAAGTTTATAAGAAATTCTTTACTTAACTGCCAAAAGAGATTATATTCTCAAAGACTTTGGTAAAGAGACAATTACAAAAATTAGATGTAAATACTAAAAATTCCCTGTCCCGCCAAAGATGAAAGAAATGCAATTTAAAATTATGAATAGGATTTATCCGACTAATGATTTCTTAAAACGATTTAAAATGGATGTAGGAAACTGCAACTTTTGTGAAAATGAACCCAAAGACTTGATCATCTTTTCTGTTTGTGTGAAGTTGTTCAAAGACTTTGGCTGGACCTTATTCAATTGCTTGTATCTAAAGGAATTCAGATAATGAATATCAATTAATGATATAAAATGTGGTATTTTTCCCAATGATTACAATGATTTTGGCATTAACAATGTCATTCTGTTGCGTAAACATTTCATACACAAATGTCTTTTTTTCAAGAAAATCCTAATATAACTCATTGGAGGAATGAGTTGAAACTTTTTTTATAAATCTTTACTACTGATTAATAACAAGAATGCAGGGAAACTGGCTTCTTTTATAAACATTATCGAATAATTGCCCTTTTGATTTATTTTCTTTTGAATTTGTTCATTTCTTTTTTGCTGGTATATCATGCCCCATGTTCTTTTGTTCATTTATGTATATATCCTCTAAGATATGCACTGTAATTTCGTAGTAAGATTTTACACTGTACCTGATTGGGCTGTATTTGTTCTGTTAATTAAAATAAAAAAACAACTTCCAATAACTTAACCTCTGTCGTCTCCTTTTTCCTTTCTTTTTTTCTGTGGCTTTGGCCAGAAGCAGGGGCGAGGATCAGTAAGTTTAGTAAGTGTCATTCAGTTTTTGTCATGACAAGTTATGGTTAGAGTTAAGGTTCATGTGTTCATGACAGTGTCATGTCACTCTTATGTAGACAGCTTCAAGTAAAGGGTTACCCACTCTACACTCCCTCACTTTAATAAAACTGAATCCGACACATGCAATGGAAGAAATGCAATTGTTGTACTCTTGCAGCAAAATGTACAGTGCTGGTTATCATAAAGTTCTGGTAATAAAAGGCAATATGAGACATTCAAGTTTTTTTTTTATTATTTGAAAGTCTTCACCATGAAAGAAACAACAACAAACACAGTAACATTAGCATTTAAAAAAAAACAACCAATATAAAAACAAATCACAGCCCAAGATGACAGAAGTAATGTTCTTCAGTATTTAAAAATTGTACATACTTTGGAGGGAGGGGGGGGGGGGAGAGAAATCTTGTCAATCTGAATTATGAAAATACTTTGCCTTTGGTTTGCCTTTCTTTTAAAACGATTTAGAAGAACACTTTGAGTTTGGTCAGTTTCTATCTATTCTTTCATTCCATTTAGCGAGTACAAGCATTTGCAAATAATGGACATCAACTAACCTGGATGTCTGCCCTACCAGGCCACGGATCAGCGCTACAAGTGGTTTGGGCGAACACCATATCCTAAACCATTTCAACTGACCGAAGTGTGATTAAACATGCAACTGTAAAATCCTGCCATAAAAGAAAGAAGAAAGAAAAAAAAGACTCCCTGAGCAGATTAGTGATCTGGAAAAAAAAGAAGGTCCCAACCATTGGATAAAGGAGCACTAGTATAAATGGAAACTAAAGATGCTACAGTGTTGAACCAGTAACTATCAGCTGAGACGCAGACACAGCACTGTGAAGCTGTGCAGGGCGCCGAGTTACTTCCAGCAGCGTCAAGTAGCTGCAACCTGGAACAGAGTCCTTCTGGGAGACACGGTGGGCTGTGACAAGTCAGAGTGCTGGGGGAGCAAAACCATTTTTTTCTTTTTCTCCATTTTCCATGACAAACTACGCCATGTCAGGCTCCACTGTGGTTTCTGTCTTCTGTACTTTGACTGGAGTACCCGAGCAGTCTTCACCCTGAGCAGAATCAGAATAGGATTTATTGCAAGTATCCGAGTAAGTAACATTTACAAAGTAGTGGTGTAACGGAGCATGGTTGCTCCGTGACGATTAGTCTCGCTTTGCCGGATCCTCCTCCAAAGCGCGCTGGAGGAGGGTCTGGCTACTCCACACGGCATTCGGGATGGGAGGAAAACGTGCTCTGGTTTAAATGGAATTTCTTTAACCCTTGTGTTGTCGATTTTTTTTGTCGATTTCTTTCTGCGCTTTTGACGTTTTTTTTCAACGTTTTATAATTTTTTTTTTCATTCAAATGCTATAAAATTGAATAAAACACCCAAATTCAATGAAAGTAGTGAACCGATCATTTATTTTACTTGTGAAGAGTAATTGTTGCAGGGAACCATGCACTTTATTCATTTATTTTTTTGGACAGTTTCTTTGAAAGAAACTCCCATTTATGATATAGAAAGTTTTTATGTTTTGTTTTTTTAAATAAATGGGTCAAATTTGACCCAAGCACAACAGGAGGGTTAAACCAATCACAATCGTCTTGGGCGGTGCCACCCAAGGCGGTGCCACCGGAGAAAAGCCACACCGCGGCTGCAAAATAGCCTCAGGAAGGAAGCTGTTTTGGTGGAACAAGTGTACGTTCAAAAGTTGATTTAGTCGTGCAACAGAAAACTCAGATTGGACAGATAGTCTAGCTAGCTGTCTGGATTCACCCTGCAGAGATCTGAGGAGCAGTTAACCATAGTCCTCAGAAATACACCGGAGTTTAAAATGCCAACACAAAGGAAGCCCAAGGCAACCAATATCTGGCCTAAATGAGTGAAATCCGATTTTCTGGCGGCAACGGAGCAATCCCGGAAGTGGAACATCAAGGATATAGACTAGTACGTATAGACACTCAAGGTTCGGAATGCGTGTGATCCTTGGATCAATTGCAAAGTGTAACCATAATAATAGTGTAAAATACCTTTTTTACAGTCGCTGTTACTTAAAAGTAGGCTGATAAATGTCTATGGAGGGTTGCCGTGAAAAGATACAGGCAACGCAACTTTGTTCTCACATGAACGGCGCATGTTAAAATGCAATGCGGATTTCGGTGCCACTAAAATGTCTGCGCTGCTTTCTGATGCTGGGCCCGGGATCCCCTGTGTCAGCGGGGATCCCGGGCCTTGTTAATAAAGCCGACTGCAGTTGGGAAAAAACGGCTTTGTGGCTACAGGATTTGGTTCTGATGGACTGCAACCTCCTCCCAGAGGGGAGTGTTTTAAAAAGTCCAGGGTTAAAGAGTCCAGGGTGGGAGGGACTTGCCACAATCTTTCCTGACCCTTCAGGGTCAAAACAAGAGAGCAAAATCAATCTAGTTCGATTAAAAAATTAAATAAAAAGCTGCTTCATTAAGTTATTTTTCGCCACCCTGCTTTAAATGAGGTTGTCCAACTCTTGTAGTTATTAGTACTGGATTCGAAGTGTAACTACTAGGGGTGGGGAATCACCAGAGGCCTCACAATACAATATTATTGAGACTTTAAAACATATTGCAATATACTAACTTTTTTCCAACTTCAAATTTTTTCCCAATTTCAAATGATGTCCCCAAAAGGAAAACTTTGTCAACATCGGTTTTATCTAAAAAGATAAATGTCTCTTTGTTCATCTCACTTCAATTGTATTGCTGCAAAATGGGATGGTCAAGCAGACAAACTGACCGACACATAATAATAGATTGATACTTGGCGTCTGGGTATCAATACAGTGTTGCCACGGAAAATATGGCAATACTATGCTGTATTGATTTTATTCCCCTACTCCTAGTAAGTATGTTTTTTTTCAACCTGGACCCAATTGTCCAGCTTGTATTTACCTTTACAAAAGTGCTCGTTTTGTCTGACAACATTATGGAAAGGACCTTAAAAACCTCTGAGACCTTTCTGTTTAACCAGAAACAGCTCTGAAGTCGCTAAACCCACCAGACTCCATTTAAAAAAGAAATACTTTCAGCGGGTATAGAGCAAACATATTTTCACATCAAACATATTTTCAAATCTGTGTGTAAATTTGTTTATTTCAACCAAAACTAGAGTTGTGATGGTTGGAAAAATGGAAAGACTTCCCAAAGCGGGTTTTTTGTTTGTTTCCGTTGACTTTGAATGAAGTGTATTTTACGATGCTAAAATTACTGTTCATTTACATGGAGTCTGGTGGGTTTAGCGAACCCAATTTCGCAGATGTTTTTATGTTTAAAAAAAAAAAAAAAAAAAAAGGGTCTCACTCTTTAACAGACCGGTTGACCTCCATAGAAATCCTTTCCATAATGTTGTCAGACACCTAGAATATTAATAATTAATTAAAGCGTAACTACTAGGGGTGTGACGAGACACCCAGCTCATTGGTAAGACACGGGATTGAGTTCACAAGAACGAGATTTAAGAAATGTGACTGGAAAAATAGTCTTTACTTAGAGAACCAAGGTTACAACGTAACCAAGCATTTCATTGCAGCAGTAAACAAGGAAGTAGGCTGCTCTCGTATTGATTTATGACCATTTTAAGACGAGGGGAGAACATTTCACTTTGTTTAATATTATTGAAACTAAAGTTAGGTCTTGCTTTCTGCTTCAGACAAAAAAAAATAAATAAAAAAAGAGCGATCCCCGCGAGTCGGCGGCAGCGCCACACTCAACTGTACGCTGCAGTCCGTGTGTGTGTGTGTGTGTGTCTCGAGCGTGCATGAGCGCGAGAGAGAGAGAGGCCGTACTCTAACGTTCTAACGCTGGGTTTTACCGGCAGCTTTGTACTATTTCAACATTTTTTGCTACTTCAAAATGGGAAAAACTTGACTTGAATATATTTCTTATGGCTTTAAAATGATTCAGATCTAATAGGGGATTTGATAGAACTCGACTAAACAGATAATGACTCAATCAAACTCACCTCCAGTGAAAGGCTGCGTGCGGGGAGAGAGGCATTCTGGGAGTCTGGCAAGGTTGGGAAGTCCAGCTCAATGTCCATTACGTCACCAAGATCCAGCTCCTCTCTGGATGAACAAGAGGACAAAACGACACATGAGCATGACCCAACAGCTGATTGAGACTGAGGTGCATTCTCGATCGGAGGCCAAATATCTTCTTACATATCAAGGACTTTGTCCTGGCCATCCTCCGTTGGGGGGTCCCAGGCGTGCAGTTTGACCTTCCACAGTTTGATCTGCTGGTCCCAGGAGCGACGGCTGTACTTCCTGAACTTATTGGGAGTCTTTGGGTGAACACCCGGCTGACGCATGTGTCTGGAAACAAAAGGGGTAGAAAAAAAAAAAAAATAGAAACGGAGAAGATCAGAATATGAATATATATATATATATATATATAATATATATATATATATATATATATATATATATATATATATATATATATATATATATATATATATATATATATATATATATATATATATATATATATATATATATATATATATATATATATATATATATATATATATATATATATATATATATATATATATATATATATATATATATACACACACACACACACTCTCTCATTTGAATAATCAAATATCGATTCATAAAATCCAGAAGGGATCTCTGTCTGTATCATATGAAACTAGAAGACCTAAGGAATCCATCGGGGAAGGCGGTTAAATAACAAAAGATGGGCTACATTTTGGCGAGAAAAAAAAAAAAAAAAAAAAAACAATGTCATGGCCATTTTAAAAAGGACGTCCCTTGACCGCTCTCACCTCAAGATATCTGAATGAAAGGTCACTTAAAACTCAGAGTGTAGAAATCATAGAATATCTGTCACATCCCAGCAAGAAATGGGCTGAAATATACAGAATCGACACGGAATCAGAAATCGAATGAATGAATGTTATCGAATCGGGACCTTGTGAATCGGAATCTAATGATTTGGGGAAAATCAGTGGCGATACCCGGCCCTATTGCCAAGTAGGTTTGCACATTCAAGGAATTAGTCTCGGCGCGTCACGAAAAACACAGTCCAAAGTCAAGGTTCTACTTATTTATTATTGTTCTATGTCGCACACACGTGCTCATAATAGTTGCAGTGCTGTACTGCTTGTGTGTGTGTGTGTGTGTGTGTGTGTGTGTGTGTGTGTGTGTGTGTGTGTGTGTGGACCTACTTTGGAACTTCCTTGGTGTATCGGTCATAGGCCAGTGTGTTCTTGCCATAGTTGATCTGTTTCTGGCGCCGTAGCAACACGGCCTCATCGGTCTCCATGTTTTCTCCCTCTCTTGAGTCACAGCTGCAGACAGACAGACGGGGGGTATTCACACATACAGACTCAAAGAATAATAATAAAAAGGCACGACATTGTGAATGGAAACTTCAAACAGCAGTGTGGCCCCACGCCCCCCCGGGATTCAGGACGCTTAGGTCACTTTATGAAAATGTCCTCTTTAAACAAATGTGGGAAGAGGTGAATCATTGCAGACAACAGCTTTAGCATTCAACGTGATGGAAGTTTCCCAAGGTACCGGGACTTGAACGCAACATGACGAAAGACATCGCTCAGGAAAACAACGTACTTGGTTGTGCGGCAGTATAGTGGTAACAGGAGAAAATAATGATCAGAGAGGCGTATGTAAATGATGTGCTCAACTAAACACACTTGCGAGCTTCAAGCTTGGGAGGGGGAAGAGAGAGCCTGCTACTTTGAATGTGTGTGTGTGTGTGTGTGTGTACAGCTGGTTAGACTCTGCAATGATGAATGAATATGGATATTATGGCTGAACATTTAATTGAGAATAATGATACAAAAACAATAATTTAAACTGATTTTTTTTTGTAATGGCTGAAAAGAAAATGCCACTTTAAAATGTTAACTGTCACTCTCTATTTAGTGGCGCCTTTTATTTATTTTCAATTCAAATGTTCAATTTGTCAAATAAAAGAACGTTGGAAATTAGGTCCTCTCATTTGTTTTAAACTCAACAAGCAATTTGTCGCATTTTAGCTGAATACTGAGAGCAGCAGAAATGCAGAACTGAGTACACTTTAATATCTGGTTATTTATTGCAGGTGATATCTTTACCACGATATTCAACGTTATTGCATATTTTCCTCATGTCTTGCAGCCCCAATTCTGTGTTTGTGCCTTTAATACAGAACGGCGAGGCGGGATAACCGCGCAACAGTTCCACCCTGAACAGGCTGTGAAAAGGGACCGACATGCGATAGACAATAATAAAGTGAATTTATATAGCGCTTTTCAAGAACTCAAAGTCGCTTGATAGGGTGACATACCTCTCAGAAGAGCCAGATGAGGTCTTTCTCTCTCTCTGGGTGACCTCTGCACCCAGTATCCTCCTCCTGTAACTGGACACAGTGCACACACAGTCAGTGAAGATTGGCACACAATAAAAAGTGGGCTTTGAATGAATCAAGAGACAATAAAAAATAAAAAATAAATAAAAACAAGAAGCAGAGTTTGTTTACCGCTGCATGTCTCTGTGTACATCCCTCCTCATCTCATCGTCATCTACCTGGCTGCCCCAGTCAGCCGGTCTGCTGCAGCGAGACACCGGGCCTGTGCTCTCTGGAGTGGTGAAACTAGGGAGGAAGCACAAGAGGTACATACCCGCATTAACACACGGAGGGGGAATACAAGTTTGCGATGCCACGGTGGCAGCAGATGTAGCCGCACACTGCCAACTTTGTTGACCGAGTACCATTTCCAATACATTGTGTCGAGTGTCAAGCGAAGAATACCACGCGACCAATCGGACAGTTTGTACAGTTTTGCAGCTAAACTATGTAAAAAGGTAGTCTCACATCGCCAGACCTTCCTCCACAGCGCTGCGAAGGAGGGTCTGGCTAGCCCACACGGCATTCCGTGATGGGAGAAAAACGTGCTCTAGTTTATTGGCATTTCTTTAAAACCAATCACAATGTCTTGGGCAGCACTAAGCGCCGGAGGCAGAAACAGCGCCGCTCCAACAGAGATCTGAGGAGCAGTTAACCATAGTCCTCATAAATCCACCGGCGTTTAGAACGCCAACACAAAGAGAGCGATGGCCATCCGGCCAAAATGAGGGACATCCAGCAGAATTTTCGGCGGCAACTGAACAATACCGGAAATGAAACGTCGTCAAATTAGACTATGTAAAAGGATGCGTTAGAAGGTAAGAGAGAGGAGAATAATAATTGGAAAATATTGCGATGTACACTAGAAAGGTATAAAACATAATTATGAGAACATTGTCAACTGATATCAAGAAATAATGCAATAAAAAGCTAATATAATATGCTAATTTATTTAATATTATATTCCATCACATTGCTACTAATGTGAACCGTTACATTAAAGCGAGGGGCATTCTGTAAATAACTTACAAAATAGATTAAAAAAAAAAGAAAAAAAAGGAACAAGCCGACTTATTGGGACTTCAGCTTATTCACCGTATCCCCCAGAGTTAGACAAGTCCATACATACCCTTCTCATCTCCGTGCGTGTTGTGGTGAATAAGCTAAAGTCACAATAAGTCAGCGTGTTCCTTTAATATCAATTAAGGCCTTCTTTTTTGACTAATAAATTCAATGCATTTTAGAACTTTAAGGATCCGCAGGAACCCTTTAAACAGCAGGACAAGTGAAGTGAAGATAACGTTGATAGTCCAGCGTGAACAACACACTAACCGACCGACCGTGTTTTTAGCTGAGCTTTACCAAAAGAATATTCTGTTAAAACTGATGGCTGCCGTTTTGCCCTAATTGTTCTCTGTGAAGATTGTACACCAACATCATTTTGTTTCAATGAAAACTCAGCTCCTGCCATTCTTCGCCACAGTTTTGGAAGAAGGAAAAAAAATGGGAGTAAACAGGCAACCCAGCTTTAAAGGTGACATATTTTCTTTAAATAAGTGCTGTGTGGTGGACCTAAGTCATGCTGATATGAAGAGTGGTTCTTGTGGATTTTGAAAAGTATTCAAAGAAACAAAGTATTAAATTTGGCCCCAGCCTATTCGCCAGGCCAAAGCAGTCAACTTAGACCACTTCACTTGTGTCAAACTCGAGGCCCGCGGGCCAAATCTGTCCCATGCGAGTTTTGATCCGGCCCACATATCAGTTTAGGTACACTACAAATTTTGGCCTGCCTATATGTGCGCTGAAGAACAGAAACTGTTTTCAAACTGTAATCACGCGACACTCAAAACAGAATTTGGCAGATTTGCCGACTTTGACATTCTGAAATTCCCACAGAAGCAGCGAGTTTGCATTTTCAGGCCTGCGAAACCGGTCCTTATAAAAATATGTAATCATTGTTTTTAGCTCGATTTGCTAAACTCTATGAAGGAACTTTTTTTGCTGACTTTTGTGGACCAAACTGTAAGTGACAAAAGCTGTATGAGACATGCAACAATAGTCACCCTTTTTGGACTTTCAATTAAATAAAAAGCATGTCAATAAACTAAACATGTCTGGCCCTTAATGTGATTCTCATTTTCTAGTGTGGCCCCTTAGTGAAACTGAGTTTGACACCCCTGACTTAGAGGAAACACTGCTGTTCATCCTCCTCTAAATAACTTTGATATTAATATCTACCACATACTGTTTGTCTATACATTTGTAAATACTTTTTTTGCACGTCTGGTGATATGCTAAACTGCACTTCGTGGTCTCAGTTACTGTGCTCCAACAATAAAGTTAAATCCAATCCAAAAAAATATCCACTTCTATTGTAAGTGTGTAGTCTTACCTAGCATGTCTTTTTTCAGAGTATCTGTAGCTGCCGTCGGTGTGGCCGCCGTTCTCTCTACCGCTACCACCTGTCTCTCTGTTGGCCCGCAGGCTTCCGTCGACCCCTCGTTTCCTGCAGGGGGGGAATAAAGATTTGGATTAAAAACATACAAGCACACGTTACAACAAGCATGTCTGAAGTAACCTTCCCCCTAACGTTAGCGTTTCTATCCGTCTCGAGCAAACCAATAAGAATAAAAAAGGCGATAAGCAAGCGCCTAAACCTACCTAGCTAGCTAACGTTAGCGCGGCAAACGCAGAACTAGCTTGCAGACCGTATGCGACATAGTTTTGAAATGTGTAACGTTATTACAGCAAGATACAGCAACTTAACATTAATGCTAAGGTTTCCAAAAATCAAAACAAAGATGGCAGCCCGCCGGAACTCCGGCCACCGGGCTAGCTAGAAAAGAAACAGTCGCCACTTAGGAGAGGGTTACACGCTTTGTTATAACGCAGCAAACGGATTGTTTAGTTGTTGTTTTTTTTACCATTAAACGAGTCATGACGAATCTGAAAGTAACGTCAGAACCGTGGCAACGTCACCTGTTTTTAGAGAAGCTTCTGGGTTGTTATTTCGCCTTTAGAGAAACCGATGGTTAACTTATTTTACCTCGGATACATAAGAGGCACGGACCAGAGCTAACGTAAGTTGCACCCCTAGCGTTACTTAAACCAGCTTTCCGCTGTCCAATAGAATAGAAATCCTTAGTTTAAACGTTTCTCCCGCCATCTGCTTCCTATTTCCGATTGTTCTGGCCGTCTGTTCATCCATCCATTAACGCGATCTAGCTAACTAGCTAAGTTACACACAATGGAAGCTCGTAATAAAGGTGTTTTAAGTAAGTAACGTTGAAAGCACAGCATTCGAAACGTACCTATTTTCAGGTTTGCTGCTGTGAGAGTCACTTCGTCTGCCTCTGGTCCAGTCAGACATTTTCTTTGTAAGGAATAGAGAGATCAATGAGTATCTGGAGCGGTAAAGTATCTCTGTTGTCAGCCAGGAGGCTCTACAGCAGTGAATCTACTGATACCCGCCAACACCAAAAGACGCGCGGTTCCAAACAATCCCAGAAGTCACGTGGCCGGAAAGGGCGGTTATACATGTAAATTGGTAAATTGCTATATACCAGAGAATGTCTAATAATGGGAGAACGTCCACTCTCGGGAAAATTCCGGGTTGGTACAATGGGGCTAATAGGGAGTGAACAGGCTCTCCATAGACAGGCTCTGTATATACTGTCTATGGTAAATTGAAGTTCCCAAAAGTTGAATCCTAAATCGGATCTGCTAGAATGATCGACGTAGTTAGTTTAAGGCATGAGGATTGGGTATTGGTTAGAGTACGAATACCAGGGTGGGTAAGCCAATCAGAGGCAGAATAAGGCGGGCCACGAGCCACGTCCTTTGATGTCGACACGTCTAGTGGATCCGATCTTCTTCTTCTTCTTCTTTAGAGTTTAACGGCAGTTGGCATCCAAGTCGTTGCATTACTGCCTCCTATTGACAATTTCTCAACATCTATTTATTCAGACCAATACACTACAATTTCCTAAAAACACCAGTACCTTTCAAAAACGCAAATAGATATTTCCTTCCATTCATAATAACAGCACTTTCAAGAAAATCTGTAATCCTGAGTTCACCTAAACCTAATTTCCGTAGTCCAGGAAACATAACCCCTCTTTCTCGGACATATTTCCTGCATGACATCAATACATGCTCCACTGTCTCCATTACCTCACATACATTGCACTGGCCAGTCGGATGTTTCCCCAATATAAAAAGTGTACCATTTAATCTACTGTGACCTATTCTCAGTCTACTGACAATTACTTGTTCTTGTCGGTTAAACCCACTTTAACTCATCCCTCCTTGGCCTACCTCAGCCTGAATCATATGCAATTCCCTCCCCTTATTTCCACCATCCCAACACTGTTGCCACTGTCTGGAAATTTCTTCCCACACAATGCTTTTCCCCTCTGACTTTGATAGTTTAGTATTCAGTTCCACAGCACCCTTCTTAACCGCCTCCTTTGCCAATTCATCCACTCGCTCATTACCTCCTCTCATTACCTAGTATACCTGCATGAGCAGGAACCCACATGAACACCACATTCACACCCTGATCAACAAACCTTGAATTTGTAAACAAAATTTCATACACAATTTCTTGGTGATTCCTGGCTGATCCTGATTTGAGACTCGACAGCGTTGACACTGAGTCACTACAAATGAGTACATTGCGCATCATCACCTCTTCCACCCATTGTACAGCTAACAAAAGACCTAACATTTCAACAGCATACACACTTAAATAGTCTGAGGTTCTCCTACTGACTCCAGTCTGATAACTGGGAATCACCACTGCGGCCCCCGTTGCCCCCTTCGATCCATCAGTAAAAACCTGTACATAACCACCATAATTTCTATCTCTATAATCGTAATATTCTTGAACTATGTCAACTATCTTATTCTTGCGCTTAATATTCAGCAACTCCAGGTCTACACAAGCAATATTCAGCATCCAGGCTGGCATCACAGGCCACAGAACAGTTGAGCAAAATTCAATTTCCTGGACTTTCATCTGCTCTGCTATTTCCTCACCTATCCATCCAAAACTTGCCTTTCGCTCTTTACCCCTCTCCCAGCAATTCTCCAATACCCTCTTTGTAGGATGCCAGTCATCATGGCCTTTTTAATTGATCCAATAATTGGCCATAAGCTGTTTCCTATGGAGCCACAACAGCATTTCACCTGCCTCAACTTGCAAAGCACAAACTGGAGCAGTTTTCATCGACCCCAAACAAATCCTCAGAGCATGGGCCTGAATAACATCCAGGTCTGGATCCGATCTAGCATCTACCACTGCCTACATTCTGAAAAGAAAATGACACAAAACCTTATATATATGTCAATGCACAGAACATACAATCACAGTTGAAGGGAAAGATGTTATCACCTACTTCAAATGTAAAGATAGGAACTTGTGTAATATTGTAAATCTTTATTATTATATTAGGTAGGCTAAGTTCCATATTCACAAAGCTAAATCAAAAACTAGTTGAAAATTATATGCACGTTGAGTCTCTTTGGTAATTACACAAATAAGAAAGGTATTTCAATAACTAATATCTACTCAGAACTATTTAATTAAAAACACTTGCTGTCATGACTTTAGTGAAGTCTGTAAGTCTGTCCTCATTGCTCATTGAGAGAACACCAAGGGTTTGCAGAGTTATCAAAAAAAGCAAAGGGTGGCTACTTGAGGAATCTAAAATATAAGACATGTTTTCAGTTATTTCACACTGTTTTGTTAAGTACATAACTCCATATGTGTTCATTCATAGTTGTGATGCCTTCAGTGAGAATCTACAATGTAAATAGTCATGAAAATAAAGAAACACATTGAATGAGAAGGTGTGTCCAAACTTTTGGCCTGTATATATATATATATATATATATATATATATATATATATATATATATATATATATATATATATATATATATATATCTTTTTTTATTCTTTACTGTATAATAGTGATACAAACAATCAAGGCACAATGTGTTTGTACATTTGTCAAATAAGTGTTGACAGCTTTGAGGTAGGGACAATATAATTTGATAGCTCCTCGACTCCTCAAAAAAAAAAATCTAAAATGTGAAGAAGGGTGCTTCTTCTTGTGTAATAAACAGGCTAATCCAGCATTTCTAATAACAACCTGGTGTGATTATATTTCTACCCGTTATGAAAGATGATTGACACTCATCAATGAGAAGTGATAATCCCTCATTCAGACGATGAGACGAGTGCCAGCAATTTATAATCCATGCATAACAAAGTATTTGGTCTCCAATTATCGAATACAAGAGGTTATTTGTTAGTTTTAGGGATAGTAGGAGAAAGAGTTCCTTATGAGATACAGTTTAAATAGGCGTTATGGAGCAGTTTTAAGTTATCACTCCCATAGAGAGATAGACATTTCACGGTTATCCCATCTATTTCAGGTGATTTCCTCTTAGACATCTAGCTCCTCGATTTTTAGTCAATGGAGAGCGGAGAGTTGTTATCCCCTCCGGCAACTCGATTGGTTGGGGTAGGCATTTCACCTCGAGTGGTTAAGGTTATGGTTAGGGGATTGGTCAGGGGATAGAACCTGTCCATGTAAACCTGGACGCCTGGCCAATAGTAGTGTGTGAATGCTATTGAAGGGCGGGTCTTGGCGTGGCCATAGTGGGGGAAAAAATATTGCCGGGCGGGACTTAATGCGCTCTGTTTTCCATAACAACCGTGCACGCTTCCTCCTGATTGGCTACTCCTTCATCCTGTGTTTTCAGGCTTTGCTAGCTAGCAGATGCTATTTTGAACCATACCTCTTTCGTGAGGAGCTGCAGCACTGGATTAACAAGTGCATTTATAACAGGAGTAAGTCAATAACAACATACTTGGCTTTTCGGCGGCCGTTTCAGTGAACGAATTTGATAAGTATAAATAGTAGACACGGATAAAAAAAGCCGTTAGTCGCTACTAAACGGGCGAACGTTAAGTCTGCTGCTGCTAAGAGAACAGTTTGGTGGGAAAACTCACGTTAACTGTCTGAATGTGAAGCTTCCAGTTCACATAAGACAAGTGAATTGTCAGAACAGTTCTAAAGTTGAGTCGTCAAGATGCACCGGGGATGGACGTTTGGACGCCATTGCTAATGCTGAGTAAGAAAATGTCTTGATAATGTTAAAATCAGCACTTGAATCCACGCCTCTTCCTATCACCTGTTTTTATCTCAGTCCAAACGGTTCCGTCCGTTTAGGAACATCCGACGTTTGCGACGTTACTTAAAGAAGTTTAGGATTTACGTCTTCTGGTGTTATGAATGTTGTGTGACACACCATCCCAGATGAAATCAGTGCCACTGGTTGAAGAGAAATATGTTAGCCTATCTCCCAACTCCTGAGAGGTTCATTAATGGAGAGGTATGTAGACGTAGCATTACAACAGCCTACACCATAACAAATATTAGGCCTACCTTAAAGGTAAATAAATAGCCCACCAGAAAAATATCTTAAAGTAAATGGCCCCTGTGAGTGTTACTTTTTATGTTGTATTTTACTTACTATGTCATAGACCTTTTGCACGGCAGACACGTTGACATGTCACAGTAGGAAAAGCACAGGTGTATTCAAAACCATTAATGATGGCTGCATCCCACTTAGGAGAGACCCTGGTATTGTGCATGCTGACTCACTCAAACAGCTTACTGGGACACTTGATGGAATGGAGCCATTACAGCTGGGCTTTTCCTACTATGATGAGTCAAAAAGTCTGCCATGAAAAAGGTCCATTAATGTGAGCATTTAGCTGTTGCTGGAGGTGAAGTTAATCTTAACAGTATACAGTTAGGTAGGTTAATCTATAACAATGCTATAACAATTATATTTTATAATTTCAATATGTTTTGAATATTAAATCTGGATCTGTAAAGTAACTACTATACTGTATCTGATAAATGCAGTATAGTGAAGTAAAAAAAAAAAAAATATTTCTTTCCGAAACTTAAGTAAAGTACCTCACATTTTTTCCTTAAATACCTCTCTGGAAATTAGGTGGGAATTAGCTAAACTAACAGGGAACACTGTGGATCATCATACTGCATAACTATTCCATTCATATGACATTTGGTGTCATTGTTTGAATGTCACATACATACAATTTAAAAATAAAAAAAATAAATAAATAAAAAATGTAAAAACAAATCTTTTAGACAGAATGTCCAGCCGTGACATGTTGCCGTTGGAAACAAAGACAACCCTATCACAGACAACACCTCACCCTTGAAAGCATTGCTTTCAGCAGCATGGAGCACTACAAATCAGACCCAAATGGTGTCTGCAGATTCTGTCTGGCCTGGCTAATAATAATGTCTATGCTGTCTGTTCACAGGATGGACCACAACAACCCAGAGATACTAGAAGAGCCTGGTGGAGAGACAGCAGGTGTGTGACACACACACACACACACACACACACACTCACTCACTCACTCACTCACTCACTCACTCACTCACTCACTCACACACACTCACACTCATCACCTCCATTCTGTCAGACAGTGAAGGTGGGTAGGGAAAGGATGGGGGAGCAGGTTGTGGACCAGAAAGTATAGGACAGTGGCACATGTTTTCATTGTGTTGTCTCTGAACTCCAGCACATTGGATTTGAACTGAAGACTTGAGTCTGATAACAATAAGAAAAAATGGAGTCGGAGCACAGCGAGGTTATATGATATAACCAGGTGCTCCCTGTATTGGAAACTCACTTTGTTTTATCTAACGTTAGCAGCAACGCTCTCGGCCGCTTTTTGAAATAAAAACGCTGCCAGGGTCTTCTTCTTTTCACTACAGATATGCCCTAGTCAACGTCTCTCTCTCTCTCTCTCTCTCTCTCTCTCTCTCTCTATATATATATATATATATATATATATATATATATATATATTCCAGGGAAAAGAATCGATTTTAAAAATAGTTGCAAAAAAATAACGATACATTTAACATACTTTTCTGCATGGAACCATTTCCCCAGTGGTGGTACAGTCATGTTGATGCTTTCTCTCCTTGATTTCAGATATTGTCTGATGATTGTGGGTGTTGTTTGTCTTTCTCTTTCAGAACGGGAAAATTCTAAGTCATTCTGTCCAGAAAAGGAGCAGGTTAGTTTTTTGTCAACAAAAAGTACTAATTTTTATATATATATATATATATATATATATATATATATATATATATATATATATATATATATATATTTTTTTTTTTTTTTTTTTTTTTTTTTTTTTTTCTTTCAAGTTTGTCACATAGAGAGGTGTGAGCAACAGGTACCAATGTAAATCCCACTACTCCCCAGGAAGTACCTTTATGGCGGAGAAATAGGATAATAAGGGTTGCCAACTAATTTATATTTGAATGTGTATTATGTATTTATGTAAAAAGGGGTTGCTTGTATTGAGGAAACCCATGGAGAATTAAAGCTGCAAGCAGTGTTGGACGAGCTGTCGCTCCTCCGTGCGCGTCGGGGTTACTGGCGGACGCCGCCCCACGTGACCCTGCATTTGTGCAATGGTCGGACACAGCACACGCGGTGGCGTGTGCGGCGTTGGAAATGGTGTATTTCAAAATTTTTACAAAGTAGAGAGGTCGGGGCAACCGGTCACCGGAGTTCAGTGATACCTCACACAGTAGTCTACATCAAACGGGTCATTAGTTATAAAATAGGTGCACTTGCTACAGTGAGCAGCTGTCTATTGAGTTTTGTGCCCTCTAAATCTGTATGTTTCTGTATGTGTATATCTGCTTGTTTCTGTGTGGTACTGGCTGTGAAAACAAATTACCCTCTGGGACAATAAATCTTAATCTTATATTTAAGATCACGGTCAATAATATTTTCCGGAATTTTCTCTTTGTGTCTTTCAGACGAGATGCAGTTCGTGCATGGTGGCCGAGGATCTGACCCCTAATGGTACTGTGTATGCATGTGTGTCAGCAGCAGATAAAAGTCGTCATCGTGTACAACACTGCAGCCTGCTGCTGGGAGAACTGTGTCCACAAACAGACGCTGTGTTTGAATCTGTTCCCCGAAAACAGAAATAGTTCCCTATATAGTGTGTTCGCCATTTTGTAGTGGTGTTCAAAATCTCAGCGGGCATTTTCATACACTATATAGTCTAGCTAATCTGATCGTACATACGATGCGATATATATACCCCTTGTTTGTGAGTTGTCTCCTTTTAATCTGCATTCACGCTGCCTGCTACGGCCGTCAGACGGTGCGACAAAAACGCAGGTTTTTCCATTCATTTAGAATTTAGTTACCGCTTCAGTTTAGTCACACATCTTCTAGGCCTGCA
This sequence comes from Perca flavescens, assembly GCF_004354835.1. Classification (NCBI taxonomy): domain Eukaryota; kingdom Metazoa; phylum Chordata; class Actinopteri; order Perciformes; family Percidae; genus Perca; species Perca flavescens. The sequence continues at coordinate 27,547,263 of NC_041340.1, forward strand.
CGATAAATCGTTATAAAATCGTGATCTTGATTCACCCCTGTTTGCGATTTAATTTTAAAATGATTTCAATTAATTGATTGAAAGCATTTGACATTGACAAACATGTTTTAATTATGTAAAGACATGTTCAAGGAGTTCAGATAGAGCCTGTATCAGGGCCATATTTAGTTCAATGTGTTATATGTCACTATTTTTGGTAGCCTACTGTACTTAAAGGTCCCATGGCATGAAAATTTCACTTTATGAGGTTTTTTTAACATTAATATGAGTTCTCCCAGCCTGTCTATGGTCCCCCAGTGGCTAGAAATGGTGATAGGTGTAAACCGAGCCCTGGGTATCCTGCTCTGCCTTTGAGAAAATGAAAGCTCAGATGAGTCGTTTTGGAATCTGCTTGTTATGAGGTCATAACAAGCAAGGTTACCTCCCCTTTCTCTGTTTGGCCCGCCCAGAGAATTTGGCCCACCCATGAGAGAGAGACATCATGGCTTTCAAACGTGCAAAGTGGCAGTTGGTCAAGGCCACACCCCCACCCTCCACCTTGCCCCCCCTCCTCCTCAATAGCTTCAGACACAGAAATGGCACATCCTAAAGAAAGCTCATTGTGGGACTGGCTCTAGTGGCTGTAATTCTGCACCAAGGCTGAATTATGGGAAATAGACTTCAGATACAGTATTAGGGGTAAAAGCATCCAAAGAGCACCATGTCATGGGACCTTTAAATGGCCAGTATGTGCTTTATTTTCTCTATTCATCCTCTATGTTTAGAGGCTTGTGGTGATGTGCTATAGGTGCCAAAAAAAAAAATCTATGTTTGGTACTGCCAATTTGTTTGGTTTTGTCACGGTTCATGTGTGCAATAAACATAACACTTGCATTGCTTTTTTTTGGTCTGAATGCAGCCTTTAGTCTCTTAAGTGTGCTGAAACCCCCACCATTGTCTGCCCCTGCAGGTCCCTGGTCACAGAGTTCCATCTCCCGTTCCCTGCAGCGAGCAGAGACGTTACTCAGAAGCACCTTTAATCCCAGTCTGAAGTGGCTGTTCCATGGCCGCAGTCAAGATGAGGAAGAGGAACATTTTGTAGCCGCCGCCAACCTGGTGTCCCGGTCCTCTGCACGTCTCCTGCGTCTGCAACAAGCTCTTCTGACTGTGAGCCCCCAGTGGCAGCTGGTCGGCGGGGCACAGCCGGGATCTCACCGGGTGAGTTCCAGGGATTGCGGGGAAAATGGAAATATGTTGATGTGTGTGACGATTAGCCTTCACTACTCACTTTACAAGGATTACCTTTGTAGCGGCAATTTGCATTTTAAGTGTCATAGAATGCCTGCACTCTACTTTGGGCTATCAGAAACCATCAGTATGTATCTCCAATTTCTTTATAAATGGAAGGTTTATTTGGCTACTAAGGATATACACACTATTAATCAAAGCCCCTTCCAGACACGTTTTAAAACATGTAAAAAATACTCTGTGTGGGCGCCCGGATAGCTCCGTTGGTAGAGCAAAAAAATAATCTTAAAAAAAGAATACTCTGTGATTAGGGAGACCATAGGTCCTGAAAAAAAGTATATATATATACACACACACACAGACACACACACACACACACAGTAGGAGGTGGCAGAGTAGCATTTATAGTGACAATATTGTCAATTTATTAATATTGAGGAGATGATGCATCGTGATATTGAATAGATTTGAATCATTGACAGGATATTCGTAATTGAATAGTGAGACCGGTGAAGATTCGCACCCCTAGTCCCTACCCTCCTCTCTCTCTTCCTCCCCCATCAGGTGTGTGTTAAAGGCCTCCCATCAGAGGGCGGTGTTCTCCTCCTGCCCTCCTCCCCCTCCCTGCAGGGCCACTACACAGCCCTGCGGAGGCTCCTGGAGCAGCGATGCCTGCTGCTCTTCGTACACGAGTACACCAGAAGGGCTCGCTTAACGGCAGCATACATATCCAGAGTGAGCCACCTGCTGGAGGGTCGGCTGAAGAAACCCCACCTGACACCTGACCAGGTTAGGCAGGACATTCTCAAACTGTTAAAAAAGTTTTCTATAAGCAGACTTTGTGATATGAACATTTAATCAAAGTATTCAAAGGCAGGGTTGAGATATGAATGAATAACACATTCAGGCCACACGGAGGTGGGGTCAAGGCATCATGACAACATTAACTCAGTTTAGAGTAGCTGCAGAACATATGTTTCTATGATATTATAGGATCAATTAGACAGTGCTGGTATCATAAATTACTGAATGATTTGAATTATTACAGTGACGTTACAAATTGCAGTCCATATAGGGATCCTATTGGACTGCTTGAGTTTCAACAGTATTTCACATTTGAGACCTTTGGCTTCTTATCTTCAATAAAAAAAAAAAGAAGAAGCCAAGGCACTCGTCTTTTACGAAAAATATATACCGGTGTATATATAAAATGCCTTTAATGCATGTGGCACATTCTAAATAGAATGAGATAAAAACAACTTCAACCTGTTTCGGCATCCGGCCTTCTTCAGGAAGTAACAGGCACAGGAGTGGGGTGAAACAATGTAAAGCGCCAGGTGTGAGCACATCAACAAGTGCAGCCATTCGGCAATCAATTATTTAAAAAAAATAACAAATGAAATTCTAATGGTATTATAGAGGAAGACTGAGAGCTCTAGTCTATAGAGTCTATACCAATAGCTTTCAGGATACATGGGTTGCTGTTATGTTTTTCTTAAAGGTCCCATGACATGGTGCTCTTTGGATGCTTTTATATAGACCTTAGTGTTCCCCTAATACTGTATCTGAATAGACCTTAGAGGAACTGTATCTCTTTCCGAAATTCAGCCTTGGTGCAGAATTACAGCCACTAGAGCCAGTCCCACAATGAGCTTTCCTTAGGATGTGCCAGTTCTGTGTCTGTAGCTATTGAGGAGGAGAGAGGGGGGTGCAAGGTGGAGGGTGGGGGTGTGGCCTTGACCAACTGCCACTTTGCTCGTTTGAAAGCCATGATGTCTCTCTCTCATGGGTGGGCCAAATTCTCTGTGCGGGCAAAGCAGAGAAAGGGGAGGTAACCTTGCTCCTTATGACCTCATAAGGAGAAGATTCCAGATCGGCCCATCTGAGCTTTCATTTTCTCAAAGACAGAGCAGGATACCCAGGGCTCGGTTTACACCTATCGCCATTTCTAGTCACTGGGGGACCATAGGCAGGCTTGGGGAACGCATATTAATGTTAAAAAACCTCATAAAGTGAAATTGTCATGCCATGGGACCTTTTAAAAATGTCTAGCTATCAGATAAAAGAAATGTTTATATTTCACACAGTAAGGTACTGAAAAAAAAAATATTTTGGTATCAGTACTGTATTAGCACTTTTTTTTCAAATGATACCTCAGGGGCTTATTCACAAACGCAAACTTTCTCCTCCTCCTTTCCAGACCCCGTCCAGCTGGTCTTCAATCGGGGTTGGTCTTGGCTCACTGAGTCAGGAGCTCCGGGTCCATCTCAACCACTGGTCCTGTCTGTTGTCTAAAGTCCAGTCGGACCACTATCTGAGGCCCGCTCTGGTCCAGCAGACCAGGCTGCTGGCAGAAATCAAACAAACTCTGGACTTACTCGGTCTGCAGGCACTGGTTTTAATGGAACATTATGTTTATGTCCTTCTGTCTGCTATAGCCCAGACTGAATTAGACTCTGTACCAAGAGAAGTCTTGGAGGATATTTTAACGGGTACAGCCCTGTATAACCAGGCAGTGGGGGAGCAGAGAGCGCAGCACAGCGCCACCCAGCTGAGGACTGCGGTATTACAGCAGACACATTGTTCCACACTGGATTCTAGTCTTCCAAAAAGCTTCACAGCAGGGCATCACCCCGCGGCCTTCTCAGTCAAAGAGTTGATGATGGTTTTAGCAGTGCATGAAGCAAACGCGGCAGCCAAGCAGCTGCTCTGCTGGGCCTCTGAGCAGAGCTCCCACGCGTGTCAGGTCCACGCCAACCACGAGTCCTGCGCATGCTCCGAAAACTGTGTTAGTCAGGGGGCCCGGCTCAGCTGTGGGGCCTCCGCACTGAGATCTGAGTGGACCTGGGAGCACCTGCAGCATACCTACCTTATTTCCTCTCCTCTCTCCTCTAATTATCACCATGCCCCCTTACAGTCATCGTCTCGCCACACCTGCCATAAAACTGCCCAAGTTTACGTCCCTGACCTTCATTTGGACAGTACTATTTTTGAAAACCATTATCCTGTATTAGCCAAGCCCACATTTGTGCAACACAGTCCAGATGGCTCCATCAAAGACCAAACCAGCCAGTGCCAAACAAACATATCCCAGACTGGTCTAGCCCAACCAAATCTAGAAACGCAGACCAGTTTAGGAAACTGTAAACTACTGCGGACCGTTTCACCTCCTTCAACCACCTTCCACCATCTCTTAGCCCGGCCTCTGTCAGGGGGTCGCCAGCAGGACCATTCCTCGGTAGAGCTGCTTTTTCAGGTGCTGGTTTCTTCCAATGACCTGCTGGCTCCGCTTGTTTCACGTACATCTACGCCAGAGGCACCGAGTGAACAACTTTTCCCAAATACAGGAACAGATGTGTTGTCACCAAACGAAAAGAATGACTTGATTATTTTAAATGGTCCGATCATAAATGCAGCAGGTTCAGTGGAATGCAATAGTCTGAGTACAGAAGGCAACAAGGACCAAAAGGTGGAAGGACCTCAGCAGGAATGGCATGAACTGGAAATAACAACCAGGAAAGACGCTACTGTCAGGTAATAAGATTAACCAGCCACTGACCGTCGTGGATCCACTATTGCTAAGCAATTTGTTCAAAGCCTACTGATGCCTTCGGTACGGTGGCCGACAGGGGCAAACGCACTGCAATTTAATGAAACGCACGCAAATAGACAAAACACAAGCAAATTAAGAAAACCTCTTAATTTGACGACACATCGCGCAGCATTTAGCAAACTCGCTGCAAATACACACAACACAACCAAATACGCAAACGCGCTGCAAATACAGAAATGATGCAAAAAGAAAAGCACACAATCCCCGAAAACAAATGCAACCAGATTGCACAACTGGGGCGGTGCCCATAGAGGTCTACTCCTCGACGCAGCGGGCCCGGGTTCGACTCCGACCTGCGGCCCTTTGCTGCATATCATTACCCCCTCTCTCTCTCCTCTTTCGTGTCTTCAGCTGTCCAAAAAATAAAAAAAGAAGGAAGTTCTCCATGCCTCTAGAGGGAGGGCTAAGTGGCATGCTGCGCATGTGTTGTCAAATTTTTTGAAGATGTTTTCTTAATTTGCTTGTGTTTTGTCTATTTGCGTATTTCATTAGGTTGCAGTGCGTTTTGTCCCTGTCGGACACCGTACTTCGGATCATCTGAGACCCCTTTTCCTGACAGAATTAATCACATTTGACTAAGGCTGGGTATCGTTAAAATTATTTTTATGACCGTAATAGATACCAATACCGTGACTTTGATTCCGGTTCCTAAACGATACTTTTTTCGATACCAATTTTATTAAAAACAAAAAGACATTACAACATTACGGCACAAATCTTTTTATCTATTTCTCAACTCCTACTGCGTGATCCCCGTCTCTGTGTATCGTAGAGTTTTTCCTGTGGACAGACAATCACAGACCTTATTAGATCTTGGTAGAAGCACGCTGCATGCTAATCAGCTCACTGTAGCTGATGAGATTCACTCCTTAGGTATTGAAATTGGGTATTAAATGACGAGGCATTTTTCGATACTCGATACTTTAGAGGCAATTTCGGCGGTGTCTAAAAAGTATTGAATTCTGTACCCAGCCCTACATTTGACACTTACTGAAACAGACAATCAAGTCTACTTCACGCAATGATTGGCCCAGAGTTTGAACTTCTCTCTCAAACTCTCTTTTTTTTTTGCCTGCCGTTTACGCCGGTGACAGCCGTGGTCGGAGGCATTATGTTTTTGGGTTGTCTGTCTGTTATTTCTTAATATTTGGCGTGAATGTCCACTTGGACTTAAAGTATGAGAATTTGAATTTGGTGGTCAAAGGTCACCGGGACCTCACATAACACCATTTTTGGTCATAACTCAAGAATTACTACGCTAATTATGACAACATTTTTCACAGAAAGGCCTCATAGGAGAAATGATAAAGTGATAAGAGTTTATACCCAAAAGGTCAAATGTCAACATCACTGTATGTTAATGTGGATACACCACAGATACACTCTGGGAAAGGAGAGAAAAAAACGCTCTGGGTTGTTTGCATTTTTTAAACTCACAATTGTCTTGGGGCAGAGCTAAGCTCCGGATGCAGCGACTGTGTCTCTGCGAATTAGTCTCGTGAAGGAACTTGTTTTGGTGGAAGATTTTCACCCCGCAAAAGAAAAGTGCCACATAGTATATTAAATGAAGTTAACTGTTCACACAATACAGTAACATTTGATTATTTAAATTAGCTGGATACATGGTTAAACCTCATTTGCATTTACCAGTGTATCGCTGTGTGTACAAAACGTCCCAGTTAGAGAGTAAATGCCGTAAACATATTCTTTGTAAATCTTTACAATCAGTCCCCGAAAGAACCAAGCAGCCCTACCATGTTGCACGATCCAAATTTTCTTTAAAACTTTCCATTTTCAGCGTGTAGCTTGCTAGCTCGAAGTGTATTGGTGTTTCCCATAGTGAAGGAATTTTGAGAATGGCAACACACAGAGAGCAGAAGGTGAGTTGCAAAGCCAAACGACAGGCTTTATCCTAAAAAATGTATTTCTGTTGATCCAGACTAACGTCACTGTGACATCATAATGTTCAAATGTGCAAACGTTCAACATTCATTACAACACAATTACTGTATTCAGGAACAGAATGGAAGATTATGACCAAATATGACTTTTGGTCCAATACTGACTTGGAGACCGTTATCATAGGGTGCCCACCTTCAAACTGTGGTGATTGTTGAGAGCTTATGTGCTGCCCAGTTTGATGACGTGTGTGTGTGTGTGTGTGTGTGTGTGTGTGTGTGTGTGTGTGTGTGTGTGTGTGTGTGTGTGTGTGTGTGTGTGCGTGTGCGTGTGCGTGTGCGAGAAGCATCTGTTTTACCAAAAAACTTAATACCATATATTAAAGGGGCTGTAAACGACATTCAGAACATTATTGGTGGTTGCAGCCCGGAAAATATGTTGTCGAGTTTTGTTGATCTTTAGGTGACCACACTCCCAGTTGCCCAGTCCCTGTGTGACAACTGAGCGTCTGTGTCCTTCAGCTCAGGTTTTGGAAGCCCAGAGAAGGAGGAGACTGGGGGAGCAGAGGGGACCACGGCGGAGCAAGATTGTCTCCGCTGGCCTCACTCGGTACAGTGGCTGGACCTCGGTCAGTCGCTGGTTTTTGCCGAGCTGTTTGGACAGTACCGCACGCTGCTGTGGACTCTGTGCAGCAAAGCCCTGCGGCTGCAGCTGCATGTTCCACAAGCAGGAAGCGCTGCAGGAAGCATCAACCTCCAAGACAAACACAGGGGCTTCCAAATCCTGCACAGGATCAGTCAGGCTTCAAAGGACGGTAAGAAGATAATGTCCAGTCAAATGAAACCGTGTGGAAGTGTCCATACAGCATGTGCTTTAACACGGTCACCAGTGACTGACACCAGGACCGGGTATCGAGAACCGGTTCTAACTTGGAATCATTTCAAAAGTGACGATTCCAGTGGAATCGCTGTTCTATTGGAATAATTTGTCAAATTTGTTTCTCAAATCCAATCATCGGTTTCAGTTTTAACATGCGTACGTTTTGGTTTCCGTAGCATCCGCCGTACTTCCAGGCGCTTGTTGTGTTGCAGCCATGGTAAGCTGCGCTCTAAATTGTGGCTTTATTTTACGTTGAAAAAGCCTGGTTAAAATGTAAACCACCATTTGGTAACAACGTTGTTTTTAACGTCGCTATCATCACAAACAGATGAAATCATCCATTCCCTTAGCAGCACGACCGTTTTGCACTAGTGTGCAAGGGTATGAAGTTAAATTAAATGGTTTGTTACATCATGTAGAATAAATATTCATATTTTCTAAATGAAATGTTCCTCTGTGAAATAAGCATGTGACCTGTATCAACTCCACCCCTCAAAGACTTGGAATCGAAAAGAAGCATCGCAATTAGAATCAGAATTGTTTAAATCAAAACGATGCCCAACCCTTTCTGCAACAATCATCCTTTATTCATTCATTTGTTTATCCGTCTTTCATAATTATTTGTGCAATTGGTGACTTCCTTTACACCATGTACAGCATTCCTTGTTCCAGTAATTTACTTTCATGTGTTTTAAATTCCATTATGATATTCATTGATAATAAAGTTTTATTAACAGAAAATAAAGTCTTTCTCTGAGAGTACTTACTCTCCTAATAAGCTCTCTTTTTCTCACTCTCTCCCTGTCTCCTGATCTCTCTCTAGCTCTTTCTCCAAAACAAATCTCAAAAAATTGCTTGTTCCTTCAACATGGCACTTAAGAGGGGAAACTGAGTGTTTGGGCCCTTAGTCTCGAAGGCTTCTCCTTAACCCTCCTGTTGTCCTCGGGTCAAATTTGACCCATTTTTAAAACGTTTCTATATTTGAAATTTGGGTTTCTTTCAACCAAATTGTCCAAAAAAATAACGTGGATGGTTCTGGACAACACTCTTCACAAGTAATTATAATCATGAATTTGGGTGTTTTATTCAGTTCCATAGCATTTGAAAAAAAAGTTGATAAAAGAACGGTGAAAAAAGTGACAAAAATAACATCAAAAAGTGCAGAAAAAAATCGACAAAGACGTCGAAAAAAATGACAAATGTCAGAAAAAGCTTGAAATATGTGAAAAAAAAGGCCGAACAAAAGCACAGAAAAAAACGACAAAGTGACAGAGAACTTCGGGAAAAGTGACAAAAACATCGACCAAAAGTAACAAAAACACTGGGGAAAGCGGAAAGAAGTGTCTTATGGTTTTTAATTTAAAATTTTGACCCAGAAAAAAACAAGACAACAATCAACTGTGGTTTGGATTGTACGTATCATTCGTATGTCGCTTTGGACAAAAGTGTCTGCCTACCTAACGATAAATGTAATATTTAAAGCTATTTCTCGGGGTAAAATATGAATATTTATTCTACATGATGTAACAAACCATTAATTTAACTTCAGACCCTTGCACACTAGCGCAAAACTGTAGTGCTGCTAAGGGAATGGATAATTTTGTTTGTTTGTGATGATAGCGACGTTAAAAACAACATTACCATTCTGCATGTCATCACTCCAGCAAATATTAAGGGAATGGATAGAATTTGTATTTATTTCTTGTGATTGCAAAGATTGTGTGCAAAGTTGTTGGATATGGTGTCTACATTGGATCAGTTTCACATCTTCCATCTTAAAATGAGATGTTTTTTTCACAGAGAGGAAGGAATGATTTCCCCCTCAGAAATCCAGTTTTACTGTAGTGTGTACTAGGGCTGCACGATAAAACGGGAAAATATGTGATATGCGATAACGTTGTTGAATATTGTGATGTTACTTGCCATAAATAAACCGATATTAAAAGTGGGCTCAGTTCTGCATTTCTGCCGCTTTCAGTATTGTGCTTAAATACAACGAATTGCTTGTTGAATTTAAAACAAACCAAAGGAAATCATATCTAACATTCGTTATTGAACAAATTAATCATTAAATTGTATACAAAAGGCACCACTGAAAAAAGAATTGACCGTTTCATTTCAAAGTGCACATTCTGCTGATATTTTCTTTCTACTAACACAAAAAAATCTCTGAGTGTCTTTTGCGATATGTTGCAGCATTTCGTGATGTGTTTATTGCAGCAGTTTTGCAATGACGATAAAAAAAAAACGTTATATTGTGCAGCCCTGCTGTGTACATGACGCCTCTGGGTTTTGTGCTGTTTGTTGTAGATCTGGTTGCCAAGGAGTGCAGAACCATGCTGGAGGACTTCAGTCTCTATCTGTTAGTCATTACAGCACATGCTCAGTGGGACTACGGTTAGCACACACACACACACACACACAAACACACACTCACAGAGAGAGAACACACTTCTTGCGAATGTTTTTCATTTAAAGGTGCAGTAGGTAAGACTAATAAAACTGACCTTTTGTCATATTTGCTGAAACTGACCCTATGTTCCAGTAGAACTACATGAAGCAGGTCATGAAAAACAATTCCAGCTCCTCTGGCACAACCTACAGCCTGTAGTGCGATTTGCAACAATCCACCGCTCCCTGTTCAGATGCACCAATCAGGGCCAGGGGGTGTTTCTAACTGGGGCTGTCAATCACTGCTCATGCACACACATTCATTCTCCCTTGTGGGGGGAGGGGCTTAGGAGACCGTTTTGGGCTTTAGCAGAAAGGGGCGGAGGGACTGAGAAGTTGTTGATGTTCAAATTTTTGGGCTAAGTCCTGGATCTTTGCAATCCTACCTACAGCATCTTTAAGATTTCATATAGGGCGCCCAGGTAGCTCAGTTGGTAGAGTGCGCGCCCATATATAGTAAGGGTAGGGGTGGGGGGGAAATCAGTACAGCACAGTATTGCGATATTTTCCGTGGCAACAGTGTATCGATACACAGACGCCAAGTATCAATCTGTTATTATTATGTGTTGGTCAGTTTGTCTGCTCGACAATCCCATTTTGTAGTAATAAAATTGAAGTACGATGAACAAACAGAGAAATGTATCTAAGTTTTCCTTTTGGGGACATCATTTGAAATTGGGAAAAATATGAAGTTGGAAAAAAGGCAATATATGGCAATATATTGCAATATGTGAGGCCTCTGGTGATTCCCACCCCTGATATATAGAGGTCTACTCCTCGACGCTGCGGCCGCAGGTTCGACTCCGACCTGTGGCCCTTTGCTGCATGTCATTCCCCCTCTCTCTCCCCTTTCATGTCTTCAGCTGTTCTGTCAAAATAAAGGCCTAAAATGCCCAAAAAATAATCTTAAAAAAAAATCTAAAAGATTTCATATAAACCCTATACAAACCTTAGGGGTCATTTTTTTTTTTTCTTCAACCTAGACCATATGTAGTGACCATTGCCATACTCCCCAGACTCCATTTAAATAAACACTACTTTTAGCGTGTATAGAGTCAGCATATTTCCACATGTAAATGCCTGATTTACATGTTTATTTCAACCAAACCAGAGTGGCAAAGAACAGTGATGGATAAACAAAGCTTTTTCACTAAAGCACTTTTTTTTTTTTTTTTTTTTTGGCGTTTCCGCCTTTAATTGAGAGGACAGCTAGGTGACAAAGTGGAGAGAGAGGGGGGGAAGACATGCAGGAAATCGTAACAGGTCGGATTCGAAACCTGGACCTCTGCGTCGAGGCATAACCCTCTAAGTATATGTGCGCCTGCTCCACCCACTGACCCAACCCGGCCACAAACTAAAGCACTCAATTGACTGAATTTTTCTGTTGCATTCATTTGTCACGTTGTCTCTGTGTTGTCACACAATGTCTGTCTTCCTTCAGTGGTGTGCAGAAGTTTAGGTTCAGCTCTGAAAGATAAGTGTCTCACAGATGTGAATCAGGGCAGCCACTCTGTGACCATGGGTCACTTCCTGCTGCTGTCCCCTCCTCTCCTGTCATCTCTGTGCTGCCATCGCTCAAACAGCAGAGCCTCAGGTAAAAAAGGCATACACACGCACACTGTTCCCTCCGCAGTAATTGACTCACACCAGCAGCGTACCTTTGTGCAATATTACCTGATTCACCAGTGTGTGCCAACATGGCACCAAAACAGCATCCTCACAGCCAAAGCTGCACTCCTCATCGGCAGTGTTAAGGAAAAACTCAGGAGCAGCACAACTCATTTCACATACGGGAAGAAGGTTCGGGAGTCAGCAAAACATGCAGGCGTTGATAAAAGTAGTTGATCAGCTCGGAGGCATAGGATTCTAAAGGATTGGACACTTTGGAACAGATTCTGTTGCACGACTAAAACAACTTTTGAATGTACACATGTTCCACCAAAACAAGTTCCTTCCAGAGGCTATTTTGCAGCCACCCAAGAGGATTGTGATTGGTTTAAAGAAATGCCAATAAACCAGAGCACGTTTTCCTCCCATCCAGGAATGCTTAGTGGACTAGCCAGACCCTTCTCCACAGTGCTGTGAAGGAAGGTCTAGCAACGCGAGACTTTTAATCCCCCAGTACTTTAGGATGCCAGTTCCAGCACATGTCTGGAACTTTGGTTTTCTCAGTGACTGACTAGTCTCAAGTTAGTGCGCCTTTCTCTGTCCTCTTGGTCTTTGATTTTATTGTGTAATATCTCTATTGTTCCTTCCAGTTATTAGTCAGAGGGCAGTTATATCTTCCTCTGCCTGCGAGAGTCTCTCCTCCCCTTCCCCAATTCTTCTCAAGTGTGATAGTAAATCTCTTTTAATGCTAATAATTGCCTCCAACATATGAACTGATTGATTGACAAAATCTTCTCCCACTGAACAGACTGCGTTAAGTATATGGCTGTTTGTAGGTGCTGATAACAGCCTCTCTCTCTCTCTCTCTCTCTCTCTCTCTCAGGTTCTACTAGCCTCTTCCCCTCCCGGCTCACTCTCCAGAGACAGACTGTTAGCTTGGCGTTAGCCACGGTGCAACTGTCTCACGGTGTGGGTCATGTCCAAGGCTTACCAGTTCCTATCCTCATGGAGCCTCAACAAGTTCCTGCTTATCACGCAGGGAGACCTCAAAGTAGGTTCCTCATTACATTAAACACAAGACTTTTATATATTTTAGTCATTGGAGGATCAAAAGACCTACACTGATCATAATATCCCAACATCCCTCCCCCCAAATAACAGAAAAGGCAGCCGGACTGACTGCCTCCCCGAGTTGGTCAAAAAAGTGCCTCGGAACACACCGAAGCGACGCCGTACGTTCTGCGCGTACGCGAAACGTAATACGTCTCCATAACAGCAGGCGGCGCTAATATGTGTTTTCACCCCAAAAAATGAAAACCTTGCTGATTGGAGGAATGCGTCAAGTGGGTCTGGCGACCATAATGGTGGCTTGTTCGGAATACGATCTCATATTTTACGAAAATAGTTCACCGAAACGTGTTTCTGAAAACATTTGAAGCGAGAAATAGGCCATGCAGTTGCCCGAATCTGTCTTCATTTCAGATCGACAAAGGTCAGTTTAAAAGATTTTCGTCAGATTTTGAGAGGCGTTCGTCAGGCTCATCCCGCTCGTCATTTCCGGGTTAGCCCTCCACCAATCAGAATTGGTCATTGAGTCCGACTGCCCGCCTTTCCGATTCAACATGTCAAATCGGCCCAAATGAAGGCCGACGGCTCCTCCGACTGACGACACACCGAACAGACTCGAGTCACCGACCTCGCCAGACTGTCCGACGGCTGAAAATCGGGTTGGTGCGTCAGCGCCTTTAGGCAGAAACCTCGGGTGGTGAGGAAAACTCCCTTTTTAGGGAGAAAGCTCGGACAGACCCAGGCTCTTGGTGGTTGTCTGACGTGCCGGTTGGGGGTGTGATAAGGTGTGTTTGTGATGTGTTGTGTCTGTGTCTCTGCAGGTGCTGATGGAGTCATTAGAGATGATGGAGCATCAGACTGAGGCCCTGGGGATGAATTCAGATACGAACCAACATCCCACTCTTCATAACCACAACCAGCTTCTGCTGAGGCAGCAACTCAACGCATTTGGCAGGGCTGTATCCGAGCTGCAGGTGACCTGCCGGGGGTTTAGGCTTACCACATCAGAAAGCTGACTCCTCCTGCATTTTTTTGTCTTGCAAATCAGTGGAAGCCATGCTGTTGTGAGAATGGTATCCCAATGTTTAAGATCGAGTGGTTTTAGAGAACAAGAACAGCAACACATGAGCTGGGTTTGATGGTTTACATAAAAACATTATCTTGACCTGTTTTTAAGGTCAGGATTGAACATGTACTGTACATTCAGCAGCATTCATATCATTTATGATTTATGATGGAAAAATATCCGACTAGGAAGAGCAGTTCATGTTCAAACTTCCTGGAATTGTTATTCTAAGTAAGTAAGTAAGTAAGTAAGTAAGTAAAGTTTATGTAGCACTTTTCACAGATAAAAAATCACAAAGTGCTTTACAATAAATTGAAATATGATAAATAGAAGAAAAGAATACAAGGAAAACATAGACACATAAAATAAGCCAGCCATAAAAGCCCGTAAAGAGAGCAGTGCATTCCACAGCCCTGGGTTCCACTGCCTGAAAGGTTGGAGAAATTGGCATTAAAGTGGGCTGGAACGATCTGGAACTGCGTTCCGGCACCTTCGAATAATAGGTCAATTCATCTGATTGGCTGTGTAATACATCAGTGTCTCTTTCTGCAGTGATCCACTGCTATGATTGCATGAACGAGGCACTTTGCATTTACATTTGCAAAGTGCTTCGTAGCAGGACAGTCAAGTGTCTGTTAAACTGCCAAAGTCAGTGGAACCGGTTGAAGTTAAGATCACTTTGTCAGTAGCCTGCTGGTTACAAACTGGCTCGGTAGTGAACGACGCACTAGACGGATTCTGTGTTTTTAGCTGCGCTAGACCAGAGAATATTCGGTTAAAACAGATCAGTGATGCCGTTTTGCCCTCATTGTTCTCTGGGAAGACTGGCAGAAGTGATGTAATGCCCCAGTGTGTCTGATGTGGCAGCAACCGTTAATATGGTACATTGCTGATTTGTCATGCAGTTACTCTAACAGTCATCAAAAGTCCTGGCAACACTAGGAGCATGCTGCTAGTGTTCTTCGCTACAGTTTTGGAAGAAGGAAGTCACAGGAATCACAGGAGAACCAGATTTAAAAATGACATATTTTCTTTTTAAATAAGTGCTGTGTGGTGGATGGGAAGCTGGTCCATGTGATTCCCACGAGAACCCAATGAATATTTAAAGACACTTTAAATTTGAGAACGAAATTTAGGCATGGTGGGAAAAGAATTGCAGAACAGCAAACCGAGAATGTTTGATGTAATGTGATCCTGATGCCACTGCTCTCGCCACCAGACCTTCTCTTCGCTGGTGCTGAAAACCTTCTCCAGCGACTGCAAGAGGATGTCAGGGGAGATCTTTGAACAGACCATGCCTTCTGCTGTACACTGGAGACACAGTCTCAGGACAGGTATTGAAACTGGACTGCTAATAACGGTCAGGCTTTGTAATGAACTCCTACAACAGATTCTTGCTGATTTTAAATGCAGAATTTTTTTTAAGACTTCAGACCCCGCAGGAACCCTGTTATAGTGCATCGCTTTACACATAACATTAGTTGCATTGATTACACACTTATTATGGCATTTCTAAAACTTTAATCCCTGAGAGCAGCTTGACTGAGGCACAAGTAGAGGGAGGATATACTGTACAGTAGATGAATTATCAAGGGTCATTGATAGAGAAAAGGATGATGGAAAGTGGAAAACCCCCAACAGACTGAAATAATACATACATTGTTTGGGCCGTTTAATGTTATTTTGGAAATGGCCCTTCCTCAACTTCACAGACAGCATTTTGATAAAGCCACTGGGAGCTTAAACATATTGATAATTGTGTATTTCTCTGTGTATTTCAGGTTTTCCCAGCAGTCCCAGTGAGTATGCATCTGTGGCAGCTCAGACTGTGATTGGTCAGGTTTTAGAGGGGGTGGCACCGTTGTCTGATGATGCCCGTGTCCAAGCTCTGAGTATAACCATGACAGCTTTCATGGAGGCATGGATGGAACACATCCTGAAACAGAAGATCAAATTTAGGTATGCTTTTCGTCATAGCACATAACCGCACATTTCTAGTTTGACTCCCGCAATAAAGTTCAAAAACATAAAGCATAATTTTAGTAGCTACAAAAAATATTGTTTTTGCCTATAAAATACTGTTTTGTCAAACTGCATACATGTTAAATGTATGTTTTGTGCAGTGGTGGAATGTAACTAAGTACATTTACTCGAGTACTGTTCTTAAAGGGTTACTACCGTTTTTTCAACCTGTGTTGTGTTTTTATGTCTAAGTGACTGATGGGAACAACAATCTTTGATATTGGTCCAGTATTAAGCGAGATCGCTGCAGTCAGCAGTGGTGAAACAAGCTGCAATGTTAGTTAACAGAGCAATTGTATTGGCTTGTATTTACCTTCACAAAAGTGCTTGTTTTGCCACTGACAGACTCAGATATTCTAAAGGCCGTTTTACACTTGTGCGGAGGCTCCACGCAGAGCTCTTGCCGTAGTCTATGTAAGTGGCCTGATGTTTATACTTGTGCGCTGGTGTGTGCGTCGAGCCGCATGTGTGTGTGTGTGGGGGGGGGAGTGTGTGGTAGAGGGAGAAGTGAGAGAGTGCCGGCGATTAGCTTTCTGAGCGAGTAGCGACTCTAGAGTCATAGTGAGAGAAACAAAGTGTCTCCCCTGTGTTTTCTGACCATGGTGGGAAATCTGTAACCTGACTCCGCCAGATGGAATGCTTCACATTTGCTCGGCATAGCCATCTGGGAACTTTCCGTTGGAGAACTTTTGGGAAGGGGCGGAAATACTGGTCATTTGATTGGATGAACCATCTGTCTATCACCTATGTTGGTGATAGACGGGCCAAATCAACCAATCAGATCCACGAAGCGTATGAAAATACAACCACAAGCCCGCCCCTGCTGCTGCAGGCAAAGCATAGCTCGTTAGCTCAGCATGCAAGCAACATGTCGGTAAAGGATATTTGCCGTTTGTGTAACGAGAATTTAGGAATAAAAGGCACCCTTTCAGGTTCCCGGACCGCTGTCTGAAAATACTGGTTAGCTGATTGGATAAACCATCTGTCTATCACCACCTAACCCACCTCAAAACCAACGCTGATTGGCCCGGTTGTTTTGGCGAGCGGCTCCAAATTTTCTCTATCTCAAAATGCCAGACTGATCTGCGAGTGGAAAACTGGAGCTCGCGAGATCAGGACGGTCTCACGAGGCTATGAAATCTGGAGCAGTAGAAGTTAACTCTCTCCTTGATTTCACGTTGTTTATGGAGAAGGAGAACCAGGAAATGAGACGGGGGAAATGCAACGCTACCAAGCCACGGCCGAGCAACGTGCGTCGAGAGGTGCACGTCAGGCTATGGCGTAGGGTGCGGCAGAGGGGTCTGCGTCTACGCCGGACCCTGTGGCGTCAATTCAACGCACAACTATAAAAAGGCCTTAAGTGTCTGACAAGGTGAATACAAGCCGGACAATTGCCCTGTTAACTTACATTGTAGCTTGTTTCACCACTGCTGACTGCAGCGATTTCGCTTAATACTGGACCAATGTCAAAGATTGTTGTTCCCATCAGTCACTTCGACACAAAAACATAGGAAAATAGGGTCCAGGTTCAAAAACACGTTAGTTACCCTTTAAGTCCAAATGTTGAGGTACTTGTACTTTTACTTGAGTCTTTTCTTTTCATGCCACTTTCTACTTCTACTCCGGTACATTTCAGAGAGAAATATTGTACTTTTTTACTTCACTACATTTATCTGACCGCTTTAGTTACTTTACAGATTAAGAATTTTGCACACAAAACACATGTTGTTTATAAAATCTGATGTTTTATTATAAACTGAACTAGCTAACAATATATAGTCCTACAAGTCTAGCTGAAATGATTAGACCATAAAACACACAACTGTTTGGCTCCATTACAGTTTCTTAAAGGTGCAATATGTAATACTGACAGCTAGTGTTTAAAATACTTACCACAGTACAAATTCAAAATCCTGAAGAGAGTCGTCTCCCCCCTCTCCAGACTCGAAGTTCACGGAGGTTGCCAGACTGAGACTGCAGCATCCACACCAATGTTGCTAGACGCTTGCCTCACACAGCCAGACATTACTTCACAGCATAGCGGAGAAGTTAACGTTAGATGGCGGCTATATTGACAGTCATAAAAGCCCGTGCTCACGTGGAGCTCTGTACCCAACTGACAGGCACACTTTTTCGGGTTAGAATTACGGTAGGAACTGCTACGAACCCCACAACCTCGCTGTCCTCTCCACCCGACGGACAGACACACTTCCTTGGCTTAGAATTACGATAGGAACCGCTAAAAATAGCACTACCTTGCCGTCCTTTTCCACCCGACTGAAATACACACTTCATTTGCTTAGAATTACACCAACAATCGCTAAACACACTGCAAACTCACGGTCATATCTTTCGGATTTACAGCTTTTGCTTAAAATAACTAACCTGTCGGCTACGAACAGGCCACACGTTGTAAACAGCCGTGGCTCGCATACCTGGTCTTCCGTTAACGTTAGCTAGCAGTTAACAGGGTTAGCATGGCGGCGTTAGCCAGGACCAGACGGTATCACTTTACTGGCTGTGTTTCAATTGTTTTTGTGAGTAACCAACTCGGGTACTCTAGCTATATAATTCAATGTGAGTACACAAATGTTGAAATAACATAAAATGCCCGTCCCTAGTAGCTGTGATAAAATAGCCTGAAGCTAATGCTTACCTGTTCAGGAGGAAATTGGCCAACTCTGCGTCCTTTTGGGATCTAAGCTGTCTCCATCTTTCAAATACATCTCCAATATTTACACGGGGTTTGTTACGTCTCTGGTAACGCAACTGTTAGAAACTCGCCGTTTTTTTAGGTCGGGTAGAATTTATCTCCGTTGATCCTGTTCGTTTGTTTGCTGCTTTCATGGCTGTACTAACGTTACAGCTGTAGCGCGCTGGGTTTACGTTTTTCCAGTTATATCTGGCAACCCGGCCTGTCTGTCAAACCGGGCAGTTGATAACAACACACAGGCCAAAACACAAACAGAAATTTCGGAACGGAAATTTCAAAAGGAGAACATACTGGCATTAGCATTGTTGTCAGAAAAGATAGTATTGTTTCCTTAATATCTGATGATGCATTGGGCTCATTTTGGGATTTATTACAGTAAATATATTACATATAGGACCTTTTTAAATGGGAGGAATTTTTTGCATTGACTACTTTTACTTTTAATACTTTAATTATGTTACATTTTACTGATGATACTTACATACCTTTACTTAAGTAACATTTTCAATGCAGGGGTTTTACTTGTAACAGTGTGGTGTTAGTACTTTTACTTAAGTAAAGGATCTGATTACTTCTTTCACCACTGGTTTTATGATTGTGTGCATGAAACAACAGCAGTCCCTCTCTCCTTCAGTGTGTCTAACTGGGTCAGCAGGCTGCTGATATATTGTTCAGTGGACAAAGTTTTCAGATCCTTTACTTCAGTAAAAGTACACCACACTATAAAAATACTCTGTTACAAGTAAAAGTCCTGCATTAAAAATATTGTTTCAGGAAAACGTATTAAAACTACTAAATGCACAAAACCCCTCACATTTTAGAAACCGGAAACAATCCAAACAGTTGTGTCAATCAACTAAGTGGTTAATCGGCCAATTTCTAAAAACATCAGATTTTATAACCTACATGTGTTTTGTGTGCAAACATCTTAATTTGTAAAGTAACTGTCAGATGAACGTAGTGGAGCAAAAAGTACAATATTTCTCTCTGAAATGTGGCGGAGTAGAAGTAGAAAGTGGCATGACAAGAAAAGACTCAAGCAAAGTACAAGTACCTCAACATTTGTACTTAAGTACAGCACTTGGGTAAATGTACTTAGTTACATCCCGCCATTGGTACAGGGAGACCTCTGACCTCTGATCCGTGATGTTTTTGTTGTTCCCCTCTCAGCGTGCAGGGAGCTCTCCAGCTGAAGCACGACTTTGATTCTATCAGAGAGCTGATCCAGTCAGACGCATCCGGTCTGTCAGCTGAACTCCACCAACGACTGCTCAGCCTCCGGTATCTCAGTCTGTGTTGTATCCTGCCCTTTAACCCACTATTCATGACAACAATTCCCTCGGTGTAATGCATTTCTCGACACCAGACCAGGCTCCTGTATTAATTAAATAAGCGCTGTTCTGTATCTAAAATTGTGCAAAAGCTGTCAATGTGTTTACTTGTAAGAAAGGTTTAAATCTATCAGACGTACATTTATGTTAAAGTTTTCACAGCTTTGCCATGTTACCATACAGTATTAAATAGTAATTATATTAGCAATATTAAAGCAAACATTGCTTTACACTTGACCGCCAGATCTTTAGCATTGGCGGTTCAAAGTGGGGGTGGCCTGGTGGGGGTGGCCAGTCCCTAGGGCTGCACAATTAATCGAATTTTAATCACGATCACGATTTTGGCTTGCCACGATCAAGTTTGCGTGATCGAGCGATATTTAAAATGCGTCATAGAACGCTCATTATCAAAGTTTTTGCAAAGCCACTCTAGCGCTCCATAAACCAATCTCTGATCACGTGCCTCTGTGAGCCAATCAGAGTTGTTCCCTGCACCGCGCAGCTTAGTTTCTAGATGTGGACCGTCACAGAGGATAGAGGAGTAACGGGAGGAAAATTCCACAACAGGTAGCAGTCGGTCATTATAAGCCGGTCATAATGTTTACCAGTTTACCAGTAAACGCAACATTATGTCCCGTATGTTTTGTTTTTCAGACAACAGCAGTGACTATAGTGCCAGTTTGTGTCTGTTAGCTCATAGCTTTAGCAGCAGACTGTTGGACGTCCCGTTGTTGGAAATACATTCACACTACACCGTTTAGCTGTCAGCTTTTTAGCTGTGTCCAGTATCCAGTTACTACTGTGGCTAACAGTAGGCTAACGTTACCTGCTGTGTAACGTGTTATTAGTGTTTACTGTAGCTAACGGTGGGCTAACGCTACCTGCTGTGTAACGTGTTATTAGTGTTTACTAGCGTGACATGCAGCAATGCTTATGTTGCCCCTAACGTGGGTTTCGTAGCATCAGAGCGCAACGCAGACATGTAAGTGGCAGTGTAATGAGCCAATGAAATCCGCGTTGCTATTTCGTCAGGTAGATACCATACGGCAAACCTGCATGTATGGAAAGCGGTCGCACAACAGCTGAAATGGCATACTCCTTCACAGTATCCTTCAATAAAGGAGGAATGTAGCACAATATGGATGTAAAAGCAGTTATAATTGGCCTATGTGACAATAAAATTTGTTTTGGTTAAATCAACAAATAATCGTGATAATTAATCGTGATCTCAATATTGATCAAAATAATCGTGATTATCATTTTGGCCATAATCGTGCAGCCCTACCAGTCCCCCCTTAATATTAAGCCTTAACCCCCCCCTCCCCTCTGCCCCCCCTAACTGTGGCAACATTTTCATAAATTTGTAGGGTTAAAATTATTCATGTGCAGTGAGAAATAAAATGTAGGTCAACAGTGAATGAGTATTCTTGTGTTTATTCTTCTATGTGTATCGTTAGTCTTTTGTAGAACCAAACCTATGGAGGGTTGGTGGTATGTTACACTTATGCTTAATATATTTGGTACCCCTAAAATCAAATGTGGCCCCAGCCTGGTCCCTCCATTTGAAATGGTCTGGAACCGCCACAGCTCTTTTGGGTCCCTGTCCAAATATCAAACCGAAAGCACCAGAAAAATATTTTTTATTTTTTATTTGAATCCGTTTTATTGGACTGTTGACTTGCTGAAACTTTGAAAGAGCTTAGACATAATCACATTATCCAATATAGATGTCTTAGAAATTTAAACGCCACGGCGAAGAGAACCTCCACCCGTGCTGATCCTTCTCCAGACCTTGGTCAGCAGGTCGGGTAATCCTTCTCTCTGTCTGCAGGGTGTTTCAGCAAGTGGACTCAGCAGTGGTGTGTCTGCTCCAGCAGCCGCCGGCCAAACCGTACCTGCAGCCCAGAGCCTGGGAGCCCTTCACACGCTGCTGTGAGTATTCATTCATTCATCAACCTTTTTGTTGTCGTTGGTGGCATTTTAGGCCTTTTTATTTGACAGGACAGCTTAGACATGAAAGGGGAGAGAGAGAGGGGGAATGACATGCAGCAAAGGGTGTCGCAGGTCAGAATCGAACCCCAACCGCTGCAGCGAGGGCCGAGCCTCTGTACATGGGGCGCACGCTCGACCAGGTGAGCTACCCAGGCGCCCCTCAACCTTGGTATTTAAACCTGAGAGATCATTGAGGGGCGGCCCTCATTTACAATAACATTGAGTAATTACAAAGACAACAACAAAACGATAGCACAGAAAAGAATACGCCATCATCAGAAAGGTAAAAAGACAATTGAATTGAAAGTTTGATAAATAAAATGTGATAAATAAATTAGAATAATACGGATATGGGTATAAGAGTGTTTTATGGAACCATCCACGTTATTTATTTTGACAATTTAAGTCCATGCTGACATTTCAACATTCTCCGCTCACATTCTCCGCTCACCTGAGGTTTGGATTCTCCACTCTTGACCACTCCAGCTTGTTTGGAAGCCATTCCAATCCGCTGTCTTTTTGGCTTTGCAGCTTTGCTGGAAATAAGTCTTCACCAAAGTCTCTGTCAGGCTGCATCTGCTTTTCCTCCGGGATTTCCACGTAATTCTAACTTCAAGACTTCCAGCTCCCTCCCGACGTGCTGCTAATTGTGTTAGCAGCACACTTAAACCAGCGTAAAATCTTTAGAATGAATTTACAGCTCACAGCAACTTAATACGATATAGTGTCTGGCTTTTGTTTGATATCAAGTGTCGGCCAAATGCTCTGAGTGAATTGAAGCTGGGCTTCTATTGTGCAAGGGAGACACGGAAGAGCCAGCGTTATACCAGGGTTTTTCTTCCTCAACCTTTAATTTCACAGTTTATTAACATCCAACGCTGTACAAACTGCTCCAAAAGCCAAATCCCAAGTGTATTGGTTACCCAGGAAGCCAAGTGTGACGTGAATAGGATGAGCGTTTCTCGAGCTATTTGAAAGACGCATTTGCACACACGCATGGTGGGGGAGTCGTGTTCTGGCTATAATCATTTTGCCAGAGCTACTTGGATCTCTCAAATGTAAAATTCACTTTGGAATGGCTACAAATTCCTGTATCTAATGACAACTGACAAACAATATGTATTGATGCATTTCATTTGTTACTGACTTTGTTACCGCTTTGATGAACTTCAAGCAAAACTAGTCTTTCTTGTTTGTATTGAATTTATTTGAACAGAAATCCACTTGGTGATAGACCACTGTAATGGATGCAGGGAAGGCATCCGTCACAGAGCTGATATGTAAATGCTTAAGCAACTTTCAATTGTGTTCCACACACGGGTACCATATATTGGACATGTGCAGTACACGTCACAACAGCACCTTTTCCTCTGTACCAAACACTGCCTTTTTAATGGTTTTACTATTTAATGCTGCTCCTTTTTATGACCTTTTAATGTCTTTGTCTATTAAGTGCCGGTTCTTTTTTTTTACATGTAACATACCATGATCTCTGGAGAACGATATTTCGCTTCCATGTATGCCGAGTGTGTATCATGACAGTGACAATTAAACTGATTCTAAATTCAAAATTCATTGGTTTGAAAAGAGAAAATAGAACCAGTACAGATGGTGACTGGGGCTCAGTGTGGCAGGTAGTGATTCCCATTGTGTATCGGCAGCTTGTACTAGAGTTAGCCCATGAACACCCTTGGTCTGGTCACCTTGGTGTTACTAAAACATATGACCGCATCCTGAAACGTTTCTTCTGGCCAGGAATGAAGGCAGACGTGGCTCGTTTTTGCAAAACATGTAGCACCTGCCAGGTGGTGGGGAAGCCAAATCAGGTTGTTCCCCCAGCCCCTTTGCGCCCTATTCCTGCTGTTGGTGAACCCTTTGAACGTGTGTTGGTTGATTGCGTTGGTCCTTTGCCGAGGACGAAGTCTGGTAACCAGTTTTTGTTAACGGTAATGTGCGTTACCACTGAGGCCATTCCGCTGCGTAAAGTCACCGCGCCTGGCATCACAAAGGCATTGACCAAGTTCTTCACCACGTTTGGGTTACCGAAGGTAGTACAGACTGACCAAGGAACTAACTTCCTGTCTAACTCTTTCAGGCAAGCCTTGCGATCTCTGGGCATCACTCATTCCGTCTCTAATGCGTACCATCCACAGTCACAAGGGGCGCTTGAGAGTTGGCACCAAACCTTTAAGTCCATGCTGCGTAAGTACTGTCACGACACAGGGAGAGACTGGGATGAGGGTGCCCCCTTTGCACTGTTCGCCATACGTGGGGCCAAACAGGAGTCTCTGGGGTTTAGCCCAGCGGAACTTGTGTTCGGGCATAATGTACGTGGCCCACTCGAAGTGTTGAAGGACCAGTTCTTGTGTGACATTTCCCCGTGGACTACCGTTCAAGAGTTCGCGTCACGATGTAAGGAGCATTTACATCACTGTTTGAAACTGTTTGTGTGTGTGTAACTCTTCAGGTCCGACCAACGGCAGCAGAGACAGCATTGATGCGGCGGTGGCGAGCAGTATAACCAACCTGAGGTGTATGGAGGGGGAGGACCTGACTCAGGCTGATCCCTCAGTTGTGACCACTGACCTCCCACCAGTGGACCCATCAACCCCCGGAGAACCCTACCTTGCTCCAAGGTACATTTGTACAACTGGGATCGCTCAGTGATATGGTTTGGAATAGGACGTATTGGACTAAATGCCTGTTCCACAGATTTTCATTCTGAACCAACGCTTTATGACTATTATGAATTCAGTTTAAGAGCTACTGTATCACAACATCAACAAAAAAAAATATACGTCGATGTCAGGGTCCGAAAACAACGTTTGAAACAATTCCCCAATATCCTCCTTGGAATTATAAGACTGGTGTCTAGTCACTGTGTAGATAGTCTATATCCACGATGTTCCACTTCTGGCATTGCTCCGGTGCTGCCGGATATTCCGCTGGATGTCAATCTTTTTGGCCGGATGTCATCTGGCACCTTCCTCTTTCTTTGTGTTGGCGTTCTAAACTCCGGTGGATTTGTGAGGACTATGGTTAACTGCTCCTCAGATCTCTGCAGGGTAAATCCAGACAGCTAGCTAGACTATCTGTCCAATCTGAGTTTTCTGTTGCACGACTAAAACAACCGTTTAACGTACACATGTTCCACCAAAACAAGTTCCTTCCCGTTCCTGAGGCTATTTTGCAGAGGCACCCTGGCTCTGTCCGGTGCGTTGAAAACCACTGATTTAAGACCTAGAACACAATCACAATACTTAGCGAATACTAGCGAATTTAAGACTTTTTTAAGGCTTAAAATTTTGATTTTGAAATGTTAATTTTGTTTTAGAATTTTTTTAAGACCCTGCAGAAACCCTGAAAATATCTGCAGATTCCGTTTGGGTCTGCTGAGAAGGTTCTGTGTTATGATTGAGTTTTGGGGCAAAAACATTTGTGCTGTTGAGACGATTATTATATTGTCTTTATGTTGTGCTCCCAGTCTAGCGCTGGGTGTTGCTCAGCGGGAATGGTTGGACCTGAGGATCCACAGCAGCGTTCGGCGCTGGAGGCTGCCGGGACTCCCGTGTCTCTCCAAGTCTGAACCCTGAACACACACACGCACACGCACAATATAATATCTAGTAAAAACATTTTATTCTTGTTGTTTGGATAGTGTCTATTTTTGCAGTTAAGAATGTGATACCTCTGGAGGTTACTTTTAAATCATGTAAAATGAATGTACAAATGAATCTTAAAATATTTTCTATTAAAAGATTTTGTTTTACCTCTTGTCTGCAAACATTTTTATATTCCTAAAAGAAAATCATCACTTCCAGGTAAACTGTTTGTTCTGCACACACATAATTTGTTTTATAATAGATGTTTTTATCCAGAAAAAAACTGCAGCTCCCATGTTTACTTGTGTTCATTTACAGGCCAGTCCAGTCTTGTAGAGTAGCTGTGGTCGCGTTAACCGAATGTTTTCCATCATTGACCGAAATTGTACTCTACACTTAAAAACGTTAGCATCAACATTGTAGAAAAGCAGGGGTGTAGTACCTGAGTCTCCAAACCAATAGAAAAACGTCACTATATACGACATGACGTTTGACCTGCAGCAAAGGGCTGCAGGGCGGAGTCAAACCTGCGGCCGCTGTGTCGAGGAGTACTCCTCTATACCAGGCCTCTAAAGTAACTTCCTCCTTCAAAACAAAACCATTAATGAAGCGTTATTATGGAACCCACGCAACTTTGAGGCAAGACCCGCCCTTCAGTAGCATTCACACGTTACTATTGGCCAGGCGTCCATGCTTACGCAAGATTACGTAACCCGATTTGTTCAGGTCCTATCCCCTGACCAATCGGCTATCCTAACCTTAACCACTCAAGCTCAATACCTAACCCCCAACAATCGGGGTGGTTCCTAGGGCGGGACTTGCCTAGAAGTTACGTGGGATCCGCAATAACTCATTAATGAAGCATGCTTGTTCAGCAAACCAGTATTGGTTTATTTCAAAATCCATCTAGATTGGTCGCCTGGTATACACCTGGCTGCATCATATACCTCAATCAACAGGCATCAATCATTTTCATTTTGGCAGACACATACACAATGTCAGCAAGCATGTTGATGAATTCTTCAGGACAAGTTATAAGTTTAATAATGGGAACATTTCCACTTTATACTAAAGTAAATAATCTGCCGTGATGTGATCCTATGGTGTGTTACTCTACTTTTTAATTATTAAGCAAAATGGTCATCTTAAGATAAAAGATTGATGTCTCTCACATCACAAACAAACAGGTAAGTGGTCTTAAAGAGGATTCTTTTGTTTGTATCTTGGTCTTGACTGGTCTTGGTCTTGACTCGGTCTCAACTAGTCCTGGTATTGGACTCGACAAAGGTGGACTTGACTACAGCCCTGGTAGAAAGGGAGAGGACACTAATGTTTTGTCTCTGGCTGTACATCTAGCTAACAAAGTTATCTAATGCGCTAAAAGAGTTAGGAGAGAAATCACCTATTCCTCCTAGTTCCCCAATTTCTGAGGTGGGCATGGCCACCCTGACCTACAACAGACTATACTTTATTAAATATAAAGTGTGCACTACAAGCATGAGTGTTTTTGATGATCGCCTCAATCCAATAGAACTTGATGCTCAATCAGTGTGGTTGCGGAAGTGAAAAAATCCCTTTCATTTTCTCCATAAGGATTTAGATTATCAGCCATAATGTCTAAATCATCTGAGGTAGACTGACCACGAGCTCCGAGGTTGTGAAACGAAAAAAAACCAAAAACAAACGCGTTTTACACACTACTACCCACAATCCTAAGCGTAACAGCGACGTCTGATTGGTGGAAGTGAGCTGCTACCATTGAAGCCTATGATAGTTTCTAGTTCCCGGTCTTGTACCTTTGCCTTTTTCAAAATGTTTTTTTTTGCGCTCAATCAAATGTTTTATGGTCAAAATTCATCTCATAGCTGGTTGGCTTGGTTCGAGGCCTAAAATTCTTTATATAAGCAATTTAATTAAATGTCAATGGAGATATTGAACAGGGAAAACCACGTCCGGAAACCAGAGCCTTTAACAAAGTGGGCGGTCACTGTTGAGCTCTTTAGTGGAAGCATGTAGCATTCGCTCCGCAAAACGATCTGCATTAGTTAAGTGTTTAATGTAGTCTGCCTGTTTAGCCTCTATATACACACACACACACACACACACACACACACATACGGAGTGCAACAGAGTGGATGTTAAGTGATAACGGTTACCTGTTTTACCCGTTTGTTAGTTATAGTTGGCTAGTTGTATGGCCAGAGACAAAACATCCTTTCTACATTTGTGTCACATATTTCTTTTTCCTTTTGTAGGAAAAAGTTTTGTATTTGCAAAACAAAATGCATTAGTTTGGTAATGGCGTTTTGTGTTTTCAAGCCACACGGTTTGTCAGGGAATGGTATGGGATTTTGTAAAACACTTTTTTTTTTTAAAGTTTTGGCAGGAAATTAGCTCCATATATTATTCCATACGGGATTGCAAACGGAATGAAGTTGTAGCCAGATCAAAAGAAGCATCTGTTATAATCATCCAGCATAAAGAGTGAGAGCCCAAGCATAGAAGAGAAGGAAAAGTGTCGGGTTTCAAAACATACATGTATTTGTGCTTTGCCGATAAAAAAGTATAGCTTACACCATTCCAACCTGTTACATGTATCAAAAGAAGGCAACATCAGCATTATTTACTGTATGATCAGTTTAAAAGTGCACTTCTGTGATATTTAAAATGATTGATTCTGATCTGGAAATGCAGGGGTTAAAGGTCCCATGGCATGAAAGGTTTTTTAACATTAATATGAGTTCCCCAGCCTAACTATGGTCCCCCAGTGGCTAGAAATGGCGATAGGCGTAAACCGAGCCCTGGGTATCCGGCTCTGCCTTTGAGAAAATGAAAGCTCAGATGGGCCGATCTGGAATCTTCCCTTTATGACATCATAAGGGGAAAGGTTACCTCCCCTTTCTCTGCTTTGCCCACGCAGAGAGTTTGGCCGACCCATGAGAAAGAGAGAGACATCATGGCTTGCAAACAAGCAAAGCATGGCAGTTGGTCAAGGCCACACCCCCACCCTCCACCTTGCCCCCCTCTCTCCTCCTCAATAGCATTTAAAGTTACAGACAGCTCATTGTAGGACTGGCTCCAGTGGCTGTAATTCTGCACCAAGACTGAATTTCGGTAAAGAGACTTCAGATACAGTATTAGGGGACCACTAAGGTCTATATAAAAGCATCCAAAGAGCACCATGTCATGGGACCTTTTAAATTTGTACACAATCGAAAATTAGATCTTGGAACAAAGATGGCAAGGAGGTTTACATTCAACAGCTTCAAGGTTACAAAACACAGAAATCAGTAATGTTTTATTTTATGGGGGTCTGTATTATTTTTCTGTACCATTTCCTAGGAAGTTTCCTGGAAAGAACTATGTAGTTTGGAAATACTTAAATTGTTCACTGTAAGAGCCAATTAGTGTCCTTGTTATAAATAGGAACCAATCTTTGGTTCCTCGGGTGCAACCCAGAAGCACATACAGTTTTTGACCACACGCACACCAACACCACAACACCACACAGGCATACATACAAGCAGTAATTTGTCTGGAAACCCATGAAGATCTCATGGAAATAAATGGAACCAAAGGTTTTAACTGCAAATAGGATTTGGACTTTCATTGATCAAAAAGGTAAAAAGGGCATCAATTACTCTACCCGTGGAACAGCACCTCAGGGGCTTAAAGCTTGGGCTCAGCCTCTACATTCACTACCAATTAATTGATTTCTATTAATTGGTTGTGTAACCTACACAGTTTAGTCCGAGAACAGCAGGTCAGCTGGACATAAATGTGAAATTTGTCTAAAGGCAAGCATACAGTGTAACATACTGTATATAGAGAATAATGTTTCCAATAATCGATTAATAATGAATAGGTTGAGTTTAAATGGAGCAGTTCTTTTCAAGAACACTCCTATTTTCCCTGTAGTTAGTTTCAAATGAGCTAGTTCTTTCCAGGAAACTTTGTAGAAACGTATTAGAAAATGATTAGGATTGTGCCCTTTAACCCAGAAATCAGTACCAGCCTTATTGGCCAAATATGTGAACACATACAAGAAATTTGACACTGGTATATATCGGTGATATACCATGTGATAAACAGTAAAGCACCAGAAACCCTGAACACTTGCATCACTGAATACAAGTCCTGCTGACATGTTGTAGCTCTAACTTTTCATCTTTCACCATGATTGACAACAAATGAAAATTGAGAGAAATTGCAGAAGAAAACAAAACCACAGGCAAAAACTGAAAATGCTCAGACATCGGACTGCTTAGTGCCAGAGTGCAAGCAGTACTCCTATCGCACTCATACAGCAGAGGGTTGTGGGCAGAGATGGATCATCGGAACTATTCAGTAAGTACTCCACCCGAGACCAGGACCCATTATTTGGCAAAGGTTTCACTCCCAACGTCCAGCACATGAGGTTATAGATGTCCACCGATCGAATTGGAGCAGCCTGAACATTCCGCTTGAAGTCTGGATGAAATGAAGTAAACGTAATTATATCTACGTCTCAAATGAATATCCTGACCACACCACAAACTAGAGACCATACTGACAGAGCAGCAGTACATGTCATTTCTCCTGCACAGTTCACACTCTCCTGTCTGCCACAAAACAAACAACCAAGACCCAGGCTCACTTGGGTTCTGGGCATGGAGGGCATAGACTGTAAAAAAAATAATGGACGGAGCTTCAGGGTCTGAAAAGCGAAGCCAATGCCGAAGTGCCTTAGAACTGTATTCTATCCAATTTCCAGCAGGGGGGCAACTCCTCTGGTTGCAAAAAGAAAAAAACATTTTCATAGGGAGTTTATGGTCTCAATCGCTAGTTTCAACTCTTTTTCTTCTTCAGTATGATGCTCATTTTTTAAATTTTGGTCCTGTTTTGTTAAATGATAAAGCAGGGGTAGCTTTGGGACCTGTAAATCAGCAAAGAGGCTTAGCAATGCTAACCATGCTAACAATGTGTACATTAAAATAGCCCTGAACTGGTTTTTGGGTGTTGTCCGTGTTTTCATCTTAAACTTTGTCCCTGTCATTGTGTGTTTTCACTTCATCAAAGTTAACTGGAACACTTTGGTTTGCCTAAAAATGGGTTGTTCAGTGTTCGGTAACGCCCTGCCAACCATGCTAGCTAGCTAACGCTAGTGTTAGCTGGTAACTTAAGGTAAAGTCTGCTGATGTTCTGTTCTGCCGTACACGCAGATGAACCGCAGCATTACTCAGTGGTCCGCGCCAGTAAAACTCCAGTGGAAGACTCGCTTCAGAAGGGTCGAAAACAACTTTCACTCTTTAGCGTTTAGCTTAGCTTAGCGTCATTGCAACCATAATCAACACACTGGCTGGGCTGTGTTATCCTCCCCAGCTCCACTACGTCCATTAGTTTTACTGTCTATGGTTCTGGGTCACATTTAACCCTTGTATTGTCCTACGTGTCATGGGGACTTGGTTAGTTCATTCACATTTTGTATTAGCCTGTCCAAATGCGTTCAATCGCAGCACGGGTCTCTGGGACCCCCACCCCTGTGCCAGGTCACGTGAAATAACATCACATACTACGCAAGGGTCACCGGGGGGACCTGAAGGACAACACAAGGGCTAGACTACTAGGAGCCCAATGTAGCGTCTTTACACTGGCATGCTACAGCCTGCTTTAGACACACAGTGGACAACAGGAGGAGGTGGTGGTTGCTCGAAAGATCACAGGTATAAAACAATGCCCAGATTGTACTATTAAAATATGACTTTGTTACCAGGTCCTGATGCCAGGAAAAAGCCTCTCATGTCGAGGAACTCGTTGTCGTAACCATGCCAACCATTTTGCCAGGCTGAGGGTTCCCCGGAGTCGTTTTTCCAATATGGGAGATGTTCCTTGTTCTGGACACACACACACACACACACACACACACACACACACATTTTAACAAAAGATAGAGCAAAGTATGCAGTAATAAGTCTTCATTTTTGAATAGCTACTAAATGGTAACCTTCCATGGCAGCTAGATTCTTGCCATATCATAAGATCACGCATATATATCATATTGTTTTCTATCTATATATATGCTTGCATTCACTTCAAATGCAGTTGCTCATATAAAAAAAAAAAAAAAATTGCAGGTGAAGAGAAGAAGACTTTGTCCTAGTGAATGTGTTGATACAAGTGAAATTTGTATCCGTTACCTCGATGATGAACCAGCCTGGCTCAGCCACCAGCGTCAGGGGGGAAACAAACCTCCCTCCTTTGAAATGGAAACGTTCAGGGATCTCCTGTCTGGCATAGACACGCATGTTAGGGACCTGGGACAACGCGGCATACACCTGGCATAACACACAGATACACACAAACTGTTAATTTAACACCAAGCCTTTCTACAAAATATAGCTTTACTAACTAGTGCTAGCTGGTCAGACAGCTGCATAGAGAAATGTGTGACCTGCTATATATGTTCAAGAAAAATCTATACTGTAATTTGTTCGTACAATCAGTCTGTCCTTTCAGGATCAGGTTGATGTTATAATAATACCGGTATAAGGAAACATATTTGAAGAGGTCATCTCATTTTCCCTGAGCCAAGATGCACTTAAAAAGGAAGACAAGGAAGGAATAAAAATAATAGAAGCCTTTTGGCCAGTAGAGCTGGGCGATATGGAAAAAATCTAATATCACGATATTGTTGACCGAATACCTCGATATTGATATTGCGACGATATTGTAGTGTTGACAATTGCCGCTTACAAAAAAATATTTACTCAATGAGATTTTGGATAAATAATCATCATTAATGTGTATATAATAACTAAGTGGGTTAAGGCAAATAATAGAAAAGCTAAAACCGGTAAATTCAAACAATTACATCACTCTATTGTAATCCAGCCATTAAAACCAGGAACACTGGTGTCTTATCACAATATTACAATATCCAAAATCTAAGACGATATCCAGTCTCATATAACAATATCAATATAATATCAATATATTGCCAAGCTCTATTGGCCAGCTACTAACAACAACGTACAGTACCTGACTGCCTGAAAAGGATGCAGATTCGAGCTGAAACCCTATCACAAAGACTGCTCTGCTCCCCATACAGGTTAAAGAGGTTCAACATGGCCTTCAGGATACTCCGCAACTTCTACAGGTGCACTATGGAGAGCATCCTGAATCTTTACTGTCACTGAAGCATATCCCTGAGCTAGGGGTGCATGATATATGGACTCAATATCGTTATCGCGATATCACGTTGCGCAATATTATATCAAAAGTGTGCGATATTTTGTTTATTTTGTGGAGCGCAGCGTCCCGTCCGTTGGCTGTGTTTGAAACGCTATAATGATCAAGTCTCATTGGCCAGTCACCGTGCCACTTGCACATGTTGGTGCACGTCAGCGCATAGGTCCACTACGTGACAAATCCTATGGAGCGTACTACGTGACGTGTGTGCACAGACTGACAGGGTAAGTGAAGAAAAAGATAAAGACAAAAAAAAAAAACTCAACAAATCAGAGAAGCGAAAGAAAAGAAAGGACCTAAAGAGAGAGTGAAGGGAGTCAGTGGAGCAAAACGTTGCTGAAATATTTTGTTCCGATGCTTTCATTGACTCTCTATGGGCTTCTCCCTTGACTGTATGCCTCAACGTCCCCCCTGATTGCCTGCAAGCTTTTCCTGACTATACGGTAATTTCTCTACTGTGCGAAAGTCGCGTAGCTATGACACAATCGTTAGCCTATTTTTACAAAAAACGTCTGCTATGGAGCCATAAAGTGAGATACAAGGTAATGGAGCCTTTTATACATTGTTGTGTTAAACAATGGACAAATAGAGTCTTTAAACGCTTCAGATGTAAAGTTATTCGCTGTCAAAGTGACGCCAAAATGAATGGGAGTCAATGGAATGCTAGCTGAAGGTGATTGCTTGATAGCCTCAGAATTTCCTCATAGGAGGTACGCTTTCTGGATGCTTGCTTACCCCCTTGGTTAATACGCCAGAGCTAGCCAATCAAGCCTCGCTAGCGAGTGCTTTTGTTAGTGGCACAAAGTAGGACAAGAACTCAAAGAGACACACCAAAATCACCAATACTATCAGGTACTATTTGGCCAAAGATATGATGCCCATCCATACAGAGGATAAAAAGGCTTTGAAGAAGCTTCTGAATGAACTAGACAAACAGTTCCCAAATCACCAACCCGTATCTATTTCTCACAGGTAGCTATCCCACAACTTTATAAACAGTTCAGAAAGGCAGTGCAGGCAGAGTTGGAGTCAGAAAGATTGAATATTTTTCATCAACGACCGACCCAGGGTCCAGCCGCACTACGGAGCCGTACATAAGTCTCACTGTGAACTATATTGTTGTGAATCTATTTTGATGCGTTTTCCCATAACTTTTGTAATTTTACATATGCTAATTATTTACATTAATATTGATATCGCAATATTACATTTTGTCAATATCATGCAACCCTACCCTGGTTGTCGGGCAAGAACCTTTTATGTCCAGAACATGTGTTTTTTTAGGAAATGCAAAAAAAGGCTAATTTGAAAACATTTTATTGAGCTATTTACATCAGAAAAAGTCAAATGAATACTCCTCGTCATGGTTTAAATATTTGTAAAACCCACAGACAGATGTAAATGGTGACCAATAGCGTTGACTTATGAAAATAATTTAAAATGACAAAATATGGAGATAAGAGGTTTCTGCCTGACAGCGATATCGTCCGGATATCACTGGATGACTCGCTTCAGAAGGGTTGAAAACAATTTTCACTCTTTAGTGTTTAGCTTAGCTTAGCGCCATTGCAACCATAATCAACACTGGCTTGGCTGCGTCGTCCTCCCCAGCTCCACCATTTCATCAAGAAAATCCTCCCGACACAAGATGGCAAAGGCCAAATCGCCAATGGGTGATGTCACTGCTTCTATGTCCATTAGCTTTACCGTCTATGGTTCTGGGTCACATCTAGAGACTACTAGGAGCACATTGTAGCATCTTTACACTGGCATGGTACAGCCTGCTTTAGACACACAGTGGACAACAGGATAAGGTGGTGGTTGAAAAGGCTAATTTGAACACATTTTATTGGCCTCACCTCTTGGTACTTGTTATCTTTGGGCCACAGACTGACCACTGGTCCCCTGTCCATCATCTTGACAATGGCTGTCATGTTGATATACTTGTCCAGCTCAATGACCTTCTCCATCCACTGGATCTTTGTCATACCGTGGTCTGAAAACAGCATAATGTTCAGCTGGTTCACCATCTTCTTCTCCTGCAGAAACATCACAAGCAACAGAAGCAGTTGAAAAATTAAACTGCATGACAGGAGAAGCAGTAGTAGCTGTATATTTTATTAACAATAGTCATGTTTCCATTAACGTATTTTTAGGCGCATTTTGAAGTACTGCATTAGGAAATGTTGATGGAAACGGCAAAATTTGAAGAAAAAAAATGTCCTCAAATTGAGGTAGTTTTTGCCTTTTTCGAAAAAGAGTTAATGCGCAGAATGGGAGAAGGAAACAGCTTTGCTGAATAAGTTGTGACGTAGCGAACTATAGTCCCGGTATCCATCGGATAGGGGAAGGATCGGGAAATGGGTCCCACCCAGTACGCCGTACACTTGTTGCGTGGTGGAGTTGTGGTGCGCTATAGCCTGGGCCCCAGCCACGTCGGGTAAATTGACAAATTGGTTCAACAGCTTGAATCGTGCGGCCCTGCACACCGCGTATACACATTGGTGAATGGTTGTCTCGCTGACACCAAACGTCTCTGCCACAACCCTGGATTCTGCACAGGTGGCCAACTTGTCCAATGCTACCTCTCTCCATTTAGCCAAAGAACTTAGCTTCTAAACTCTTTGATTTAGCAAGCCGGTTTGCAATCTACAACCACGTGTGACGAAACTACGCTAGTCTACGTCTAGTTTATTTGCTCTAAACCAGTTGATGGAAACGCTTCTAATTCACATTTTCTTTTCTTTTTTTGCGACATTTTAAAAGTTCGCTTAAAATTCGCTTGACAATTAGATGGAAACATGACTACAGGTAGGGATATTACTAACTTTGATTTTTCTGTTAAGAGTCTGCATAGCGAGATCCAGTTGTCGCACAGCTGTCCTGACCTGTTCAGATTCTGGGCCGAAGTGATGGCCCTCCACATCTATCTTCTCATAATATACTGCTGCCATGCCTGCTTGGCCCGACCTACACAAAACACACACACACACACACACACACACACAAATCTCTCTGGCTCGGTGTGTAAAAAAATATATTTTTTGTGGCATTTTAGGCCTTTATTTGCCCATGCTTATGCTACTTTTCCCCAGCTCTCAGAACGCAAGCTCAAAAGTATTTACTTTAATGCCATTCAAATCTCAAGTTGACAGCTCTTTTCCATGTATGGGCAAAAAGTAAGCCATGGGTCACATGATGCCATTGGGTTGTTACCTCAGGACATTGAGAGCATCCTCTATCGCATCTGTGAGGTTTTTCTCTGATGGGTTGGTGACGTATTCCTCACAGAATGACGGACGGACACTCAGAATCTCCACCTCGCAGCCTGAAGACACAACGTGATATCACTGCATTATTTACAGACGCTTCTTAGGATGGTTAACATCGCAAATAGTAGCACACGGGACTTGAAGTGAGTTCTTACCCCAACTTTAAACTTCATCATTGGGCATTTGTGCTCAGGACGCTGACTTGGTGGTTCAATACTAATAACTCTTCCTCTTAGAAATAAATAGAAGGAGGTCTTTCTACTTACTGGTGTTCCTATTCATTATATCATGGTCCTATAACTGCTTACATGCTCACATTTTTAGGGTGTAGAAAAACAATTAAATGTCAAAGACGTGGTGTAAACATCTGCAATCCGGAACTACAACAATATTTTCTCAAGGCAGGGACATTATATTCACAAAAAAATGGTACTACTACTGTAAATGAACATACATATATAAGAAATGCACTTTATTCACTTCATACACTTCCAAAATATCTCACTGTATAATACTGAAGGTCTGCCTATAAAGTTCCATGGGGATATAACGCCGAATGTACACATGATCCGAGTAGCAGCCTGCTGATTCAGGAGACCCCTGGGCCAACCAAGCCCCAATGGCCTCTAACTTCAGCTGGACAGCCTCCTTCATTGCTGGTGTCCACCAGCAGGTTTTTAGGCTGCCACACCCCCCAGGCACCAACAACCTTCTGACACAGGGCCAACTTGGATTCCAAGTTTGATACTTCAACCCAGGGCTAGGAGGGGGGCCCAATCCATTGGGCTAGAGTTCTGTCAATCTGACAGTTGGGATTTCCAATGGATCACAGTACTGTTCACAGGCTGCCTGTTCTGCCAATTTTCCCAGCCCTTGTCACATGACCAATTTATGTTTCCATGACGACTATCCAAATTTCTGATACCATGGAACTAGCACTGGATCTGTTTTTTTTTAAGTGGCAGACTGAAACCTATATCATTACATTGTGCTTTATCCTATCCAATGTTTCCTATATTTCTAAGCAGATGTTCTATGATGTATTCTGAAAAATGCCTGAAAAAATCTGAAAAAATTGCTGATTATTGGTCCCCCCTGTGCCACCCCACGTTAAAAAGAATCCTGGAATCATCCCTTACCCCCAACCTCCAAGTTTCAAGTTATTTATTGTCATGTGCACAATAATTACAAGAAGCAGTTGTTGGCAAAGAAAACTCCTGGATCTCGGGCTCCCTCCAACAATGCTCATTTAATATGTATTAAAAGTACACAAGTAAAAGCAAAACGAGAGCCTTGAAACGCTTTCTGTGTAGACAAGCCTTAGCCTTCAGCTGAGTGTTCAGGTTAACATTGTGTGTGCTCACCCGGCCAGTAGTACATGAAAACCTTCTTTCCCAGGTTTTGCAGGGTGACCCATAAAGGCTCTGATCCATCCCACCAGAGAGGCAACCGACTGTCAGGGTTGACCCCAATCAGGAACTCCTTCTTGGAGGCTTCATCCCACATGAAGTTTCCGGTCATCTGATGAACGTCACAGTGACGGCCTGACAAAAATCAACATAACAAAAACAAAATAGCTTAGTCTGAGCATCCAAAGCCTAGCTATTATTGTTAGTATTCCTCTGTACCATAGAGTTCCATTGTTGTCCAAAAACTATTAAAACCTGTGGGGAGAATTGTACGATTACACAATCAACGCTGTATAATGTTTTGAACATATTTACTGCATGTGTAATCAAGTATTATTTCCCCAATGGTTAATCATTCTCAGTGTGTGCCATGTAGCCCCACCCGAGTGAACTGTTATAATTAAGTAACAAGTCAACAAGAGGGCTTGTGGAATGTGTATCTGACAAAGTGATTGGTTTATTTAGTAAATTAGAACCGTACAGTTGCCTCCAAGGGAGGTAACAAAAGGGTCAAAGTCTAATACTGGGAAGAGACAGCTAAAGTTTTGTTAGTAATTAATATTCTGAGAATGGATAAGAAATCCTTTTGGCTTAAAGGGGGAAAAAAACAATAAAGGGTACAAGAGATGGAAAACTTCTCTTGGGAGTGCACTCTTCAACAGAACGTTTTGTTCTGAGCATTAATAAAGTGTGACAAAACTGTAACAGATTTTTGTCTTGTTCCTCTTTTGTTATCAGAAATTAAACTACATGCACGTTTTTGATGAAGGGAGGTGTCAATGAACTGGATGCGTGCATGTGTGTGTCTCCAGCCAGTGATAGAATGTGCTCTATCAAAACACACACATCAGCACATCATCAGGGGGCAGGCTCCAAAACTCACATCCCGTTGGCCAGGATGGGCTGTTGTTTATAGGGCTTAGTAAGATAGGGAGGTACAACACAAAGGCATGCCTCTCACACACACACACACACACACACACACACACACACACACACACACACACACACACACACACACACAACCAATATCCATTTCACCGAGTCATCATCCTCAGTCAGTTATGTGTTATGTTTTGCCCAACGACTTTTGTTTTGTCCTTTCCACCTTCTGACACACATTAGGCTAATCTAAAATATGCACATGCTTCTATCCACTCAGTTACATATTTTGATAATAAATACATCCCAGGAGAAATATTCTGCATAATTTTGGATTTTCAAGAAATTGCAAAGTTCCACCGATTATCAAGGTTAGATTATCTTATTACCCTGTTCGCATTTTGGTGATTAATCAGAGCAACACATGACATTGTCACAGTGGCGGTTCTATGGGGGGGCCAAGGGTGACCTGTGCCCCCCTTAATATTAAGCCTCGACCCTCAAAAACTTTGGATATACCAAAAAACGTTTTCAGCACCAGTGCCAGATCCCAATCAGAGCACGACATCTATTGCCGGAAGATACTATCAGTAAAGTAGTGTAGAAGGAGCAAGAAGCGAGGGAACAGAAGAAGAGATCAACGAAATGGCAGAGTTTGAAGTTAGCATCGAACGCGACAAAGAGTGGCTCAATTTCGAAGGTGGAGGAGCTACAACTAATGGAGGAGAATTGGAGAGCTAGCTAGCTAGCAGCGGTAACAGCAGAGAGTAGAAGCCATCAGGCAAGTGTTATTTAAATAAACTCCTGGTGTACTTACAAAACAAAAAATGGGGCGGGCGCTTTGGCTCGAGGTCATGGTGCAAAGGACC
Organism: Perca flavescens; assembly: GCF_004354835.1. Lineage (NCBI taxonomy): Eukaryota > Metazoa > Chordata > Actinopteri > Perciformes > Percidae > Perca > Perca flavescens. The sequence goes on from NC_041340.1 coordinate 27,586,393, forward strand.
CTAGGGTGAAATTACTCCGAACCATCCCTTTAACGCACGTGTCAAACTCAAGGCCCCTCGCAGATTTTGATCCGGACCACATATCAATTTAGGTTCACAATAAATTTTGGCCCACCTAGTTTTTGTCACTTTTGCCGATGCTTTTGGTAATTTCACCCTGTTGCTGACTGTTTTAGGGCTTTATGTCGACCAAACTATAAGGGAGAAGGCTTTATAAGACATGCAATAATACAGTCAAAGATATTTGACTTTTTCAAAATGAAAGCATGTGAATAAACTCTAAATGTCTGGCCCTTGATGTGTTCTTATTTTCCAATATGGCCCTTAGTGAAACTGAGTTTGACACTACTGATTTAACGTGATCAGAAAATTGCGTTGCCTGTATCTTTTTTCACGGCAAACGCGCGTGTGTTGAAGGCACTCTCACAACAGCTGAAATGTTGTGTTGCGCACGGACGTAGTGTTTAAACTTTACGGAGAAATATTAAAATATTGACTTCTTTTGAAATAAGACCTTCCAGTTTTGTAAGTTTTGATTAGTTTTTATATATTAAGAAAAACACAAATATTGATCAGGTGGTTGCGAAAGAGGGCAACCGGGGCAACCGTTACTGTCGAGCCCTGGATTTAATCAAAGTAAACAGTTGATGCATAATGGCATTGTTTCTAGGCTTTATCTAATCAAATATCTGACCTGCTACAAACAAAGGGCTGCAGGGATTCAATGAATAAAGGAGGTTTTCATAAAGGATAGAGCAGCCGTGGACAACAGATTCTATAATGTTCCCACTATAAGATGCAGACTGACAGAAAGTTCAAATGTAATTTTACACGGTAGGCCGGGCCATGTTTTTGAGTCTTAGGCATTTGGCACCTTTCAAGAGGGCAAGGCACACTCATTGATTGTGCTGTTTAACCGTGGAATTAGAGCAATTAATGCCTCATTTCTTTTCCCATATATCGGATAGTGGCCACCCTTTAAAATAAAACAACAAACAAACAACAATCTACCAACACAAACAGTAAGTCTCAAATATACAAAGGCTGAGTAGGATGGAGAAATGTTGTCAGTGACACACTCAGAGTGCATGGCTGTGGCTATTTGGAGAGCTGAAGTGTGTCTCAATTCGGATACCTCCGTGAGTGCACTTACAGGTAGTACACTGTGCACACTTGTGCAGTACATATACATTTCGAGTAGTGTTGTCAGCTGGCCGGAGCATTACCGCCAACTGCTGTTTCCCGGCTTGTTTTCTCACTAACTGACATCAGTATAGTGGGACTTATTGGAAAAAACGCATGTATATGTTACATTTGTATAGTTTGTGTTCAGCCGTTCCAGCTTCCTCGCCACTTTTACAGGTTTAAAAATACGTTGGTGGTGATGTAGCTTCCGCTCCGTAATAAAGATGGCGGCAGTTAAGTGCGAGTCATTTAATATTGAAGTTTAACAAGAGGAATGTTAAAGAGCGTGTAACTCCTTATAAATTATAGGGTTTCTGTCAATATTTTTGCCATGCTTGTGTGATAAAAACTTGTGAAGCTATTAATCTAAATACATGACAAATGCCTTCTAATCCTGCTGAGCTCTCAAACCCAGAGAGTTAAGGAAAGAATGTGGAAATGTGAACTCACGGGATGGCAGGAAATCTTCTTAACAACCTATAAGATAGGAAAAAAGCAATCTGTGTGTAAAGTAACAAAAAACACAACTTAGTCAGAACAAGAAAGGTAAACCAAAATGTGGCTTAAAGAGACTAATTCCCCCCCTTGCTAGCTTGAGTTATGTGCCATGGGAATACACACGCCCAAGCCTATGGACCATGGATAGCGTTAGCTTTCTGAATTCTATGAGCTGAGCGGGCTAAAAATATCTCCCTCTCGATGTTCTCATGAGCATCTCGTAAATTCATGGTGCATTCAAGTGCACCCCGAGAAACTCAAGCTGTTGTTTTAAAGTACCCTTCTGCCATCTAGTGGTTCTAATTTTTGTTGCTTCACAGCCATTGACTGGTGAAATAAGTTATTGTTATTACAATTTGTATAAATTATTTAAATTTGACCATATGACCTTATCAATAAACCACGGAAATGGTTCAGGCAGCGTTTAGGCACCGGCACCACTTTAAAGGATTGTTTTAGCACCAGTATTGGAAAAAACCTGAACGATACCTAACCCTAACCTACAATCTGTATCAGTGTTTTACAAAAAGCTTCAGCATAATATCTTTATGACCTTTATAATAAAGAGCACTTCCCTTAAAGTATGCTCTGTGTGGGAAGCCCACACCCCTATACATATGATGAGAACAGCTGATTTCAGGCAAGTGCAATGGTCACACTACAGCAGTCTGATGGCAGAAAGCACTTTGCGCTTCCCAAGTTCTGCTTCTCCAGGTGGGTAGGCAAAACATTGCAACTGGTTTCCACATATGAGGCTTTGGGGCGTTACAAGGCCCTAACACGACCAAGCCGTCAATTTTAGATAGCTAATACTGTAGATGACATAAATTAATGATGTGTCCTGGCTTACATTTTAGATTTTTTTATTTTAATTGCAGAGCTACGATTTAGCAGACCTTCAACACACAATCTAAAACTGATATAATAAAGACAAAGACTTTATTATACCCATCTCACAGACTGAGAGATTCACATGACTCATTCAGAGTTGCTGTTATCACTGTGTGACAACAGCAGCTTCAAAAGCAACGACTGCTGGTACTGACAATATAATTCCCCTAAAAGTGACTGCAATAGAACAATAACTAAGTGAGATTGGCTCTGCATTATGACAACAACTAAAAGGTTGACTCCATGTTTTATCTATGAATGATGCTTTATTACATCATCATGTAGAACTTTTCAATCAAACTATCAAGGCCAGATACATTCACCCACATTAGATTATGGTCAGAAATCTCAACCCTTACACACATCTCTTATCCATTCTCTAGCATACAAAAATATATACTGTTTTGTAAAGCACTCAGAGTACAACTCAGTAGTGAATAAAAACAAAAAACATGCAAAATGACTTATACACTTACAGTATCTTTATACTTGGCATATATACACAGAAACAAACTACAAGCCCGCAGTAATCCGTATCTTGTGTTGTTACTCATTAACACTCATAACTCATTGTACAGCCCAGCTTTAAATATAACAAGATCCCAGCAACTAGTGGACCATCTCTACAAACATTCAAAGCACAGAGACAGCAATACATGCTGAATTGGTACTGGGAACAGTCCCTGTAGACTATGTCTGGGTTGAAAGCATGCTATAAGACAACAGCTGTGGTGTTCAGACAAACAAGGCACATTATAGGGCTGCACGATTATGGAAAAAATCCTAATCACAATTATTTTGGTCAATACTGAAATCACGATTATTTTAAAATGATTACTCATTGACTTTAGGAAAGATGTTGCATTTACTTTACAATAACTTTGAATGCACCACAAGGTTCACCAGTTTTAAAAGGACCCATGGCATGAAAATTTCACTTTATTTTTAACATTAATATGCATTCCCCCAGCCTACCTATGGTCCCCCAGTGGCTAGAAATGGCGATAGGTGTAAACCGAGCCCTGGGTATCCTGCTCTGCCTTTGAGAAAATGAAAGCTCAGATGGGCCAATCTGGAATCTTGCTCCTTATGAGGTCATAACAATCAAGGTTACCTCCCCTTTCTCTGTTTTGGCCGCCCAGAGAATTTGGCCCCCCCATGAGAGAGAGACATCATGGCTTTCAAACGAGCAAAGTGGCAGTTGGTCAAGGCCACACCCTCCACCTTGCCCCCCCCCCCCCTCCTCAATAGCTACACAGAAATGGCACATACTAAGGAAAGCTCATTGTGGGACTGGCTCTAGTGGCTGTAATTCTGCACCAAGGCTGAATTTCGGGAAAGAGACTTCAGATACAGTATTAGGGGACCACTAAGGTCAATATAAAAGCATCCAAAAAGCACCATGGCATGGGAACTTTAAGTAAATGCAACATTTAGTCCCGTCTGTTTAGTTTTTCTGACAACAGCAGTGACCAAGTGCTAGTTTGTGTCTTTTAGCTCATAGCTTTAGCGGCAGATTGTTGTACGTCCTGCTGTTGGAATCCTCTACAATGAAATACAGTCACACTTTTACACCGTTTAACTGTCAGCATTTTAACTGTCTACGGTAGGCTAACGTTACCTGCTGCCAAGTGAAACGTGTTATTAGTGTTTACTAGTGTTACATGCAGCGATGCTTCTTTAGCCTCTAACGTCTGTTTCGGAGCATCAGAGAGCAGCACAGAAATTTAAAAATTTAAGTGGCACTGTAATGAGGCACCGAAATCCGCATTGCTATTGCGTCCGGCAGATAACGGGCATTTTAACATACACCGTTAACGTGAACAGAAAATTGCGTTGCCTTTATCTTTTTTCACAGCAAACGCGCATGAGTGGAAAGCAGTTGCACAACAGCTGAAATGTTGTGTTGTACAAGGCCCTATCCGGCCAAGCCGTCAATTTTAGATAGCTACTACTGTAGATGACATAAATTAATGATGTGTCCTGGCTTACATTTTAGATTTTTTTATTTTAATTGTAGAGCTACGATTTAGCAGACCTTCAACACACAATCTAAAACTGATATAATAAAGACTTTATTATACCCATCTCACAGACAAAGATTCACATGACTCATTCAGAGTTGCTGTTATCAACTTCAAAAGCAACGACTGCTGGTACTGACGATATAATTCCCCTAAAAGTGACTGCAATAGAACAACAACTAAGTGAGATTGGCTCTGCATTATGACAACAACTAAAAGGTTGACTTAGATTATGGTCAGAAATCTCAACCCTTACACACATCTCTTATCCATTCTCTAGCATACAAAAATTATTTAATAATTTGTAAAACACATGCAACATGACTTACACACAGTATCTTTATACTTGGCATATATACAAAAACAAACTACAAGCCCGCAGTAATCCGTATCTTGTGTAGTTACACATTAACGCTCATAACTCATTGTACAGCCCAGCTTTAAAAATAACAAGATCCCAGCAACTAGTGGACCATCTCTACAAACATTCAAAGCACAGAGACAGCAATACATGCTGAATTGGTACTGAGAACAGTAGACCAGGGGTCAGCAACCTTAGGCACGCGTGCCACCACGGGCACACGGGACCTTAACCAAAGGCACGCTGGCAATATGTGCGCAAGAGAGTTATTGAAGTGTTGAAATCATGGTTGAAATGCTGAAGCACTCTCTCATCCGCATGCCAAATTACAACGTTCACAGTTGCGAACCTGTTATTTACAGTAGTTTGATTGACTCATATCTCTGACTGGGAACAATACAAAGACTATTACCAACGGCTGCTGGGGCAGATGAACTAACGCTAGTCTTGTTACTGTAAGTAGGCTACATTAAAACCTTCGTAAGTTAAAAGCCAATACTTATCAATGCACTGACCTGTGTAGACATAGCCTCGTGAGACCGTCCTGATCTCGCGAGCTCCAGTTTTCCACTCGCAGATCAGTCTGGCATCTTGAGATAGAGAAAATTTGGAGCCATTCGCCAAACGACCGGGCCAATCAGCGTTGGTTTTGAGGCGGGTTTAGGTGGTGACAGATGGTTTATCCAATCAGCTAACCAGTATTTTCAGACAGTGGTAGCCCTAATTCTGTTAGCTGCTCGCTAATGCTTTTTTCTCTTGGATCCTTCTTTTGGAATATGGACAGGGAACCTGAAAGGGTGCCTTTTATTCATAAATTCTCGTTACACAAACGGCAAATATCCTTTACCGACATGCTGCTTGCTTGCTGAGCTAACGAGCTATGCTTTGCCTGCAGCAGCAGGGGCTTGTGGTAGTATTTTCATACGCTTCGTTGATCTGATTGGTTGATTTGGCCCGTCTATCACCAACATAGGTGATAGACAGATGGTTTATCCAATCAGCTAACCAGTATTTTCGCCCCTTATCAAAAGTTTTCCAACGGAAAGTTCCCAGATGGATATGCCGAGCAAATGCGAAGCAATTCATCTGGCGGAGTCAGGTTAGTGCAGACCGGCATAAACATGTAGAAAGCGATATTTCAATCTTCTCTGTCTGCTCAGTACACTCTTGTCCGCTGCGCTGTTTTACGCAAACACAGCTCCACTCTGCAAATAGCAAATCTTTACAAAACAAGCTAAAGCAAAATCTATCGGTTAGTAGTCTGTTTATCTTAGTTTGCAGGGATTCTTGAAATTTGGACAAATTCTTATGAACTTAAGCTGGCTGAAGAAACCATCCTCTCCGCTGGAGCGGTAAATATGGATTTATTATAAGACCAAAACAAATACATGTTGTTTACTTAATATGCACGTGAATGACACGTGAATGACGCAATCGTTATGTTCGTGTTCTTCATTCTTGATAATGATGCTGGTTGTGTTATTAGTTTGCCACAGCATCGTTTCATTGAAAATGAGGCATACAGGACCTGCTTATCAGTCCATTCATCATTAAAGCTGGGCTTTTCCACGTCAACTTTTCGCTTCAGGCTCTTTGACAGTGATATTTTTGTTAGACCATTTTCCACCAATCAGGATGCTGCATACTAAAACCATGTTTCCATAATCATAATAATAATATACAATAATAATAATTACAAGGTCCTGATTATGAGAAATAAATGTTATCAAATGTTGCTATGGAATAGCATGGAATTAGATTCCCTGGATATTACATTTTGATGTGATGTCATAATTAAACTTAATGTTGACATGGCACTCAACCAATTTTGAAAAGGGCACTTAATATCAAAAAGGTTGCCGACCCCTGCTGTAGACTATGTCTAGGTTGACAGCATGCTATAAGACAACCGCTGTGGTGTTCAGACAAAAAAAAGGCACATTATAGGGATGCACGATTATGGAAAAAATCCTAATCACAATCATTTTGGTCAATATTGAAATCACGATTATTTTAAAATGATAACTCATTGACTTTTGGAAAGATCCATCCATCTTCGTCCGCTTATCCGGTATCGGGTCGCGGAGGGAGCAGCTCCAGCAGGGGACCCCAAACTTCCCTTTCCCGAGCAACATTAACCAGCTCCGACTGGGGGATCCCGAGGCGTTCCCAGGCCAGGTTGGAGATATAATCCCTCTAAGAACCTGCTGTTGGAATCCAATGCTTTATCTAAACGCGCTGGGTCAGGACTATTGGCGTCACTTTTGACGCAGTTAGGTTAAGGAAAAGAAAACGATAACGGGACGGTTGGGTTTAGATAATCCTCGTAAAACAGGATTATCATCTGCGCATGCGCGAACATCTTGCGCATGCACATGACCAGAGGTGTCAAAAGTATTTACATTCATTATTCAAGTAGAAGTATAGATACTAGGGTTTGAAAAGACTTCTGTAGAAGTTGAAGTATCAACTCAAGCTTTTTACTCAAGTAAAAGTGTAAAAGTACTGGTTTCAAAACTACTTAAAGTATAAAAGTAAAAGTAATGTAAGGGGGAAAAAATGCCATTAAGGACAAAAGCTTAGCCCCCACAGGGGCCTATAGTGCACTGCCCCACCTCAACAAAAAAGGAAGCACCAATTGTATTGTTCTGTATGTTCTAAAATATAAAACAATAAAAAGTTGATCTTAAAAAAAACAAAGGAGCACAAGGCGACATTAAAGAACGGCTTGTGTATTGCTAAGGCCACAGGGTCAAAATTAAATGATTTATTAAAAATGTAATAACAATAACTTATAACAATAACTTATTTCAGGCTGTTATTTCAGACAACGGCAGCTACAGTCTGGTGTTACAATTTTAACCGTGTTTAATCCAGCTACTAGCTAACGGTAGGCTAACGTTACCTGCGGCCAACTGTAGTGTTAACTAGCGTCCCATGCGGCGATGTTTCAGTTCCCTCAAACGTCCATTTTTGGAGCATCAAAGAGAAGCGCAGGCATTTAAGTGGCACCTAATTAGGCACCGAAATCCGCGTTGCTATTCGGTACAGTAGATAACAGTCATTGGCACCGGTGCCCTATTAGCACCGGGTCTGTGCAGGTGCAATGGATCGCGTACAAACCAATAGGGTGTCGGAATGGTATATGTTTATACTTCTCATCCAACCACAAATAGAGCTCAACAGTCCCGCCCACAGTGGGTTCCGGAAGTAAAAATACAATGCAATTTCTCCATTGACAATTTGGAGTATAAGCCATAAAATTATAACCATCGATGGTAGACTTAAAACCAGCATGCCGACGTGACTAAGCGATTCTATATAATCATATAGACACCAAAAATCATAGGGCACCAACCTTGTTTTGAGATAAACGTCTTTTATTCGTGATGTCTTGGATAAGTACTTCATTACCCACAATCCTGAACAATCCCACAATCCCACAGTGATGCCTCTGATTGGTGGAACTCATGCTGGTGAGGAGGGGGAGCTGCCTGCACGAACCGTCACGAGGACTTACGACACTGCACGAATCACGATCTGTTCCACGCTTCTGCCGTTAGCCTCCGCCGGGAAGCTAACGTTAGTTTAGCTAACAGCTAATTCGGCTAACCGCTAGCTGACTGCTTGATTCAGTCTAAAATAACGTTAACTCAAACTTAACACTGGGTAAAGCAGGCTACAGCTGATGTAACAGCTGTTAAATATTTTAACGGTTATTTTCAGGTTTTATTTTAAGGGGCTTTTAAAGTTATTACATGCTGTCTCAGCTAGCGGTTACTCAAATTAGCCATTAGCTAAACTAACGTAGCTTTCTTTATTCAGTGGTGCGCGGTGTTTTTTTGGGATGACTAGTTCCTTCGCTCTGAAATGACGATATGTACACAGTCTTGTACCTTTGACTTTTTTTGGATTTTCTGTTTGTTTTTTCACTCGAAATGGTACATGTATTGTATTCATATGAGTCACGTACCATCTGGTTACCCCAAGGCATGGTCTAAAACTCTTAATGTACGGATTTTTCCAGACGTCAATGGGAGAAATTAATGGGAAATTTACTTCCGGAACCCAAGGTCTCTCAGAGGAGGGGCGGTACTGTTGAGCTCATTGACATATATAAAATGGACCAACAGATCCCGTTGTTGTGGACGGAGACCAGTGAAGGATATTAGAAGCACTTTTCCGGTGAGCGCTGAGCATTACTGCGCAGCCTCCAACTGAGAGAGACAACGTAAATGTGATGTGAGCAACCTGTCTGAAAGTTGGAAGTCTTTTGGTAGCTGTGCCAAGAGAAATCCCAATCATTCCGAATCTTGCAGAGACGGAGAGCGTAGGTATATGTAAGGAGATAACATAGTCACATGCTAATTATTGCTAACTAAAATGCTAGTTAACATTAGTAATCAAACCTAAACAGCTAATGTAAGTCAAAACTGCCTGCGAGCTTCTCCTGTACTACACGGTAATTCCTCTACTATGCGACAGTAAGTCGCTTGGTTATGACACAATCGTTCCAAAAACGTCTGCTACGGAGCCATAACGTGAGGTACAAGGTAATGGAGCCTTTTATACATTGTCATGTTTCTTTAGAAATAAACAATGGACAAATAGAGTCTTTAAACGCTTCAGATGTAAAGTTATTCGCTTCAAAGTTACGTCAAAATGAATGGCAGTCAATGGGATGCTAACGGGAGGTGATCACTTTGTAGCATCAAAATGGCGCCATAGGAGGTTCGAGTTCTGAAGCGAAGCTTACCCCCTTGGTTGAGCTCTATTCACTCTATCTGGATGGCGCGATTTATCTGGATAGGTTTTTTTTTTGTGTGTGTGTTTTTTTGAACGATGACAAGCCGGAATGAAAACAAGCCGAACTGAAATAGGAGTAACGAGGCGTAAACGTAAGGAGTAGAAAGTACAGATAATTGCGTAAAAATGTAAGGAGTAAAAGTAAAAAGCATGCTGTAAAATAATTACTCCAGTAAAGTATAGATACCCAAAATTTCTAGGTAACGAAGTATTTGTACTTCGTTACTTGACACCTCTGCACATGATGGATCGTGCAGGCAGCACAGATTGGTAACCGACACCCTCCCTGTCGGTACACGATCCGTTCTGCCTGCACGATCCGTTCTGCAAATGCGCAAGATATTACGGTTTACAACCTGCACGATCTGTTCCACGCTAGCCTATGGCTAGCCTCCAACAGGAAGCTAACGTTAGTTTAGCTAACAGCTAATTTGGCTAACTGCTAGCTGACAGCTAGATTCAGTCTAAAATAACGTTAAGTCAAACATTCATACGTATTAAAAGAATATGCTTACAGATATCAACTGGCGCAATAAACACATCGGGATAGACTAGTTCGGTATTTTTTTTGTTGAAAGAAAATATCAGTAGATAACGGCACTTTAGAAAATCATTTTTTAAGTAGTGCATTTTATATTCAATTCAATGTTTAATTTGTTCAATAAAAGAATGTTGAAAATAATTTCCTTTCATTTGTTTTAAATTCAAGAAGCAATTTGAGAAAACATAAAAAATGCATAACTGAGTACATTGTAATATCTGTTTATTAACGATATTCAACAACGTTATCGTATATCACATATTTTCCTTATATCGTGTTAGCCCTAATATGCACGCACCTAAGGATAGGCTCTACTGCAGTTTGGTCGAGCTGTTTTGTTCTAGCTTTTTACATTAAAGATTCAGCTAAACTTAAAGGTAATCTCCCCGGGCCCCTCCTTTCCAGCGTCGAAGTTCACCAGGGTTGCCAGGTTGCAAATGCTAAACCACAATGTCAATGTAGCTAGATGCTAACGTTAGACTTGCATTGCAAGACATTACTAAACAGTGCAGCAGAGATGCTACATGCTTTTATGTTGACGGTTATAAAAGCCTGTGCTCTCGCGGAGCTTTGTACCCTGCTGACAATCACATTATATTGGCTAAACTTAACAACAACGACTGCTAAAAAGCTTTGTGCGTGACTGACAGCCACCCTTTCTCAGCTAAATGTCACTGCAACAGCCGCTAAATTTTGGCAGGGGGGAGATTTTCGGTACTACTTCTTTTCAGATCCTGTTATACAGCTTGTCTATACACTGTACATTACACATTATGGTTGCATTACATGCCAGTATGTAACAAAGTGGGAATCATCTTATCACAACCTTGAAGCTGGCGATGGTAACGTTAGCCACAAGAGTATTCCATAACATAACTTTACATACATTGCAGAGTGACCTGTAGAGAACGTAAGCTGTGTCCCAATCCAACAAATAAGGCTGTTATAAGGCTGTTTTGACAAAGTTAAATTGCATGTATCCATTATGAAGAAGTCAAACTTGCGGTTTCTGTCATATGTCCATCACGGTGGTTGTAAACAGCTATGGCCTGCTTGCATGGTTAACGTTAGCAGTTAGCACGGCAGCATTAGCACCAGTCGGGATCACTTCACCGGATGTGTCACTTTTTTATTTTTTTGAGTAACTGTTGGGAATAATATTTCATTCCACATTCCATTCTGTGAGAACTCAGAAGAAAGTTGTTCTCAATCGTTTTATTTGTATCCTAAATTGCAACACTGTTTTTCTATCTGTGTGAGTGAACCAACCTTGGAACAATCCTTTTACCCATCCGGACTCTTTCCTATCTTACTACACATTACGGTAAGAGAATATGTATATCCTTGTGTGTCTCATTAAACCTTTCGAACATTGTGAACTGAACCCTGCTTCGTTCCTCTTTGTTCTCTGAGATCTTGCCGCTGCTTTCAGAATCTACTCACAGAGATCAAGCCAGTAGATGATAAAATTCAAACCAAAAAACAATCCTGATCGGATTTTTCACAACAGTAACTAACTTGATTACTCTTTATAATTAGATGCAAACACATGAATGTTGAAATGACTGAAAATGCCCATCCCTACTACGTTAGCAGTGACATAAACTAATGAAGCGCAACGCTCACCTGTTTATATGGAAATTAGCCAAGTCGGTGTCCTTTAGGACTCTAAGCCTCTAAGCTGTGTTTTACCACGTCTCTGGTCATGCAACTGTTTAGCAAGATGCTGAGGTTATTTTAGTTTGGGTAAAATTAATCTATCTCTGTTAATCCAGTTTGTTTGGTTGCTGCTTTAGCAAATATTGGCTTTAGCATTCTTGTCAGAGAAGATAGTATTTCAACTTAGAATGTTTCCTTAATATCTGATCTAATTTTTTGATTAAATACAGTAAATATATTATATTTGACCTTTAACACCTCCAGCATGAGTTTAAACACACCTACAGGAAGACAGGAACTCCAGAAGTTGGGAAAGCACTATACGATAACTCAATTGTACTGTTTTCCTAAATTCTCCTTGATTCGAGATTTTTTTTTTCTTCACGTAGTGAATATCAGTTGGGCTGCTCCTGAGGTTTTCCATAACAACATAAGTACGTCACAAGTTTTTAACTTCTATTTGCTATTTATGGCCTGTAGGCCTCATTGATCTGAGCTCATATAACTCGTTTTTGAGTTAAAAAGCATAGTGTATGGATTATTTTGGCTAGAAAAAAATACTCATTACCAACATATTATGGTACATATGGTACACAGACTGCTTTGTAGGAAGGAAATTTGTTTTTAAACCGTTTTAAATTTGTTATCTGTTGTGTTCCTGGTCGAAACTGATTTAATTAGTAAAGAAAGGACATAGGCCCTTGGCGCCCAAATAGCTCGGTTGGTGGAGCGGGCGGCCATGTGTAGAGGTTTGCACCTCGACGCAGCGGACCCGGGTTCGATTCCGACCTGCGGCCCTTTGCTGCATGTCGTTCCCCCTCTCTCTCCCCTTTCACTTCTTCAGCTGTCCTATCATTAAAGGCCTAAAATGCCCCAAAAATAATCTAAAAAAAAAAAAAAAAAAGAAAGGACATAGGCCCAAAACTACACATTACAAACATTACCGTTATAAAATGAATGACAAGAAAAAAAACAGCAACACAAACAGTAACCAAAAACGTTAAAATGTTCACAGTCTGTCAATCAATGGTGGTTACATTGTGTGTGTGCTCATGCACATGTTGGACAATTTGTGATGGTGGTTGCATGTGCTTTGCTTGGGAGCCGGGGCTACAGCCCAGATGTTTTTTTATGAATAGCCCCAGTTCTCAACTTTTATATATACACATACGTATATAAACCTTTTGTCGCATAATATGGTAGAATTTCCAGCTTACGAAATCATGCTATGTTTGTTGAGACCGTTGTACCCCAGGTCTCATGTCAGGTCAGTGTCCAACATAACCTCATAACCTGCCTCAGGCGGAGGAGTAGTTCAATTCTGTCTCCACAGAGACGTAACAGCTGTATGATAATACAGCGCTGCCTTATCCTGCCAAGGTCATGAAGGAAGTTAACACAAAACACAGGCCTGTTGAATTTGGGTTCTTGGAATCTTGTGTTTAAGGCACCGGCAATATCTTTGTTTCCATTGAAGATTCAGCTAAAGTTAACGCCTCCAGCATGAGATTAAAAGAACACTTATTGGGACTTTAGCTCATTCACAGTATCCCCCAGATTTAGATAAGTCGATACATACCCTTCTCATCTCGGTGTGTGTTGTAACTCTGTCAGATGCCCCCAGCGCTAGCTAAGCCTAGCACAGATCCTGGAGGTAAACGGTACACCCTGTGACTATACAAATCACAACATGTAAACAGGAACATGTTGACGTATTATTATTGGGAGCAGTAGGCTAGTTGGAACCGGTTACCTCCAGGATCTGTGCTAGGCTTAGCTAGCGCTGGGGGGGGTCAGACAGACTTACAACACACACAGAAATGAGAAGGGTATGTATGGACTTGTCTAACTCTGGGGGGTTAGTGTGAATAAGCTGAAGTCCCAATAAGTCGGCGTGTTCCTTTAAATACTCCTTCAAGAAGACAGGAACTTCAGAGAGTTGGGACGGCACGACACCATAACACATCGTGGTTAAACTGTACTGCCTGCCTGGGTGGCCTCTAGCTCACTCGGTTGAGTGTGCGCCCCATGTAGGCTGTCCTTTCCAGTGGCACAGGTTTGGATCTAGTCTATATCGATGATGTTTCACTTCTGGGATTGTTCAGGTGCCGCCGGATATTCCGCCGGATGTCCCACATTTGTCCAGATGTCCGTCACCTTCCTCTTTCTTTGTGTTAGCATTCTAAACTCCGGTGGATTTCTGAGGACTATGGTTAACTGCTCCTGAGATCTCTGCAGGGTAAATCCAGACAGCTAGGTAGACTATCTGTCCAATCTGAGTTTTCTGTTGCACGACTAAACCAACTTTTGCACGTACACATGTTCCACCAAAACAAGTTCCTTCCCGAGGCTATTTTGCAGAGGCAACGTAGCTCCATGTTGTCTCTCCCTTTCCTGTCTTTAAACTATCCTATCAATTAAAGGCCATAAGAGCCCCAAAAATTAATAAATAAACTGTACTGCCTACATTTTCTCCTCAAACTTTGAGCGCAAATAGTTTTTCTTAAACGGAGAGATGAATGGTGCACACACTACACTGACGCTCCCATAAGTCGTTTGTTCAAGCAGCAATAAGAACCAATATTTACGTTTAGAATGGTCTAGTGGCCAGAGATAAAATGGGAGCAGAGCAAAAGGTAAAGTGACAAAGTATAAGAGCGGCAAGTTCCGCCCTGCATGTTGGGCTGGTTTATGGCTCAAACAAACACAGGACTTCCACCAAGGAGACAGGGGTTCGGGCCCCGTTTTAAAATAAAAGTAAACGGCATGTTTACGGAACAAACGGAGCTAGGTCATGTTCGTCGTCACATGCGTAACTGGAAGTGAAGTAATGTCAGATTTTTACCCAAAACCACAATGTTTTACTAAACTTAACCAAGTAGTTTTTTGTGCCTTAACATAACCAAACTGTGCCTGTTTCACAACATTAACGTTGTGTTTAAAGCCGATGTCACTGCCCGATGTGAGTCGAGCGCAGATTTGAGTCGCGCATGCGTCACTTTGCGACGAGTGCAGATGGGAGTTTGCGCATGCGTCACTTTGCGACAAGTAGCCTACAAGATGCTAACGGCTTTTTGAGCTAACGTTAGCAATCAAACAATCATAGATAGCTAAAACGTTTTTGAAATGACTGCTGCTGCTGGCTACAAGTTAGCAATCAAACACAACAAAGGCTGTCACTTGAATGGCGTTTTGAGCTAACGTTAGCAATCTAACAATCATAGATAGCTAAAACATTTTTGAAATGATTTCCATCTTCTGTTATTGTATGTAAAGAGAAAAGTTTATTATTTTATGGATTTCACAAATTTCAGTAAGACACGTTATGCAGTAAACCGTTTAAATCTGAGTAATGCGCGACTCACATCTGCCCTCCACTCACATCGGGCAGTGACAGCCGAAACCATTGCATTCTCTGGTTTTAGATATAAGGACGGAAAATGCTTCTAGAGTAAATTACTCTAATACTCTTACTGTGAGTAAGCCTTTAAACCAACCACTCCTAAATATCATCTCAGAGCTGGTTACAGGTGCAGACTACTTGTTTTCATATTTAGCAGCTGAGGACCCACCTTCACAGGTCGGTGGAGAACTTGGGATGGCCAAAAAGAGGGTTTAACGGCTTGCAAAGTATTGTGCTGTCGCTGCTATCATTGGCAGCCGCCATTTATGGCCGACACGCTGCTTCTTATATCCCTGAGAACTGAGTAGGCCTACTGTTTTCTATTTTGACTTGCTATCACTGGTCCATGAATTTATGAATGTACTCTGACACCTTTAATATTTGTGTCCTTGTACAGATTATTTTCTATGTGGACATAAATAAATGTGTTAAAGTGTGTGTGTGTGTGTGTGTGTGTGTGTGTGTGTGTGTGTGTAGAGAGAGAAGGAGGAGCGCAATTAGTTTAGCCAGCTATGCAAGAAAGATGAAGTTGAGACAGAGCTATAACCTACTTCCTAACAGAATGCACAAAACTCCAGCCAGTTTAAACTGAACCATTCTGAATTGGACCACAACACCAAAACTAAACGCCAAAACACACACACACACACACACACACACACACAAAACACATGATATATTTCCACATATTGACACACGTACGCGCACACGCACAAACACATATACAGACACAAAGCACATGATATATTTCCACATACTGACACACACCACACACACCACACACACACACACACACACACACACACACACACACACACACACACACACACACACACACACACACACACACACACACACACACAGCAAACCGTTACAAAGCACATCATATAGTTCCACACACTGACTCACAACGCACAGAAAGAGAGCGCGGGTCTACTTTGTTTATTACTAGCCTACTGAGTTATTATTATTTTCATATTGTGGCTGCTGTGCATGAGTTAGGTTCTAGGTGTTATTTAATATGGTTGACATGGCTGTTCCTTTTCCACAATTGTTTAATTGACATGTTAACATGTTTGATCGTTCGCATCTTAAAAACTGTACTTTTCACTCTTGTAGCCTACTTGCTGTCATGCTGATAAAGCCTCTTTAAATGAAATTGAGATAGCCTACCTGTCATCAATGAGTAGTAATTAGGGTATGATAAACTCGGGAAGTCTGGTGTCATGTAGTCCACCTTCACCCCGTTGGCCACGAGCTCGCGAAATCCGGGTAGAGCGTGCAGGTCATCCATGTAGTCATAGCGGAACCCATCGATCAGAAACACGAGCAACGGACGGGCTGCGAGACACTGGTGCCCCGCTCCGAACAGCAGTAGCAGGGAGAGCGCGGCTGTGTGTGTCGGGGACATGCTGTGCTGGGGTTCTGGAAATGATCCGGCAGCTGTGTGGGAATTATGTCCAAGTCCTACGCAGTTAGTGACTGCGGCCAAGCCAGCCTCCACAAAAACACGGTGGGAAGCAAGCCAGCCCCCCACTTGTTTTGCGGTTCGTGTATATCCTAGGCATTACGGTAAGAGTGTGTAAGAACTGACTTCAAAATAAAAGCACCGTTCCGGTGAACATGATGAGCAATTTCACATTAATTTAACAGTCAAAAATTTAACAGTAACAGTCAGTCAGTTAATAAACATTTCAATTCAGTTCAATTCAATTCAATTCAATTTTCAATTCAATTCTATTTATAGTGTCAAATCTTAAAAGGCGTTATCTCAGGACACTTTACAGGTAGGTCTAGATCACACTATAATTTACAAACAACAAATCACCAATAAAGGCTTCTCACGATATTGTTGACCAAATACCTCAATATCGATATTGCGGTGATATTGTAGGGTTGACAATTGGTGCGCACAGAAAAATATTTACACAATGAGATTTTTGATAAAAATCATCATTGATGTGTATATAATAACTAAGTGGGTAAAGGCAAATAATAGTAAAGCTAGAACAGTCTGGGGAAGTTAAAAAAAATGACATCACTTTACTGTAATCCAGCCATTAAAACCAGGGACAGATAACACTTGTGTCTTATCACAATATTACGATATTCAAGATCTAAGATGACGAGTCTCATATCACAATATCGATATATTGCCCAGCCCTATTTGAAACCAAAAACTACACAACCGGACACGTTCCAGAAGCAATGTGATCCAAAATCGGGGAGAAATTATTAACAACATTGGTTACCAAGAATGAATGCAAAATATATAAACTGCAGTAACGGAAGGAACGGTGTGTAGAAGCCTAAGTGTTGACACCCGCACAGTGTGCCTGTGTTGACGTCGACACGTGCATCGCGTGCAATCTAGCATCTACTCAGATTGTTTTTTGTAAATGTATTCTTTTTATTCTTTCTATTATACATTTTTAATCCATAGACTTTTTATATTTGTTATACTTTACAAGAATAGCGATTGAAAAACCTGTCACGCCTTCGTAATGTAAAGTCGGGCCGACTATGGGCCGAGCGGGAATTCGCGGGTGGGGCCAGCAGTGGAAACACTACTGCGCACATTCAGTGGGCCGCATATCACGGAAGTAAACCCCGAAGCTTAGAATTTGTTTGCCGTATGTGCCAGGCAAGCAAACATATTGTACTAAATAGGCTCCCTTTTGGAATCCAGTATCCAGTCATGGTCTGGGCGGGCCAGAATGACGATTCTGTTACTATTGCCTATTTCTCGCCTAAAATATTTCAGAAAGACATTTCAATGTATTGTTTATCTAGGAGAAAGTGTGTCACCATGCTGCCGTGTTTCTTTTTTCTGCTTCAAAACTGACCGAGCACGGCACCGCCCCAACTTGCATGTGTCACTCTGCGCTATCCATTGCTCTGATTGGTTGAAGGTCTATTCAATTGCGTCCAGAGGCAGTTTAGTCGGCCTCTTCAAAATCGAAAATTTTACTAAGAGGTTCTTGACAAAAGGCCCTTACACAATATGGGTGTTGTGTTGTGAATATGTTACATTCCGTTCTGTGAAAACTCTGAAGAAATCCTCTCTCATCTGGTTTAATTGTTTCCTTCCCAGAAGACTTATCTGTGTGAAGCAACCTTGAGACAATCTTTCTGTCCATCCTGAGTATCTTTCTTATCTTACTACACCTCATCTAAATGAGCGATTGTTAAAATGTGTATATCCTTGTGTGTCTCATTGTGAACTGAACCCTGCTTCTTATCGCCTTGTTCTCCGAGATCTCAAGAGAGAATTTTTATCAGAATACAGCATAGAAATATTGCTTAGAAATGTAGGAAAAATTGAATAGGATAGAACAACACAATGTAATTCTGCTAAATAAACAGCACGGTCTCACGGCAGTTTGTGAAATTATTAATCTATTGATTTGTGGTGGTCAGCACGTAATGGGAAGTATCTATAGGACGGTTGTGTTTAGGAAGAGAACAACGGGGAAAGGAATCATTGCACGCGGAACACGATCCACGGTCTCCGGGGTGAAAGTCCTGCATTTCATACTACTCGCTACCGTAGTCGTGCTGTGATCACGAAAGATGCTTCCCATTGAAATACATTAGTTTAAAAAACGTGCTGAAGACCACGAAAAAAAACAACATAAACGTGTCCGTGTACACAGATCGATAGATTAAATAACGTGACCGTTTCATGAACTGCCGTGAGACTGGGTTGAAATAAATCATTATTAATTTCACGTTTTAATTTTAAACAAATTGTATATCAGTATACTGTAATGAGAAAACGTGGGGGGAGGGTCTCTATCTCCCTGCGGACACTTGAACTGAAGGATCCCTGTGTAATTGAGAACTGATGACTCTCACCTGTGTTAGTGGGGGAGAGGATTGAGGAGGGACAGGCCGCGATATTTTTTTTCACACTATGTCCACGCCAAGACCCGCCCTTCAATAGCTACTATTGGCCAGGCGTCCATGCTTACGCAAGGTAACGTAACCTGATTTGTTCAGGTCCTATCCCCTGACCAATGGACTATCCTAACCTTAACCAATCAAGGTCAAATGCCTAACCCCAAACCTTAAAGAGGATCTTTATAATAGGCAACCCTGCTGACTGAAGGGGCCCTCTGCCTCCCCCTAGTGATAGAAGTGGTTCTGACCTGCCTACGGTTTGGAGTGGTCTTTAGTGAGTGCGGTGCATTTTTATTATATGGTGTTTTCATTAGTGTGCGGTGTACGGATTGCTGTGGATTTGATTCTTTGTGCAGTGGTTCTCTCGGGGTGTGTGCAATATACATTTGCAGTGCTGTGTTGTAAGGTTGTAGGGGGCTCTGTTGCCAGATAGGGGTTGACCTTTTATAGGGGGCTTTCTGTGGTGGTGTCCCTATTTTATTGAATTTGTATTTCTAATAAAGGCTGTATTTTGTACTAGCCTACATTCCTGTACGTGTGGTGATATTCTTTTGCCTCTGACACCGGACCCGACAGGGTCAACGAAGGTAGTGGCAGTATTACACTGCCTTTAAAATCTTTAATCAGTAAAGTTTATTACAATACACATTTTCTATATCTATATATCAGTCTGCCACTTTTATTAAAAAACAATTCCGGTGCTGATTCCATGGTATCAGAACAGAAAGATTGTCTCTGGTAAACTCGATTAATAAAGTTTGACTATACATACTTGTTCCAAAAAAAAAAAAGACATTGATTTATCTCTGCGTAATATTCGCCTTCTGTGTGAAAATAATAATGCCAAACATAACAGTTTGATAAATATATTAACAAATGAATCAGATGATAAAAAAGTCCCCCGTCTGTAAAGGCCTTAATACAAATTTGCTAATGTGGCTATGTCAGGCTAAGAAAGTTTGACCAATTACTCACATAATTAAAATGACAAAACCTTGATTTTCAAAGTCTCAATTTTTTCTATCAAATACATTTTGCATGCTGTAGTTTGTTTTTTAGTATCATTCATTTTGTTAATTTAATATTTATTCATTTTGATAAATTTTTATTGACAGACTGACTGATTTATGTATTCATTGAATCAATGTGAAATTGAGATTGCTTTTATTTTGAAGTCAGTTCTTACAAGCTCTTGCCGTAATGCTTAGGATAGACACGAACCGCAACAAGTGGGGGCTGGCTCATATGGCCGGCTTGAACATGTTTTTTGAGGTGGAAGCTGGCTTGGCTGCAGTCGGCAACAACTGGGGTTAGTCTGTATCACTGTGTATAAAATAGGTCTAAATGCATTAACGACGTGAAACTTGCTTTGTGAGCCTCATGTTTGAAAAAATAAATAAAAACTATAGCAGAAATCTTGGATGCAAGGCAGAAATGTTGATCACATTAAAACACGCAACAGTGGTGTAACCAAACATTGTTATTTTATTATCTTAAAAAGTAACACAATCCAAATAGGGTATCACATACACTACAACAATGGTAACACCAGTACTACACATCAAAGGGACTTTCAGATATTATAGACATTTAAAAAAATCCCTCTTTTTATTGTTTAAATTATTTGACTAGGCATGACAGATAAACATCATTTACAGGTATGACATACCGTCACCGTTAGAAACAATGTTATTGTTGAACCTCCATTTTTATAAACCACCACCGATGTTAAGGGAAGACATTTCATGGACTGTCAGTGTAGAAAAGGGATGGAAGGTTGCAGGACTGTGGCTGGAGGGGACCAGGGGTTGATAAGAGGGCCACTGGGCCAGACAGTAGCTGAGTAGGGGGCAGTGCAATCATCATCAGACACGAAGGATGGAATCCATGACCTCCACCAGGCAGGGGACTACATCCCTAATTTACTGGTGGAACAGGGACAAGAACCCCACTGTGGCTGTGGAACAGGAGCTAAAAGCCCTGAAATGTGGTACAATAAAGATTAAAGTCCACTGTAAGGACAGGAACTCAACTGTGGTTTTAAACCCAAGATTAGTGGTACAACAGGGACTGAAACGGCTGTATTTGTAGGAACGGGGCACCCTCTGAAAGGTAAAGGTGGAACAGAGACTAGAACTTGACTCCCAGAATCGGGATATATCCATCACGGTCTATGCGTCTTTCCGTAGTCATAGATTAGGGCACAGGTTCCCAATCTTTTTTTCAACCAAGGACTCCTTACAAGATAGAGAATACACCGGGGACCCCCCTCATGTATGTCCCTTGGAATAATTGGACGTAGCCTATTCTTTACACTTCTATAGTCTTGGTTATGTGAAAGAACGCAAGAGAAATGTATTGCAAAGATATTAGACATGCATTAAACATATTTGCAGTTTCTAAGCGTTATAGATTTGTTAGATTAGATTATTAGAACGTAATCTAGGAAATATTATAGATTTAAAAAAAAAAAAAAAAAAAAAATATTTGTTTAACTATGAATCCTTTTGTAAAAATAAATAAATACGTTTTATATCATGATGTGACTTAAATGAATGAATGTGAAAACTTTTTGCGGGACCCCTGGCAGGAGGCGACGAGCCCCTGGGGGGACCCCACTTTGAGAATCAGTGGAATAGGGGATAAGGCCCAACGACATGGGTACAACTGGCACTACAGACCCTTCCGTAGAGGTTTTGGGGACTAGAATCCTACTACAATTACGTAGTGATGACTAAAGCCCTACTGTTGTGGGCTTTATAATGGATTGGAAGCCTACTATTGGGCTAGCGCAGGGACAGGAACCCTATTACAGTTACAATACACTCCTAAAATATATTGACAGAAAAGGAACTAAAACCCTTAAGTGGTATTAAAACCCTGCTGACGTAATAGACTACAGGCTATTGTCCTAGAATACTTAAAGAACTGAATTGAATTATTGGCAGTTTTAGCCTCTCTTGGATTTTAGCATTTTGAAGTGTAGCATACTGAACATTTTATAATTTTAATTTATTTAAGATATGAGGTTGTAACCCTTGTGTAGTTGCACCGTAGAGAGTAGGAACGAATGCGGTGGTAGAAGGAGAACTAAAACCCAACAGTACGTCAGGGAGTAGAATCCTACTCCAGCGGTACGGATAATACCTTCTTACGTCACACACCGAGCCGTTCGACTAGTTCTTAAATGAAGTTTTCACGACAGAAGCGGTTGGTTACGTTTGTTCAGAGCACGTGAAGGTAGCGATGGCCAAAAATGTACACGGCGGCAAAGAGTTTAAAGTTCCAGTCTACCACTTCAGGAGTTTGATTCCCACAAACACGTGTTCGCGGGTGGGGAGCCAGTGAGGGTTCTTGTCCTTGTCGCTACGCTAATGGCTCCTACTGGTCAGTCGTGGCGCCTTCACAGTTGCCCAGACCGACAGTAGAGTTAGCTGCAGCGAGGACTGTAAGGCGGAGGGAACGGAGCACCGCACGTTGAGCGAACACGGGGGGAAAAATCTATGAAAATAAATAGAATTGTTATAAAACCTATTTGGTCCTACCATACAGCAAACAAGTTAACTCAAGGTGAGAGCGACAAGTATCGTGATGCACAGCGCCCTTGACTACCAAAAGCAGCTACACTTGCATCTTTCACTGAGGGCCGGTAAGCTTCGAATGAAGCGCTGGCCGGATCGTGGAACATCAAACTTTTCAGATGCTGTTTAGGCCTTCCAGTGTGGAAATTAAAGAGCACACTTAACCCTTGTGTTGTCCTCTATCTGTTTTGCCTGTTCTTAAAGCATAAAGTAGTAATGATCCCCCCCAATTCTGTGTTACTTCTTCTTAGCCAACTAAATTCCAAATAATGACCACTAGTTTAACACTTATTTATGGAATTCATAGTCAATAAACCTCATTCATAACCCCCCCCCAGAAATGATGAATTCTTTTGACTAATGGTTAAGATCAGAGAAGCCTACGTTGATAGATAATTACAGCCAATGGAACCATCGATGGAACCATCCAAGTTATTTTTGGGCAATTTAGTTGAATTTTTGACGTAGAAACTTTGAAAACGGGTCTAATTTGACCCAAGGACAACTTGAGGGTTAAAGGCGGGTGTCGCAATTCAGAACAGGTAGATAGAGCGACTGTAGACATGGTCAGACAGCACGTTGTATCAACTGGTTTGTTTCAAGCATACTGAACCCCTCAAGGCTAATTCTGAAATCTTAACACGCAGCTGTGAGGCTCCACGTGACGTAAACTTTGTCTGCAGCTCATGTCGGACACGGAGACAGCCAAAATGTATGCCCGTGAGGAACTGGCTTTTGAGGATATCGGACGTCTTACAGTGTGTACATCCTCACCGAATCTGATATTGACTTTGTTGTGCGTCGTCACGGCGGGCTAGCTTGCATAGCTGTATGTCAGGACATTGTGTTACACGTCTTTATTGGTGAGAAGGCCAACACTGTTTGGGGTTGAAGTCCCTTTCTGGGACCCTGCAGAGGAAGTTATGTACCACTAGTGGTTGTAATAAGGAGGATGAGAAGGAGTGTGTCTGTGTGTGTGTTTGGGGTGGGGTGGGGGGGGGGGGGGTGGCAGCTGAACCACATTGTTTTCATGTACCGTTAGAAGAAGCCTTGTTGTTGAAGAAAGGGAAACAATAGGGAGTCCAGCACTTTGATGTGTAGTGTGTTAGTGTGTATGTATGTGTATATGTGTGTGTGTGTGTGTGTGTGTGTGTGTGTGTGTGTAGACATTCACAGGCTAGAGGCTGATGACAGTGTGATAGTAGAAAGGACGGGCTGTGTTTTTGCTGCTGTGGAGGTAGTTGTAGAGGAGCCTGTAGGACGACAACACTGGGGTGACTGACAGCTCCCTGAGCCTATAGGAGGATGGGAAATGATTGACCTATAGGACTGCAGGATTTGTTTCCGTCTTTTTCCAGTTAGGTAAATCTAGCTCAGCTCAGGTCTAGTTACAGTGAGACCAACACGTGTTTTAATGTACCGTAGGTCTTATTTCACATCTCCCTGTGCCGTAGTCAGCTGTCGCCCTGTACATGCTTCACAGAAGGGACTAAATGGCCATTGCCAAACGTATGCAGGTGAAGCCTATTATACAAGTGTAAGCAACCATTTACTATATTTCAACTCTCTCATCACCCTTTTTATTATGACTATTATCATGGCCGTCGCTGGCCACAATACATCTTAGCACCAGGAGTGAGAGTGGCTCAGGGATTCAAACAGTTTGACGAAAAAAACTCAAGTAGTCATGAACTGGATAGAAATGTAAAATTGACAATAAAGTTGTGTATAACTAAAGAAATACTGAAAAAAAAAAAAAAGGAAAAACAACATAGTCACATCCCTGCTTGTTGTGTAGAACACTGGTCTGGTTTAGTTCTCTGAATCCCCTCCATGTCTCATATTCTCTGTTGGACGCTCAGCCACCTCCAGTGCCAGTACAGCTGCTCCTCGTCAACGTACATTTGGACAACCTTTAAACCTGCAGCAGCGTCTACGCTTTCTGATGCCAGGATTTATACATTTCATTTCAAATTCACTACCCATCTACTGCAAGGGGCCAGCGATATTTGCTAGTTTCAAATTCCCACTTTTAGCTCGACGGGGACGTGACCGTAACCCCTTATGTCCCCTGGATGCAGCTGGAAGTCTGCTTCAAGTGCTTACTGAAACGAAGGTGCTTTGTTTCACATGCCGTGTAGCCAACATTTGCTGCGTTTTTATGTTGGTTTTTTTCCGTTTCTTTCTCTCCACCCTCCTCTCACTTCAACTGAATATGTACACAAGCATTACATGGTGAAAACTGTCCCTATAAAAAACTAAACCAATGGATTTTCTCTGTCCGTGTGCTTATTTTGTGACATAAATGTTTTTTTTTGAGGTCCTGCTGTGACGTTGCCACATAGCGCGGAGTGCCATACTGAAGCGCAGAAGCAAGGTGACTGCTCCGAAAGCCACAATGGCTAGTTCATAGTTTCTTCATGAACGGAGCCATTAAATACGGTGTTATGCCTTGTGTTGTCCTTCGGGTCACCGGGACCCATTCCAGTTTATTTGACGTTTTGTATTGGCCTGGCGTTGAGCTGGACCCCCATGCTCAACGCCAGGCCAATACAAAACATCAAATCATTTTCGTCAAATAAATTTCATGAACGTGTGATTAGCGTAATCCTACTTGAATGAGGAACAGTCAGACTGAGTTCCTTTAACACCAAAGTAACTTCACGAGTAGCCTACGTCTACCGACTGAAGCCTGTTTTATACTTCTGCGTAAAATCTACGCCGTTGGCACGTGGAGACACGAATCTACGCCGTGGCCCGACATGCACTTCTCGATAAATGTAACTACGCGTCGCGGCGACGTTACTGAGACGGTTGCTTCCCCGACTCATTTCCTGGTTCTCCTTCTCCATAAACAACATGAAATCAAGGAGAGGGCTAACCTTTCCTGCTACAGATTTCCCACCGTGGTCAGAAAGAACAGGGGAGACACTTTGTTTCTCCACAGCGCTGTGGAGGAAGGTCTGGCAAAGCGAGACTACACTGCTATCAATCACAGGTATCCAAATCTCAGCGATGTTTACTGAAAGGAACGTGACAAAGTTTATCTGCGGGTTTAGTGTTTTGTGACTGATTTTGACCTCAGCAGTCAGTATGAATACTATTTACACGCTAGCAGGACAGAGAAAAACATGCTTTCTGCGGGTGTGGCGGCTGTGACATCGTCTGCAGGACCTCAATAGCTTATATCCGAGCACCACGGAGAAGTGACTCTACAAACAAACAAGAAAGACTGCTTTTGCTATATGTACATAAAGACAAAGTCAGTACAAAAATGCAGCATGTCATTAAATATTAATTTCATGTCAACTGTCAATACATATAGGCATTTATACACTGTATATATAAACTCACTTATATTGTGTAAGGTATGTATATACTGGATATTCCTCTTTTAATGTCACCTCTAATTTCATCATTATGACAACGCTGAAGTTAGCTTCCGATTGGGCAGGTAAGGGGAAAGCTAATGGAAACGTAACTGATCCTCTGTTTTCCGCACTTCCATACTCTTGTGAAAGTGATTTTAGGTAAAGCATTTAAGTTGTCTGAGACTTTTTGAGACTTTGTGAGCAACACCACAATAAAGACTTCACAAATCCGAAACTATCTTGGATAATCTTTTTAAGCTTTTCTGGGATGGTGTAGTCCAGATTTGACAAGTCTAGGTTTAGTGGTTTTGGTCTGGCACTGGTCCACTGTGGTTCTAATGCGAGACAAGCAGTGAAATCCCCCTTTTTTGTGTGCATTTTCAAAAAAAAAAAAAAAAAAAAAGCTTTCACAAATCTGAAACTGCGTTTTAAAGAATCTCTAGCCTCTCTGGGATAATATAGTCCTGATTTGACCAGTTTAAGTAAAGGGTTTCTTTTCTTCTTTTTTTTTTTTTTTTTTTTTTGCATTTTAGTCCTTTATTTCTAGGACAGCTGAAGACATGAAAGAGGAGAGAGAGGGGGGAATGACATGCAGCAAAGGGCCGCAGGTCCGAGTCAAGCCCCCGGCCGCTGCGTCGAGGAGTAAACCTCTATATGTGGGCGCCCGCTCTACCAACTGAGCTACCCAGGCGCCCAAGTAAAGTGGGTTTTTGATCTGGACCTGGTCCAATGTTGTCTACATTTGAAAATCTCTCTATTTATTTTTACACATAGAAAAAGCTTTCACAAATCTCAAAGTGGATTTCAGACAGCTTTAATGCTTTACCTAAAATCACTAACTAGTAAGAGGAGCAAAAAATGGAGGATCTGTTGCTGAGCAATGCCAAGTTTCCCTTAACTTTCCGAATTTCTGCCGAATTCGAAATCGTATCAATTTTTTTTTTTCTTTAAATAGTTCTCTATTTGTTTTCTTACCTCTCAGTCTGTCTCTGTGCTGCTGTAACATGGATTCCCCCTCAGGGATCAATAAAGTCTTATTTACGGTGGCCCTGACAGCTATCCAGTGTTTTCTTATTATTTTGTGTCTTTTCGTACTAATCTCATCCGTTACAGCCTGTTGCGATAGTGGAGTGGAGTGGAGAAGAGAGCATGGGTCCAGCAGCCACGACAAAGTGGAAACATGATGCAGCTGCATCCAGTCGGACATGAGGGGCAACGTTAAAAAAAAAAAAAGACAAAAAAAAAAGTGGAAGAAGATCTGTAATCAAAAATCTCATCCCTGGAGTTACACCTCAGGCTGTCCATATCATCTGACAACAATGGAGGAGACCACAGCGTTCAGGCAGTTTGAAATGGGCATCATGGCATCCAACAGATACAAGAACTGCTCAGCTTCATTCTACAGAGTGTTAGAGTAAAAAACAGCCCAGGTTACTCATTTGACTGTCTAACCCCCCCCCCCTCACATCGTTGATGCACTTTGGAGTGATGGTCAAGGGTATTCGTTGCCATTTTTTTTTTTTGTGTGGCACTGCACCTTACAAGGTGCCCGCCAGTGGTGAATTTAGAGAAGAGCCTAACGGAGACAAGTGAGTAGCTGGATCAGTGAGAATGTGTGTACCATCAGTAACAGTAGTCAGCAGAGCTGCATCTCTTCAGTGTGTAATACCAGGAGACACCACTAGAGGGAGATGCGCTTATCTGGAGCAGCTGGAATGAGAGTGGAAATAACATGACCTGAGATTACAGATTATACAAACATAGCCACACACACACACACACACACACACACACACTAGAACCCACGTGAAAGTGAAACAACACAACAGCAGTGTGTAAACTAGAGGCTGTAGAATGACATGGTCAGAGTCTGCCCAGTGGCCTGGTGTGTATTATGCATTATGTCTGTGTGTGTGAGAGAGAGAGAAAGCAGTTTTGTGGTGGTCTAAATTTCTCTGTTTGTATCTGTCCGTGTGTGTGTGTGTGTGTGTGTGTGTGTGTGTGTGTGTGTGTGTGTGTGTGTGTGTGTGTGTGCGCGCGCGCGCGAGTGCGTGTTAATAGCTATAGTTCCACAGTGGGCCTGTGGCAGCTCCACTGATTCAGTCAGTCTAAAGATGTAACAGTCCTCAGGGGGGTGGGGGTGGCGGGGGGGCTTTTTACTTTTCTGGCCCCTCTCCATGGGCTCCGCCCAGCCCTTAGTTCTGCCCCTAGACGCTGGTGATTGACGCAAGGCAAGCGCTGGGCTTCTGGAGTTTCTCTGGTTGGGTGCCGGAAGGTTCTGGGATGGCGCGGAAGGAGAAGGGGGGCCCCGTGCCGGTGGTGATGCCGAGATGCCCGGGACTCAGCGCCAGGTTCTGTCGGCGGTTACTCTCCACGATGGACGAGGTGTTGGACGCTAGGCTCTCCCTTGTTCTGCGGAGAGACAGTAACACATAATGAGAAACGATGGAACCACAACACCAAACCAGAGAATGCAATTTGCGAAGAAATTGCGGTGTGAATGCTGTATGGTGGAAGGCGGAAGCTACACTGGATTGCGGGCTTGAATGTGGAAGTATAAGGTGAAGTAGTAGGAAGAGTTGAAAAAGTGGGAATGGGTTTAATGAAACCCCACACCAAATGACCAGGACACATATCAGGACACCAGGACCACTTAGTTTATTTAGTTTAGCTTAATTTCGGCAACCTGTGTGTGCTTTTGCTGCTCTTGCCTGGGTTTCCCACTTGTTGACGTGCTGCTACTGACATGTTGGTTGACTGAATGATTGCGATGGTTTATTCTTGTCCGTCTGTTTTTTTATGTGACTGGTTGACAGCTAAATTGAATTGCCCTTTAGGGATAAATAAAAATGAAATGAACTGAATTGAATACCCTGTGTGACAGACATTCCGATTTTTGATCATCGTCACAACACAGAGGAATATGCAATAAATCAATCCTTAAAATACAAACCCAGTAAGTAAGGCTCTGGGGCATTCTGTACGGCTTTCAAATATTTATTCTCCTGTAAATCAACTTTTCTCATTTAATGTTATCTCTGCTGAGTCGACAACACACGTAGGCATGATTTACTCTTCCTCCTCTTGTTTGGGGAAGTAACCCTTAACGTCAGGTCCAGACTACACAATGAAAGCGTGTGACAATTTCTCCCTCGTAGGGTGTCTTTAGTGGACAACAACAAACGCTGCATTTGTAAGATTTATTTTTTGCCTTCCACGACGTGTTCCCTTCGAGTCCAAGACCAGGACCAACTGAGACCGAGTCAAGACCACGACCAAAAAGGTTCAAGTCCAGGTCAAGACCGAGTCCAAATGAGAGACGGTCAAGATCGTAGAAAGAAAGGGTCAAATTAGGCCACATTATTTACTTAAAATATAAAATGGAAATGTTCCCATTCTTGAACTTATTACTTGTCCTGAAGAATCCATAGTACAAAGTGCGCGCTGACATGGTGTCTGTGGCCAAAATGAAAATGGTTGATGATGGAGGTATATGATGCAGCCAGTGGTATACCAGGCGACCAATCACGATGCCTGTTCTAGATGGATTTTGAAATAAACTAATACCGGTTTTCTGAACGATTGCGCTTCATCAAAGGAGGATTAAAAGGTTACTTTAGAACAAAAGCATATAGTGCTGGACTCGGTCAAGACCAACTAGAATATTTGGCGAGTCCAATAGACCTTGTTGACATGTCATAGCAGGAAAAGCACAGGTGTATTAAAAACCATTAATGATGGCTGCATTCCACTTAGGAGAGGTCCTGGTATTGTGCATGCTGACTCACTGAAAGCCATTGTTAAGGATATCAAATTCAGCTGTGCTTTTCCTACTATGACAAGTCAACATGTCTGCTGTGAAAAAGGTCCACGGCAGAGTCAAGTCGGAGTTCAAATTCCAGCGAGTCCAAGACGAGTGCGAGACAACAGAAAAGAATCTCGAGTCCTGACTCAAGTACTACATCCCTGGCTCCATGCACAACTGTAAATTTTGCGACGCGAAAGAGGAACACACAATTGTTTTTTCTTTTCTTTTCTTTTTTTTTGATTTTCCGAAAACCCAACACAGCCAGCATCATCGGTCAAATCACGTCAAGAATTTATGACTCTATGATTGCAAATCTGACAAAGGGACCATCAAAGCAAACAAAACCACTGTGTAGTCTGAACCCGGGCACAGATGTGCTAGTCGCACCTACTATATTATTTTTCTTTCTTACCTAAGTACGCCAGAATGGAAGGCTTCCAAAAGGCCGATTTCTATATCCTTGTAATGCTGTCTAACTTTGGGGAGGAGAAGAGACTGGATCAGGCAAAGACAGGCTGTGTAATAATTGGTCATATTAAAGTGAGTAAAGATTTTTGAGCTTGTCTAATTTCCTTCGCTGAATGAAAAGACAAAACAATGAAAAGTTGGTTCCAAAGAAAGCGAGCTCAGCAGGAAAATACTGCCCGATTGTTTCCTGATTGTTTCAGTGTGTTTGGGTTAGACTGAGATTTACAAAAGGAGGATGTAAGCCTCGCCAGTGAGGCTCGGTACTGTGTGCTAGGAAAGTCAAGAAGGACTTTCTGGGGGTGGCTTTTGAATCATTTACAACCGCATCATTGTCTCAGTTGAAAGCCTGAGCGAGATTGACTCTGTTTCGCCTGTGGTCTTTCACTTTCCCTTTTAGCTTTTAGTTCTTCAGTTAATTTCCTTCTTCCCTGTGATGGTCCTGCCCCAGTATCCGCCATAACGACAGCAGATAACTTCTACAGTAACATAAAAATATAATTAGGCCTACGTAAAGAGATCTCATGCTACCTTTTTCCTGGCTGCATAGGCTTTTCTGGTGTTACGGCGTTGTGACCCGTCACAACGTGTTACTGTAGCGCCGTCTACCTGCCGTAATATCATTCTGTGACTTTGTGGGAAAATCGGACCCGGGCAGAGGCATTAATAAAAACCATATCAAAATAGCGTTCTTTTCACGGTTAGCCTCGTTTGCTGTTACAGGTCATTTATGATCATCAGATAGAAAATTACACAGTTTCAGAAACATCAAAAAGTTACATATAGTCACTTTAAATCATTGGGATTTTCATGAGAAACCTAATGTTCAGTCCTCCGCACAGTTACAGGACAGTCCAGCGCACCTGCAGACAAGCCGCCCCGCACTAAACTCCTAGAACAGTTACACGAGTTTCACGGAAGACTCTGTGATGTGAAAATATCAGATTTCCACACAATTAAGAGGAATAACAGGTGTGCGTCCAGGTCATGGTTCAGTTATAAAAATCCTAGCCCGCCGTGGAGCGCCCCTCCTGATCACGCTGGACAGCGGTAGTGGAGATTGTACCAGTGTCCGATTCAAAAATAGGCTAATTTGGCTGACTACACGAACGTTCGGCACCGAAGCTGAGGGCATTTCGGCAGCAAACAGAAATGAGCAATCTTTACTCTAGGGATGGTAAGGCTCTCTAAACAATGGTGTTATATTATAAAAAATAAACGTGTCAATCCAAAAATATATATTTATCTAATGTCCTTTTCACAGTTTTGCATTTGTAAGATTAATATTAGTGGTTTTTGTATCTGGTATCAGCCACAACAAACCTAATGGAATTTCAGGGCCGACAGCAATAACCGATAATCGGTAATATTAATTGCTTTTTACCACGGTGTCAGCAGCTGCAGCCAAATCCCTGCCGATGATATTGAGATAACTTTCATTTGTAAACTACTTGGAATATCATATTACTGATATGGTTTGTTAAAGAAAATAGGCCTGTGTTGATATAGCGGATTCCATTTTGGACCCTAAAACACTTATGCTACTTTTTGCTAACGACTCCATAAATTGCAAGTCATACACTGTATCTGATAGATGCACAATGACAGTAATCTGACACCGTTGACTATTGAGTGTGTCACGTATCGAGAATGGTGAGTGAATGAGTGAATGATCGGTGGGTGTCCCTCCTTCTTTCCCTGCGTTTTCAGCGGTTTACCCTGCCCTTGTGTTTCTTGTTGGGCTGTTTGTCACTCTCGCTACGTAGCTGTGTTCCAAACAGTGCACTTTATAGTGTGTTCGCCATTTTGTAGTGATGTTCGAATTCTCCGCGGTTCATGTCTGTATACAACAATGCAACGCGGCTGCGTTTTCCCAGAGGAGGAGAAGAAGAAGCACAAGGACCCGCGGGAACCCGAAAAGGACAAATGGAGCGGGATTTCGTTTCTAAACAGTGGAAATGTAACATGCAACGTATATACAACCTTTTACTCTCCTCCCATTTGTTTACATGGTGCGCCTGCTTCTGTCTCATAAATAACCAGCGCACCTACGGACGCAACAATGTTTGAAAAATTCACTATTTCACCATTTAATAAACACTACTGTATATAGGAAATAGTGAGTGAGTGAATGAGGGAGAACGGTGCTCCGACTCACACCTGCTGCCAATCCACCTGTGCACCTGCAACTCATCCACTCATCAACCTCCAGAAGTACAACTGCGCCAGCACTACGGTCTAGACTTCCGTCAGTTTGTTCAGTTCGCCACTAACGCCTCGGCCGCGCTGAGCTCTAGCTCCGGGTTTCTGGATCCTGCCTCGCCTCACCTTGTGTTTACCTGTGCCTCAGGTCCATTACCTGCCTGTTATCCCTGTCTGCCTGCCTCGTCCAGCGTCTCCTCAGTCGGTTTCCCAGCCGCCAGGCCCGCTCTCTCTGCCTGCCCGGCTCCACCGTGACACTCCGAGCTCAACAAACTCCATCTCTCTGACCTTTTCAATACATCTACTTGAACTCTTGCTTGTATTTGCCCGAGTGCTGCTTTTTGGGTTCAAGAAAAGTAACCAAGCATAACAGTTTAATTATTTATAAAAATTTAGAAAGTTTTTTTTCCAAATGCTGATAGCGAAACCAAATTATCAGATGGACTGACCCAGATTCTGTCTGCTGAAAAACTACTGATAATACTTTACAACTGCATAAAAGTAGGACATGATTTATTATTGCAAATGTCACCTGTAGTCTTCTCTATTCTTGTGTGCCAAAAGAAATGATCAGCTTACCTTAAAACTAAAAAGAAAGGAAGGAAAACATTTTGCTAACCATCCCACAATGCAATCCATTGCATTTGATGAATGGAAAATGAGAGTGGTAAATGTGCCTATATTGTATCGAGAACAATTCAATTCAATTTTATTTATAGTATCAAATCATAACAAGAGTTACTTCAAGACACTTTACAGATAGAGTAGGTCTAGACCTCACTCTATAATTTGCAAAGACCCAACAATTCCAGAAATTCACTACATTGGCTTTAAGCCAGGCGGGGAGCAGCTTTCTGCGGTGAAAAATGGCCGGGAGACGTCGTGATAACGTTGCGTTAATCAGGTGATTCAGTTTGTCTTTGCAGAGAACAGAGATGCTGTATTTTCAGTTTTATAGCCGATCGTCTTATTTTGTTTACAAGTTCCAGATGGAGTCTGGAGATGATGTGGGATACTTTTTACGGTTTACATCTCACTTTACACACTTCACGCTGTGGCAGCTAGCTCAGGGGAGAGACTGGATGACACTAGGTGGTACAGCCTGAGACATGCACAAAAATACAACATTTTTCTTCTGCATTATTGTTTTGCTTTTCCCTCCGTTGTACCAAACCTCGAACCGAACCGTGATGTCTGAACCGAACCGTGACTTCTGTACCGTTCCCCCCTTATAGGAAAATAGTGAGTGAGTGAATGAGGGAACGGTTTCGAACACAGCTTCTGTGTGAGTGAGTGGGTGTGTGTGTGTGTGTGTGTGTGTGTGTCATGTCACACCTGCTGCCAATCCACCTGCAGAAACAGTTTGGGTATGTACATATGTATGCAGTATATACACATGTTCTCACCGTGGGGAGTTGAATCCGCTGTCGACAGTGACGGAGCTGGAGTCCATACTGTCGAGTCGAGCGGAGTGGGCTGACTGCTGGTTCTGACCGGGCTCTGGAAGGTTCTCTTTAGCACCAGGGAAGGTGAGGGTTCTTTCAAACCTCCTCTGCAGGTCCCTTTCCTTCTCTCTCTCCAACAGCCACTGCATGGTCCCTGCCCCGCCTCCTCCCATCCCGGCAACGCCTCCTCCGGCCTTCTCGCCCTCCCCTCGACTTTTAGTCCCCCCCTCCTCGAGTTCGTCGTCGTCTGAGACGTTGTAGTAGTCAAAGGAAGCCTCTGCAGCACCGGTCGAGGGTTCAATCCCCTGCGCGGGAGCGGACGGCGTAGCCACCAGGGGTTTGGGAGCGTCAAAGGCCTCCTGGGAATCAAGTGCATCGCAGGACGAGGACAGAGTAGAGGAGGCGAGGGCTGGGGGTTTTCTCAGGGAGCTGTAGCCGGGCAAAGGGAGGCTAGGAGGAGGTTTGAAGAGTGTGTCTTTACTAAAGATCTCCTTACGTTTCTCCTGACCAGAGGAGGCACTGTGGGGAGGGCGTCCATTAGGAAGTGGCGGGTCGGGGATAGAGAGGGGTATCGGAGGCAGGCTGCCACCCTTAGGTCCCACCTTTGACAAGTCCTCCTTATTTTCTAGAGGATGGGGTGTCTGTCTGTCTGTTTGCCTGTCAGCGCTGCCTAGTTTTAATCCCTCGTGGCTACTTTTGCCTAGGGTTCCCATTGGGTTGGCTGCTGTGAGAGCAGCCTCGGAGGAACCCGCGCATTGGAAGTAATCGTCAGGAGGGACGGCGCTGAGCAGTGGTTTGGGCGAGTATGCCGGCAGGCTGTCCCTGCTCTTACTCTTCTCTAAACTCCTGCCACCATCCAACCCCAGAGAATCCACGGGCAGTTTAGCTGAGGGTGGGGTGGCTCGAGAGTAGTGAGAAGAGCTCTGATTGGCTCGCAGGGTGCCATCGTCCGTGTAGTAGCGGCTCCGATCCTCGTAATAGTCGGGTGGTCCGATCAAGCCGGCTCCGAGTGGTCCTTTGGAATTGTCCATGGATCTGGAGCGTTCCTTGGCCTTGTCGCTGCGTTCGTTCCGGGACTTCCTCTCCTGGGTGTGGGAGTGCGAGCGGTGGACTTTGGAGTGGTGGGCCGACGGGCCGTGGCTCGGCTCGGGGAAAGGCATTTCGGTGCGCCGCTTGGCGAGCTCTCCGGACACGTCCCACTCTGGCGTGACGGGCAGGTGGGAGGAGTCGAGGATGTTGGGGTTGCTGTGTGCCAGGTGAAGGCGGGCCCGTTGCCGCTCCATGGCCAGGGCGTGTTCCCTCGGTGAGCGAGCCAGGGAGGACGAGTAGGCTCTGTAGTCCCGGTCGGCGAGCTCCAGGTGGGAACCGTCGCTTGGCTCGCCGCGGGACGCCCTCGTCTTGCTGTGCGAGCGGCTGAGTTTGGTCTGAGACTGTTTCCGGTGTCTCCCCCCGCTTCGCCTGCTCCTGGAGCTCTGATTGGCAGACGACGCTTTGCTCCTCTGGGCCCGCTCCTCTTCGAGGCGCTTCATGACCGCCGTGTGCCGGGCCAGGTTCTCCACGGTGAGATCGGGGTTGATTCGGCGGATGATCTCCATCTCTACGTGGCGGGGCAGCTGGCTGGGCGCCTCCTCGTCGCGGAGCGGCCACTCCTCAGGGGGGAACTGTGCGGAGAAGGTGGCCAGCTGCTTGGCCTTGTCCTTCTTAAAGCTCAGACGAAACAGCTTTAAACCAAATTTCCGACTTCCCGTACCACTTCCCCCACCTGCTTGTTTCTCGGTCTCTCCCGTTCCTCCCCCTCCTCCTCCTCCTCCTCCTCCTCCTCCTACTCCCCCACTTCGGTGCTTGGTGAGCGTATCCGTCTTGAAGGGGAACCCAAGGGTGCTGCGACTCTTTTCCGTGTTGCCTCCTGCTTGCTGAGGAGGTGTCTGAGGGGAGTGTGGGGACGAGTACGCCTCCCGGTGGTCCTTGGGAGATCGACGCTGCAGGGTGGTGTGGTGGCTGGGAGGGTCGTCTCCGCGGTAACTGTTGTTGTAAAAAGAATCCCCTCCTCCTCCTCCTCCTCCTCCTCCTCCTCCTCCTCCTCCTCCGCCTCCGCCTCCGCCTCCCGCACTGTGGTTCTGGCTGGACTTTGGGTGCGCTCGATCTCGTGCGGCTCCCGAGGTGGACGGGGTGATGGTGCCAGAGAGAGGGGAGGTGCACTGCGTCTGCTGATGCTGCTGCTGGTTCTGATGCTGCTGCTGTTGGTGTCGGTCAGCGGCTCGCTCGTCTAAGTGGTACCACTTGGAGCTGGTTCGGATTAGGCTCGGAGTGATGAAGTAAGTCTGAGGGGTCACAATGAAATATCCGTCGGGTGTCGGGTAGATCTTCCGCTCACGGACCAGCATGCCGAGCGTGTGGTGCAGAACCTCCTCCGTTGGTGTGGGAACACCTGGGCAAAAACCAGAGACAAGAAAGCAGTTAGAGCAGAGCCCTTTCACACAGGTCCACATCATTCTTATAAACGAAGCAAGATACAACTACGTGAGAAGTATTTCACGCCTGGTTTTGGCGTTTCATCTACTGTAGACCGAGAACTCGAACATTATCTAAAGAAGTGCAGGTTTAATATTATCCTCATTGCAAATGTAAAATTGAGTACATGTAAACGCTGTAGTGGCAAAAACCTGAGGACTGTTCATCGAAACATTCAATTACATAAAAAAGTTGAACTTTATGTTTATCCTCAGCATTTGAATAAAAGATGTACTTGGTGCAATGTATATATGACCTATTAAATTCATTTATTTATTTGTTTATTTAACAGGGACCATACAAGCAAACATAGTTACAATACAAAGCCCGTAACTGATGCGCAGCATATAGAGTTTATAGCTAGTGCTAATTCTCAACTCTTGTTCCTGGTTTGAAAAACAGATACATGCATAAAAAAAAAAGAGAAATAAAAAGGTAAAATCGTAGGCATTTCTTCATACACACACACCTTCACTCACTACACAAGAAAAACAAAATAATACTAATAGCAATAGTTAAAAATGGTTAAAGTTTTGATTTGCCTTTAGCCACAACTTAATGCTGGAAGGAAATTTTTTGAAGTCCGATATGACCTTAATGTCAGCTGGTAATGAATATTTGTTTCAAAATGTCAAATGAAATATGATTGAATCAAAATCCACAGAAATTGATTATGTAAAGGCCGCAGTATGCTTTAAACAAAGTGTGTGTCAAGATTGTCTGAGTTATCCGAAATAAATAATCCGGTCCACTTCATGCGGTGATTGACCAGCTGTGGGGACGTGTGAGAGCAGGCAGGATTTGAACTTCAGTCTTTCTCAGCTCGTGTTTTCATTCTACGCTAAAACTACTTGGGTCACTTTCGACGTGTACAACCGAGCGTAGCAAGACGAACGCCTTCGAGGAGAGACCGAGTCTGAACGTGTGCACCATAGGGCTGGGCGATATGGAGAAAATCAAATTTCACGATAATTTTGACCAAATACCTCGATATCGATATTGTAGTGTTGACTGTTGGTGCTTTCACAAAATATTTACACAATGAGATTTTTGATAAATAATCACCAGTAATGTGGATATAATGACTAAGTGGGTAAAGGCAAATAATAGAACAGTTACAACAGTCTGGTAAGTTCAGTTCAAATGACCTCACTTTACAGCCTTTAAAACCAGGAAAGGACAACACTTATGCCATATTACGATATCCAAAATCTAAGACGAGATCATATCATGATATCGATATAATATCGATATATTGCTCAGCTCTATTGCACCATTACGATGCATCATGTCTTGACACAGTGTTCACCTTACCTCTGTGCTTGTGGCTTCTGCTTTTTCTTATCTGTATATAGTTTTTTTTTTTTTTTTTTTTTAGATCAACTTTTTATTATTTTTAATATTTTTTGGAACATACAGAACAGACAAATACAACTGAACAAGAACAGTTTTTTCTTTTATAAACACACAACTTTGTTAGTGATGCTTCCCCTTTCCAATACACCTTATCTATGACTAGTTCATCTCCTGGGCACTATCCGGGTGCACCAAACCCCCAAACTGTGTGTGTGTCAAAAATGTATTATTATTTTTTTCCTAAATATGGCGGAGAGGGACAGAAGCCATCTTAGCGATGATGCCTTTAAAAGAGAGAAGAATAGAAAAAAAACACCTAATATTCTTATTGTGGATTTTACAGAGATGTTGCAGCCACTTCTTCACAATTAAGTAAGATTTGTGTTTTTCCGCGTTTTTTTGTTTTTAACCAGTTCCCTGGTATGCTACGATATAAAACATTTAGCCATGTAGTAAGTAGTTAAAGAACACAACAGGACGTCACACAAATGGACCATTTCAGTGACGCTCCCACCGCCGCACTACCCTGCGGCAAATCGCTGGATTGCTTTTTTTGGTCTGTTTGGGCCCTTAGAGTGTTACGTTCCGTATCCCCAGTGCAGTTCACAAACACCACAGGAGAGACGTTACTGAGTTCCAGTAGAAAGGCCAACTAAGCCCAAAACACACACACACACACACACACACAGGTTTGTGGCACTATCTTTGTGGGGACCCGTCATTGACATAATCCATTCCCTAGCCCCTTACCCTAACCTTGACCATCACAACTAAATGCCTAACCTTAACCCTTACCCTCACCCTAACCATAACCTAATTCTATCCCTAATCCTAAAACCATTTTTGGCCCCACAAAGCTGTCGGGACTCCACAAGTATACTGGACTCCTGGTTTTTGGACACCACGAATATAGTCTCTCACACACACACACACACACACACACACACACACACACACACACACACACACACACTCACTCTCTTCTGGAT
Source organism: Perca flavescens (assembly GCF_004354835.1). Lineage (NCBI taxonomy): Eukaryota > Metazoa > Chordata > Actinopteri > Perciformes > Percidae > Perca > Perca flavescens. Next base: position 27,625,392 of record NC_041340.1, read on the forward strand.
TATTTGTGATCACCAGGGTGGTGATTTTTGGGAGAGGCCACGGTCAGCCATCCTCTTTCTTTTACAGTGTCTGCATTCATTTCAGTTTAGAAATGCCCAGACAGCCGCTCTGCCTCAACCCTCCTCCCAATTTTTTTCCTCTCTCTTCCTTGTCCATACTCTCTGCTTCTTCTCTATTCTTCTTTCCCGCTCCTCCTTTCTCTTCCCTCCATTAACCTATCCCCCCCTCTCTCTCTCTTCTCAGTAGCTCCTGCTCTCTCTCTCTCTCTCTCTCTGTCAGTCTCGAGGTATTGCTGCCAGTTACATCATAGCAGCCTTTCAGCCCAGCCAGAATGATGCAACTCCATGCAGACAGACACGCGCACACACACACACACACACACACACACACACACACACACACACACACACACACACACACACACACACACACACACACACACACACACACACACACACACACACACACACACACACACACACACACACACACACACACACACACACACACACACACACACACACACACACACACTTGTTTGTCCATCCCCTTTCCTCTCTATGTTGTGGATAAAAGGCCGAGCACAGGGAAGGAGGTGGGGACAGAAGCGCGCTGTGACTGAAAGCTTCTGTTCCGAATTCAGGACGGGCTAATCTTGACATCAACACACTCACACTGCCACAATGTAATACATATTCAAATGTTTCATATTACATTGATCAATCTCTGCACTCAATCTACTGGCATCAGGGGGGAACTTGTACCAGCCGTCTTCTATTAATGATGAGATTAGTGTGAAAGACAGTTTGTGAGAGTTCCAGGGTCCAGACTGGTTGCTAATGATGCTCTATCATCTCAACTACAATGGGTCAAAGTGGGAAACAGGAAGTGCATGTGTAAACTGCAAGGGGGTAAACCTGCCTCCGCAAAGCGTACCTACCATGGAGCCATTTTGATGCTAACAAGCCATCAGACGCAAAAGAGCGTAGGTTAACCCTTGTATTGTCCTTCGTGTCATGGGGACTTGGTTAGTTTATTTATATTTTGTATTAGCCTGTCCAAATGCGTTCGATTGTAGCACGGGTCTCTGGGACCCCGCCCCCGTGACAGTTCATGTGAAATGACATCACATAGTATGCGGGGGTCACCGGGGGACACGAAGCTCAACGCCAGGTCAATGCAAAAACATCAAATAAACTGAACGGGTCCTGGGGACCCCGAAGGACAATACAAGGGATAAGAGGAAGAAGGAAGAACTAGCCACAAGACCCGAACCCGACCCCTTTATACCAGCAGATGGCGGTAATCTGAATTTGTCATTCAAAAAGGTAAACCGGATATACAGCCACACTTTGTAATTTGAAGAGATATATGTGTTCTTTTGTTTCTGATGTGACTGTGGTACATGGGGAGTGGCACTTGGACATTGACAAATCCAATGAGAATTGCTCACCTTTTGTTGGTTGACTATATATATTTTTTTCTTTATTGACTCAAATGAAGATGCGGTGGGGTTAAAACATTAATCTGATTGCATAATATAAAGGCTGCAATTCAATCAGTGTGCTCCAGTCCGTTCTTTTACCTTACCAATTCAATGCCCCGTCTGTCACCTATTGAAACGACAATCACTGTAGACATGGTGAGTTCATAGCAACCCCGCCTCTTCTCTCAGCTTAGGAGTTCTTTAATAAAAGTGTCTCTCAGCAAGTGCGTGGAAACTCTTAGCTGGAACTTTAAGTGTTAATTTGGAGGACTCCTAGCGGTAAGATAAGCTCCTTTGTAAATACAAACCCCAGTCTCTGTACAGGCACTAGTACCAAACCTGGCAACCTCACCATGACAACAAAAACTTCAGGCTGCTCACAGTCACCGCACCGGTGTTAAGAAATTGTCACGGACCCCTAAAGCACAGACTGTTATCAATATCAAACAATCATATTTCCCAAAACGTTGAACTATTAGGGGTGTGAGAGAAAATCTGATACACTTGAGTATCGCGATATGTTATTTTGATGGATTTTTATTTATTTTTTTAGTTTACGTGCAAAAATATTCATGGTAAGACAGTGGTTCACGTTTATGTTGTATTTAAACGCTAGATGGCTATGCTGAGACGCACCACTAGTGTCCTTGCCTAACAGTGCCTAGCAGTGCCTGACTTTTTGCTAGAAGCTAACAACGTAGTATGGCTGAACTTTGGCCTACTTTAGCATATACAAATTTGCTCATTAAGAACCTGTGAACCACAATCCCAAACTGGCAGTTTGATTTTCTTTGTACTAAATTGTTTACCTAAAGTAAACTTCTTTGACTTTTATGTACATGATGTCTTTTTTTAAATATTCTTTTTCTAAAATTATACTTTAAAAAAATCCCAATATATCTGGATCAGAAAAACTATGTTTCTAGGGGAAAATATCACTTGGGGGTGGGGACAGGTACATGTCACAATGATCGCATCGGTGACAATCAGGGCGCATACATGCACAGCAGTAACCGTGAATAAACGGGTTAGGCCAGTTCTCCCCGTATACATGAGCGGGGAAGAATGGGAAGAATGACAGGAGTAACCCCACCTCCGGTACAGTAGGTGGCGCTCTGCCAACGCACAACGCTTTTTCTTCCGGTTGACCAATGTCAAAATTACACAGACCAATCACTAAATTTGTAAAATGTAGCAACTTAATGTTTAATTTACACATTATCTCACCATGGGACAGCACAGTGTTCCCACCAGACAACTGAAAACTTGTTTGGCTCATTAGAACATAATCTGTAACCAGTGTCGGGTGGAATTAGCAAACTTTCGTTAGCTAGCTAACTAACGTTAACATTAGCCAGCGGTTGCAGCGGGGGCGAGAAGGGGAAAAGGGTCCAACTGCAGCTTGCAGGAGTAAGTAAGTAAGTAAGCCCTGCAGTACGCAGATCGAGGAGTGGCTCAATGTGGGTGGAGCTAAACGTTTGACTCCGCCCACTTGCCATATAGCAATTGGCAGAGCCATTTCTCTATCACTCTGGCAATTGGTCTGAGGGGAAAACACAGGCCTTTGAAGCTGACAGGAGATCTTTTCCCGCGTGTGAAGTTTGCTTTTCCCGTTGTTGTTTTTCTTAACCCAACCGTCCGTTGTTGGCGTCCCCCAGAGACACGGGCTCGTTTCCTGCAAATTACGTTTGCTTTCCCCGTTATCCTTTTCCTTAACCCAGCGGCGGAGTGGAACCAAAACATCTACCGGGAAATTTTGTAGACCACCGGCCGGCAGGTAGCGTCCGTCCGCGGGCAGCCAGCCGGCAGCCAACGTCCGTCCGCGGGCAGCCAGCGTCCGTCCGCGGCCAGCCAGCGTCCGTCCGCGGGCAGCCAGCGTCCGTCCGCGGGCACTCCGCCTCTGCCTTTACAACCGTCAGTTGTTGTCTGGCGTTTCCCAGAGACCAGGGCTCATTTCCCGGGAGTCATGTTTGCTTTCCCCGTTCTTCTTTTCCTAAACCCAACCCGTTCTTTTTTCCTTTTTACAATTCAAATATCATTATTTATTATAATCTATATATCTATATATAATATATATTATAATTATTATAAAGGTGTTGCATTGACGTTTGAGAATGTGCTGCCTGATGTCCGCCACCAGATGGCGCGCCCATCGTTTAGCTCCGCCCACATTTGGCCCAACCCCGATCTGCGTACTGCAGTCAGGTGCAATTGGCTTGCAGCAGTGGCGTGAGCAAAGTGAGCGGAGGGCGTGGCGTGAGCAAAGGGGGCGTGGCGTGAGCGACTGCTGCAAGCTGCAGTTGGACCCTATTGGCGGGGGCTGCTCGTTCTCTCCACTGTTTTTTGCCGAGACACAGCGGTGACAGCCCCGGAGATGGACAGTAGGTTTAAGCCATCTCACGATGTCCGTTGCAGCCTCGGCGGGGAGTAAAACAGACGGACCGCAGGCTCTTTGCTGTCGATGTTCCTCTAATTCGGGTAACGGTGTGTAAAAACGGTGCGCAGACGCTTAAACCGATAATAGCCCGGTTAAGGTGTATGCATGCAAGGATACCCCGGTTAGTGAAGGAGTTCTCTACCTCCGTTAACCGGGGTGAGGTGTTTACATGGCATTTGAGATCGGGGTATTGCATTAACCCGAATATAATTGTTTTTTTTTAAACTGCATGCAAACGCCCTGATTGATTTTGATGAAATTGTCCCATTTGGGTGAAATAACCCTTCAAAATCAGTCTGAAAAGATGACTGAACAACAGATTGACACATTAAATACTCATATTGATAGACTGAATAGCAGCTGGGCAGACAGCTGTGTGTGTGTGTGCGTGTTGCCTGTCATTACATCATACAAGTGCGGTTGCTTTGGTGACATGACGCAAGCTCTCTAAAGAGGGAAACCCATGCAATGTAAAAAGACAGATTAGGTCCACCATGGAACATGACATCAACCGTTTACTGACTGATCAAAAATGAGAAGAATTACAGCTGAAAAATTATAATTGGATTAATACATTTAATGAATGAATCAATCAGTTGATTGACAAATGAATTAGCGATGTGGTCGATTAACGATTTTGATGATTCATTTATTGTTTAACTTATGTGGCTGTATTTTGTTGGTAAAAAAACTCACGGTTGAAATCTTCTTAAGCTGTACTTGATTAACGTTATGTAATACTGTTTCCAGGGACATTTTATACTTTATTTTTTTTTTCTTCTCGGATTATGGCTTCACCAATGTGAGGATATGCTGCTTTCTTCAATTTCAATTTAATTTTATTTATAGTATCAATTCATAACAAGAGTTATCTCAAGACACTTTACAGATAGAGTAGGTCTAGACCAGTGGTTCCCAACCTGGGGTCCGGGCACCCCCAGGGGGGGCGGCAAAGATCACAGGGGGGGCGCGAGTCTTTATCTGGTTTGAGGTTGAGGTAAAAAAAATTGTTTTGCACATGTTAAACAAATGATGATAATACACTAGAATATCTAATGTATACAAAAGTCAGTATGAAAACTATATATTTTGTTGTATCCTCATTTTTCCTGCCGCCACGGCATCACAATTTTATGAATGAAACATGGAGGAGAAACGTAACAGTGCTGATAACTCCTCTGTATCAAAAAGGAAAGTAAGGCTCTATCTCGAGAGTTACCTCAACTTTGGTTTCGGGGGAGGGGGCTCAGCTTTTCTTAGACATGAGTAGGGGGGGCGCCAAGGAAAAAAGGTTGGGAACCACTGGTCTAGACCACACTCTATAATTTACAAAGACCCAACTATTCCAGTAATTCTCCCAAGAGCAAGCATTCTTCTGTTTTATATCATTGTAAACTGAATATCTTTGGGTTTTGGACAGTTTGTCAGACCAAACAAGATTTAAAAACATCACTTGAGCACTGAGAAACTGTAGTCGGCATTTATTTGCAAAAATTAAAAATTAAAATAAACTTTTCTTGGCCCATCCTCCAAATTTCTCTCAATGCCACGGTGTTCCCATAGCAGATTTGGAAGTTATATCAGCCAGTCAATACTCTAACTGATCGGCCTAATTTTATTGGTAGGAGGGATACTTCAACATTTTGGGAAATTCTGTTCATATGGATATCATTCTCATGGCTCTGTGTTCACTACAGAGATGTCAGGACATGATTATACTAGCTTCGCATAAAGACTGGAAGCAGGAGAAACAGCTAGCCTGGCTCTGTCTTAAGTTCAAAAATACCAAGACCTCATAAGCTCACTAATTAACAAAATGTATCTCTTTTGTTTACTCCAGTGGTTTCCAAACAGGGGGTTGCCCTCTTTGGGGGCTGGAACTCCTTCTTCAACTTTAGTTGGTCCAGTCCACATAAATATCTGGGCAAATAATTAAAGATTTAAGTCTAGGGCTCCCATATATAGAGATTACCTCCTCGATGCAGTGGCGAGTGCCAAAAAAAAAGATTTAAGTCTACACATTCACTAGCTCTTCTATGAACATTGCCATTGGTACACTCCACAGGTTTCTGCCCCTTCTGTCCAAATGGCTACAACAAGTCTGACAGGGTCAATCTTCAGCTGCAGAAAAAGGGGTAAATGTGTCCTCATTTACACAGAAGACAACTGTACAGCTCCTCCTCTGTGTTGGTGCTGGCTCAGAAGCAAAGCTACCAGCAGGCTCTGACTGTGTTAAGACTGAAAACGTCTAACGCCCGGGACACACAGCGCCGAAACCCGGAAATGGCGAGCGAAATGAGCGTGACTAGAGTCTCTCAAAATCTGACGAAAATCTTTTAAACTGACCTTTGTCGATCTGAAATGAAGACAGATTCAGCAACTGCATGGCTTATTTCTCGCTTAAAATGTTTTCAGAAACATGTTTCAGTGAATTATTTTAGTACAATATTAGATCGTATTCTGGACGAGCCGCCATGACAGTCTGGCTTTGAATTTCCTGGGAAAACAAACCCATGTGACGCGTTCGTCCAATCAACTGCCGGTTTTCATTTCTTGGGCAACAATACAGAGTAGCGCCGCCTGCTGCTATGTAGACGAATTACGTTTGTGAAGTCGGTGTCGCCTCAGTGTGTTCCGAGGCAGTTTTTGGACCTCGGGGACCCGACTGATCATTTCGACTGGCTTTTCTGTCGACGATCGGCCGTCTGGTTGGTGTGTACCGGCTATAACTTTCTAACTGCTGCCACTTAAAATTAAGCCGCTGGAAAAAAATAAATAAAATGAAACTAAAACCGTATAACTTTCCAATGTTAGGAAAATTTTACATTAGGGTTACATCCTGCAGCCATCCATTAACACTGGGCGAGAGGCAGGGTACATCCTAGCTTTGTGGAAGACTTAGGTGCATGAAGAAAAAAAGAAAATCTTCTTTCAATTTAAATTTACCATCATTTTGGACCATTATTATTACAACATCTGTGTCTAAAATGTTGACAAAGCTAGCGCAGATAATAAACAACTATAATCATTAAGGTAAATCTGAGAAAAGTCATTTAGTTACATTCATACGGCTTAGGTGGTGCAAGCCTTATAATAGTAGGGAAAAGTCTGACTTCTAGTTGGTCATCAGTGATGATTGAGAGGGATTACTTTTGTATTAGTCTATACATAGTTTTAAATGGTTTTATATTTGATATACCCCAGGCAGTAGAATTTGCCTCTGTAAACCTAAATAAAGGCCCAGTCATGCAAAAGAAAAACAATATGATGATATACTGTGAAACCTCCAGTATCTTATAAAAATAACATGGTACACATTTTTGGTTATATCGCCCAGCACTATGTCACACTAAATAAATGACAAAATAAATGCTCAAAATGTATTAAATTCATTAATATGCATTGCCAACAAAATCATCAAGAGTAAAATAGAGCACTGCATTGGCTGGCATCAGTTGCTTTATTCATGCTTCATCACTGGCTCATGGCGCAGTCAGACCAAAATCTACTTCCCCTTCATTTCCACCAGGGGAAGACAAATTAGCTTCTGGTTATCAAGTAACCCCACCTCCTTTGCTTCAGGGGCAGAATTGACCTCTTCTCTCCTTTTCTCTTTCTTTGAGAGCTCCCTTAAAGAGCCAAATATAACCGTAGAACCATTTGTTAGAAATGGTTAATTCCATGACATAAGTTTCTCAGGCAGCAGCAGCGTTGGATACCAAAACGCCTAAACAACCGGTATCTAACAGACCGAATAGCAATGCGGATTTTCGGTGCCTCATTTCTTGACAATTTTTTTCGACGTTTTTGACACCTTTTTTTCACAGTTTGTTTTTGCTTTTTCCAGCGTTTTCAATTGTTAAATTTTTCTTATTTTACTTTGCTTATTTCTACGTCCCATATTTTCTGATATAAAACAAAAGTTTAAAATTTGACCCGAAGTCAACACAAGGGTTACAGTAAATGCCTGTGCTGCTCTCTGGTACTCAGAAACGGTAATTAGAGGCAACAGAAGCATCACTCTATGTTACGCTAGTTAACACTACACCTGGCAGCAGGTAACGTTATCCTACTGTTAGCTAGTGGCTGCCTTAATCACGGTTAAAATGCTGAAAGCTAAACAGCTAAACGTGTGGCTGTGTTTTAGGATTCCAACACCGGCGGGACGTACAACAGTTTGCAGCTAAAGACACAGACTAGCTGCACAATGGCCACTGCTGTTGTCAGGGAGAGTTACAGACTGGACTTAATGGTGCGCTCACTTGCAACTTGTAAGCCTTGTGGTGCATTCCTTGTTATTGTAAAATACCATTTTGCCATCTACTGGTTCTTTTTGTCCTTTAACAACAATTTACTGGTCACATAAGTTATTGTTACATTTTAAATAACTCACGAAAATTTAACCATATTGCCGTTCAATGTCGTTTTGTGGTCTTCTTTTTCTTTTTTCTTTTGACTCTTTTTTTTAAGTATCGGTTCAGGCACCGTTTAGGCAGCGGCACTGTAGTAAAAGTATTTTTACCATCGGTATCGAAAAACAAAACAAAAAAACCCAATCCTAAATGTAACTAGTAACTACAGCGGTCACATAGCTGTGTGGTGTTGTATAAGGTGCAATATTTCTCTCTAAAATATAGTCAAGTATTCTCCCAAAATAAAAATACAACCCAACAGAAAAGATACAGTAGGTAATCGAAATGTGAGTCCTTGTATCCTATATTAAAATATTAGTAGGCAATATATATAATTTGATTACAATATTTATCAAAAATGAACCTATAACTGTGCAGCAGTAGACAGAGCCTGATGGATGGTGTTAGCTGTTGACTGATGTTGGTGTGGAGCTGGTATTACCTGGAAAACATGTCTGCAGGTGTTCAGTTAGGGCCTCCTGAGTGACAGGCTTGTGGGCGGAGTTCATAGCAGAGATAGCCAATAGCAATACCTCTCCCAAAGGGATGAACTGGGATTGGCTGATGGGGGACATACTGATTGGCGACACATCACCTGTGAAAAGACAGAAATCAGTTTCTTTTAGTGATACTGGTTAAAGATCTGCTGTATGAAACCATGAAAATAAAATCCCTGGCTGTCGGGCTGGGGACCTTATTTCATGTCATTCCTCATCTCTCTCTTCCTTCATTCCCTGCCATCTCTCTACTCTTGGCTATCCAATAAATGCATTCAATGGCTAAAACCAAAATGCATGCTATCTTTTTTACTGCCAAGACATTTGAACATAAATATGAACATTTTAAACCCTGCCTGAAGTTAAGACACAGTATGTAACGAGAAAGACATGTGTGAAGCCAAAATAGGATTTGACCTTAAATCTGCTGTTTTTCTATAGCTTTCATGAAAAGACCAAAAAGGCACTAAGGCCAAAATACGCCACCGCCACATGGCAGCCACCCCACCAATGCATTAAACCTGCATTCTTTGTAATGGCCAGCAGTCCACTGGTTGCAAAATAGAGTCCGGATCAGGCCAAATTTTTCTGCCCGAGGCCGGCCCGCGCCCGGCAGACCCGTGACCAAACCCGGCCCGAGCCCGACAGGCATTAATAAATTTGTGTCCGAGCCCGACACAGTTAAAATCAAATTTTTTCTCATACTACTGACACACTTAGGCTACGTTTTTGTGTGGAAAGCCTGCTTTTATTAAGCAACTGTAGGAAGGCATTCGGAAATGTCAACAGATGAGGCATCAGCGCACACAGGGCAACAAGCGCACGTTAAGCTGTTAAAATGTTCAATGTATTAACCTTTCCTGCTTACTTTGCTTCCTGCCGTGATCAGAAAACCAAGGGAGACTCGTTACCTCCAGGGCTGACGTTATAACATGAATAACGCCGAGGTTAAAATCCTGTTTCTGGTGAGCAAATGAATGAACCTGGCTTTCAGTCTGGGGTTTATTTCGGACACCGCACACACTGTGTAGCTCTTTCTCTATCTCTCTTCTGCCCACTTTACACACACACAGACACACAAACACACACGCACACACACACGCACACACACACGCACACACACACACACACACACACACGCACTGAGCTCTCTTAAAGGAGCCGCAGCCCAATTTTACACCAAATGCCTTATCACGCTGATGTGACCGAGCCCGACCCTAACCCGACCACAAACAAAGATTTTAAATATCTGTCCGAACCCGGCCGGCCCGTCGGGTACTGTTGGGACCCGTCGGGCTCGGTTCGGGTATCCATGCCTTATTGCAAAATAAAGTCAGACTGTATAAAAGTTAATGACAAAATAATCAGTCAGTGAAAAGGACGATGTTTGTGATGATTCTGACAATGTCCTCCATGCAGCTTAATTGTAAAGTCCAACAGTTATAAACTGCACTAAACAACCGCCACACAGGCCCATCCAGCTCTACAACATCTGAAGTTTAACAGAGGGAAAAAAACAGTTGCTTCAAGCTGGTAAGATATCTGAAGATTGGTTTAGATCTACAAAGATAACTAGGGATGCAGCGATCTTCCTTTTCCAAGCCCTGATACCGATACCAATACCTGAGCTTTGGAGTACCAATCCGATACCAGTGTTTAATTAAAAAGCTGCATGCCTCACTGTTTGGAAGTGACTGGGATTAATCTTTTATGTTTAAAGCCACAACAGGCTTGATTTAAACACTGCTTTCTTAAATCACCAAAAATGTAAAAGTGAATCCCCAAATTAAAGAATAGCAATACATATCAGATCTTGGTTAATATTGCCTATTTTTGTGGAATAAACAAACCAAAGGTTAAAACTGGGTGCATTTCAAAGACCCAGAGATTGGTGGTTATACCATGGTAACTTCTACATTCTTGTTCACAGAACCTGATACACAAGGTTTTGGTTCGCCTGCCAAGGTCAGCAAAAATACCAAAAGATTCGGTAGCAAAACATTTTGATTTTGATGAATATACAGAGACAGATTAAAGAGACAGACCAGACAAACCAGACTGAAGAAAGATGAGGACAAAGCACAGCTGCAGAGACTCTGCTAGGAACACTGACTACCACCCTGCCACCTCCATACACTGACTGCACACAGCTGCAGGCCTCAACATGGAAAGTAATCATAGGACAAACCCAAAACACACAGGGAGGGGGATGGGGGTGAGAAGCATGTGTGTTCTAAAGAACAGCTGAGTGAGAGGCCATTTCCTGTTGGCTCTCATGGTGTTTCTACACTAAAGGCTGATTTATGCTTCTGCGTCGAATCGACGCCGTACCCCTGCAGACCCCTCTGCGTCGCCGCGAAGCCCTCTCCGAGCCCTCCGACGTGCACCTCCATAAATGTGTAACTTTGTGTCGAGGCGACACAGACCGCAAGGACTGTGATTGGTCAACTCGTCCTGTGTGTTGACAGTCGGTGTTTCAAGCAGCCTACTGTGGGGACTAGCAACATGCTGGTTCACTGACATAAGCTTTGCAAATTATCTCAGACATATTTTGGTTACAATGACGGGGTTATCCGTTTGTAAAGTGTCTATAGGTCAGTAACTTTTTGAAATTAGCACTTCGCCAGCAAGCAGTACTTTGTGGGCAGTTGTGTAACCTCAGACTTATCACCCCCTAGGCATTATGGCGGTGAAATGCACCGCAATGCAAAGCAAGCCCGACGCAGATCTCCAAACGGGTCACGACGCCGTAGGAGCGACGCCATAGCTAGGGTGTGAAGTTGACACAGAAGCATAAAACTGCCTTAAAAGGGGCCAGTATGCTCCATCAGAACTGACTGTCGGATGGTCGAATAGCTTCGGTACCTCCCTCCCCTCACACCTTTCCAGCGTCAGATTGGGGAGCTGTCCGACCATTCCTGTAACTTTTCGCAACCAACGATCCGACATTCACGACCACCTCGCGCCTTGATTGGTCAGATGGGTGGAGGTGAGAAAGAAACTTTGGGTTTGAACTCCTCTCTTTAGCGCTCTTTTTCATTCTTGACACAACAATTTCTGTCACTTTTCAAATGACCACTGATTGCAACACTAGGATTGTCTTCCAGGAGAGATTTGTCACATAACATTTCCCCCTTCTCTATGATGGCCGGCTTTTCACCCCACCTTCCAGTGTGGCCATTCAGGACAGCTAAAAACACTAGATTTCTAACGTGATCGGACAACACATTGTACCAACTAGTTCTAATCGAGTATGCCCCGGCCCTAATACTGCCCTCTGTGATATGTTTTCTGTCCCATTAGCTCCCTCCATCTGAAAATGTTTGAATGTAGTCAAATGAGGTTTAACTGAAATGAACAACAGCTTGTTGACAAATCTTTTGGTCAAATGTACTGATGGCTCGTTACTTATGATAGTAGCTAGAGCTGCAGCTCTTCAAGACCAACGGAGGTGTAGGGCTGGGTACTGAATTCAATGCTTGTCAGGCACCGACCGAATTGCCTCTAAAGTATTGAGTATCGAAAAATGCCTCGTCATTCAATACCCAATTTCAATACCAAAGGAGTAAATCTTATCAGAGTCAGTGAGCCAATAAGCAGGCAGCATGCTTCTACCAAGATCTAATAATGATATTACCCCTACTGCTATTATTACTAATGATTCTACACTACTAGAGTTATTACAACTACACCTGCAGTGCCGGTACCACTGCTGTTACAAAGCAGCTTGATTGGTTGGGGTTAGGCATTGACCTCGAATGGTTAAGGTTAAGATAGCCGATTGGTCAGGGGATAGAACCTGAACAATTCGGGTTACGCTACCTTGATTAAGCATGGACGCTTGGCTAATAGTAGCGTGTGAATGCTATTGAAGAGCGGGTCTTGCCTAAAAGTTGCGTGGGTTCCATAATAACGCGTTATTACTACATTAGCTTCTAATATTAGTATTACTGCTGCATCCTCTACTGACATTTGTACAACTGCTAACACTGCTACTACCCTGCTACAAACAAGACTACTCCCGCCTACTACTTCTTCCACTAGTATACTAGCCGAGCTAACATAGCTGGTACTACTAATAATACTACAAATAGTATTATTACATCTGCTACAGCTATCCTAAATACTACTGCTGCTGTTTAAGGATAATTCTGCTTTATTCCAACTTGGGTATTTACAACTAAGGTTTATTTGTAGTGATGTCCATTACTTGTATCAGCAAAAACAACAACAGTCCTCACCAAGTTAATTACTGAGATCTGGGAACACGGTGATTAAAAGATTTCAGACAGGTCAAGAAATAATCAGGTCAGGGTGCCTGGGTAGCTCACCTGGTAGAGCAGGCACCCATATATAGAGGTGTACTCCTCGACGCACTGGGCCACAGGTTTGACCCTTTGCTGCATGTCATTCCCCCTCTCTCTCCCCTTTCATGTCTTCAGCTGTCCTATATAAATGCCTAAAATGCCCAAAAGATAATCTAAAAAAAGAATAATCAGTCAGACAAGTAGAGCTAAACTCAGCAATGAAAGGGGTACTTCAGCGATTAAGGACTGTGCCTCCATAAAATATGTTGACCTCAGAGAGACCACTTTAAAAACAGAATGCACCACGTTGAGGCAGCAGAGATAGCCTGACATTCAGTCCCTCATATGCTCAAATGCTGGAGGACAATTATGCCCAGTCATCAATCACTTATTAGTAGTGATCCCATTATACTAGCGGTGTAACGATACACAGAAGTCACGGTTCGGTTCATACCCTTGTTTAGGAGTTATGCTTCGGTGTGAGTTTGGCACAGCGAAAAAAAAAAAACATAAGGATACGTTTCTTTTCATTTATTCAGAAAAGACAGTAGCAAGTATCAAAGACAGACAAAATCCTCTTGCTGGGGACTGAGATTATAAAAATAAGGAACTTTTCTGTATTACACTGTACGAACACTGAACATTTTCCCTAACGGCAATATGTCTAGCCTATAAATCCAAACGGCATCTCTTATGCTATGAAACTGAAAATACAAAATAAAATACAAAATAAACTTGTACCTTAGGAGGACAGTTTCAATTAGTTTCACCCCGTCTATATTTAAATATTTAAAGCCTCCAAACATGTATCTATTGCACTGTATCAAGCTGTAAAATGTAAACTATGAACAAACACTCTCCTGTCTTATACACAACTCTCTCTCCATTGCTGTTATAATGACCAGGAACCCAAACATCATGTCTAACTTTTAATTTGTCCAATACTTTATGAACAAATAGCTGCAAAACTAACAACATTCCCATCAGCCTCAGCTTTACTTCAGGGTTCGGTGTTAATTTGGCACGAATATCAATTTAGCCTAGTTGTGCACCAAACCAAAAAAGACTGTAAACTGTTTTTCCAACTGTAATTACGCGACACTCAAAGCAGAATGTTTAGGCTGTGAAACAGGTTGCTGAGAGTTGGCTGTGTGGTGGCTGCTTCTAAAAATGTAAGCTTTGTTTGGGTTGATTTGCTAAAATCTATAAGAAACTTTTTTTGCTGACTTTTGTAGGACTCTGTGGACAAAAATTCTCCGAAAGTCGTATAAAAGCGACAAAAACGTTGAAAAAAGCAACAATGTCAGAAAAAGCAACAGATTTTTTTAAAAGCGACAAAAAACTTTGGAGAAAGACACAAAAAAGTTGAAAGAGGCAACAAAAAATGTCAAAATGCAGAAATGTAAAAAAAAAGAAATAATAATAGCGACATGCAATAATACAGTCAAAGATATTGGACTTTTTCAATGAAATAAAAGCATGTTAATAAACTATACATGTCTGGCCATTAAAGGACAATTCTGGCATAAAATGAACCTAAGGGATAATAACAGATGTGTACCCACTCGATCGTTCTCTGGGACATGTTTTCATGCTAATCGAATGGGTTTGTAGCTTGAAACAAGCTAGCACGGACCGCTGATTAGCTTACAACAAGGGCTGCAACAACGAATCGATAAAATCGATAAAATTCGATTACTAAAAAAGTTGGCAACGAATTTAATTATCGATTCGTTGTGTCGCGCAACTATTAGGCAACCTAGTCGCGGAGATAAAAAAAAAAAATTGAGTTGAGCGCAGAGCGGAGCAGCGCAGAGCGGAGCAGCGCAGAGCGGAGCAGCGCAGAGCGGAGCAGCGCAGAGCGGAGCAGCGCGGAGCGAAAGAAGAAAAAAAGAGCAGAGCGGGGGTAGAGGAAATACAGAGAGAGACCGGAGAGACCCGTAACGTTGATCTGAAACACAAGGCGGGGGCAGAGAAATCAGTACGACCTAAGTCATCCAAGGTGTGGGAGCATTTCACACTAAATAAATCAAAAACGTGTTAATTGCAAGATAAACAAAAGCGACACGGCATGGCATGGGCGCACCACGGTGATGAGTCAGCACCTAAAATGTTTGAGTCGTTGATGAGGAGGAACGAAGTTCAACAGCAGGGTAAAGTCACTACACTATCCTACTTCTGTTCCGTTCTGAAGTGAGGAACGTACCGTCCCTCCAGTAGCTCTTCTGGTGCTGCTGTTTACTCGTTATCCAGCTGACTAGCATGACAAGCTAGCGTTAGCTCGGTAATAACAGTAATAAAGCAGGGGTGGTATAGTTTGCAAGACTAAAGACTTTTTATAAAAAAGGTTTTATTCACTCGCCTTTTTTGGCCCATTAATTTTTCAATCTGTTGTCATGTATATATTATGTGCTTTGTCCCATATCAGTTATTGTTGACAAATATAATAGTGTGTGGTGTATAAACGAACTTAACTTGCACTTACTACAATGATGGTAATAATTTAATGAATGTGTGTGTGTGTGTGTGTGTGTGTGTGTGTGTGTGTGTGTGTGTTTGTGTGTGTCTGTCCGTCTGTCTGTCTGTGTGTCTTGTCTGTATCTGCTATTTGGGTTACTTACCTTTACACAACTATTAACTAAAACAAGTATGTATGTATTGAGTTGATGTAAATTAATGCTTTTTTTTTATCCAATTCATCGATTAATTGAAAAAATAATTGACAGATTAATCGATTATTAAAATAATCGTTAGTTGCAGCCCAACTTACAACGCTAGTATTCGATAAGATAGATTATAAAGACAGTCACGTTCTCGTATGCAGGCGGCCGCCGTCTTGGGAGCTACTGTCTTTCTAAACTATCTTTTTAATAAACTGTCTGTACGCTTACAAAGTTCTCAATGCTTCGGTTAACATTTAGGGACCCTCATTATGCTACTGTTGAAGTGTGGTGATATTTTGAGCCTTTTTAGTGGTATAAATAGCGATTTGTTTTTAATTCCCTATGTGCCCCGAATACTAGCGTTGTAAGCTAATCAGCGGTCTGCGCTAGCTTGTTTCAAGCTACAAACCCTTTTCATTAGCATGAAAACACTTTCCAGAGAACGGTCGAGTGGGTACACATCTGTTATTATCCCTTAGGTTCATTTTGCGCTGGAATTGTCCTTTAATGTGATTCTCATGTTCCAGTTTGGCCCTTGAGTTTGACACTCCTGCATTAAAACAGCGTAGCAACATGTCGACAGGTAGAAGTTGGACAGTACGTGTGTGTACGACTGGTTTATTTAAGACACAAATAAGAGAACAGAAGAGTTATTAAACTGTATATTACTACAGCTTTCAAAACTGTTGATGCACGGAGCAGCCATGTTGGATATCAAGTGCGGCTTTGCTCTGGGTGCTGTGAGGTTGTCCCGACTTTCCGAGTCAGCAATCCTACTTCCGAATTCGAAAATTACGACTTCCGACTACAAATGGAACACACCATGTATAGCCTACAGAGGAAACTGGAGGTGAGCGAACCTTTGTCAAACAAAGTTAACATCATCGACATCATCTTCGGTAGCGGACGTCAGTTGCAAAAATCAAATATGTTTTAAAAAGTCGATCTGCAGCGACTGGATATAAAGACTTAAGATCAGGATCTACATGTCACTCGCTTTATTATTTTATCTGCCGACTGTCAACGCCAACGGAGCCAGACTGGAACAGACCTGTGTGGAGTAAAAGAAGTACTGAAAATGAGACAGAAGTGTACGGGTACTTTTTTTTAAATTTAGTCTTTTTGCAGGTCATTTCTAACCAGCATTTGCACAGAATTTATGGATGTGCCTGAGCTGAGATAGCACTGATCATATCATCAGGGTTAAGGGTCTCAGATATGACAGTTCCTCCAGAACTAGTCAGGATGTTGCCATACCTTTTATTTAAGTCTGCAAATTCATCCCAATCTTTTATTCAGCTTGTTTTGTTAATATTAAGTATTATGCATCACACATGTGGGATTACTTAAGCTTTGCAGAACTCTTCAGTTAATAAAGCAGCTCACATGGTAGTTCCTCCCAAGGGAGGAATCAGGACATTATAATACTGTTTTCACTGGCTGAGTACTCCTTACTAAGGAAACTGAATGTATCTTGTTGAGTAAAATCTGTGGAGTGTCCCCTCAACTTAACGAAATAAGACACAAGTAGTGTAAAAAAGAATAAAAGATACCCTAAAACCTATTGAACAACCACCACAACTACCACCACCGATAACAGTACTGCCGTAATTGCTTGCTGTAGTTGGGGCTTACGACATTCTATTGCTTTTTACCATCACTACTAATTCAATTCTGCTCTTACTGCTGGTGAAGAATGCCCAGACCGACCAAAGTCACATAGCAGGCAGCTAACTCACACACATAGAGACAGAACATAGTACGTCATGGCAAACACATGGCATCAGTATGGAGTGAAAGCATCAACTGTTTGAGTTTTACTGTCGGTTTTCCGAATCTGCACCGACAAGTAGTATTTCTGATCAAGTCTTGGCAATGAAATCACAGAGTTTGAGGTAAAGAAGAGCCATTTTGTAGCAGCAGCCACTATAGCTTACAGCACTGCTCACTCCATTACTACTACACTGTCCAAAAAACCAGAGAGAGAGAGAGAGAGTCAGGAGAGGAGGAAGAGAAAATGATACGTAGGGAGAGAGAGATTAGGAGAGAAAAAACTGTGATGCAGAGGGAAGGATGAAAGAGGGGAGCAGCTGTGTGAAGCAGAGTGGTGAGAGAATAAAAAGAGAGAGTGAGTGTGTGTGATAGATAATAGAGGGAGCATGAAGGAACATTGATCGTCCATGTCTCTCTCACTGCAGTGGTAGTAAACAATCAGCCAGCCTCCTTTGTCCACAGCACTAAACCACACCCCCTCCTTTTGTCATGCACTCCCTCCCTCACTCTCTCACCCTCCATTCCGCTCTCCCTCCATTTCTTTTGCCTTCTATAAACCTCCATTATCTCCCTCTCCTACAGTATGTCGCATCTATGTCTCTATCACTCATCTCCTTCTCTGTCTCTGTCTCTCTCTCTCTCTCTCTGTAGAGCTGTGACGCTATGCTGCTAATGCTAACTAGCAGCAGCTGCTAACAGGCTAGCTAATGAAACAGTGATACAGACAGACAGACAGATAGTGTGACAGGCAGATTCAAACCTTGGCTGATAGTAATCCACTCCTTTAGTAAAAAAAAATAATCCAGTTAAAAAGCCTAGAATAGCTTCTGATGGTAGCGCAGCTCACTCTCTCTTGCTCTCTTTTCCTCTCTCCCTCACACACACTAGCTCATCCTCCTCTCTCACACACACATATTCTGCTCCTCCCCCTCCCCTCTCTCTCTCACACACACACACACACACACACACACACACACACACAGGCGTCGTCCTCCTCTGTTCTCACGCACGCGCGCACACACACACACACACACACACACACACACACACACACACACACACACACACACACACACACACACACACACACACACACACACTCTCTCTCAGCCCCCCCCCTTCACTCTTTTCCCACTCACACACACAAATGAGCATTCAGTCAAGGGCTTCCCACAATCCCTTGCGCCACACAAAGACAAGGGGGTGTGACCAATCACACACTGCCTCACTCTGCACCCGTGCTCCCCCTCCCTCACTGTGTGATGCCCACCGACATACAAGCTTGTGGGCGGGCTGCCAAGAGGGTTTCCATGACAACGCATCCCCAGTTGCTCTTTGTTGCTATCATTTGTACTTTCTCACACACACACACACACACACACACACACACACACACACACACACACACACACACACACACACACACACACACACACACACACACACACACACACACACAGTCCTTTCCCTTTTAAGATCTCTGTAGCAGGTCTCTGCTCTGCTACATACATCTCTGCTACACTGTATATGCACACATACTGCAGCTGGGTTCTGGTGTGACCCAGTTAGAACACTAAAGCTGGATGTAGGACACACACACACACACACACACACACACACACACACACACACACACACACACACACACAGAAACATAAACGAACACAAACAACCAACAGAACATTCCAGAACTAGCGAATGATTGCTTATTTAAATATAGCATTGGAGTTACAGTATAACAGTTTATCATCATTGTAAAGAAGTTCCTTATATTTATTCCTTATAATATATATATATATAAACAATGGAGAGTACTTGGACAGCAACCACTAAGCTTTATGCAAATAATTGCGTGATGACACCACCTACTGTATATGCACATGACGTCATTTGCACCTAATAGTGCGTTCAATTGACCTCGGAACTCGGAAGCCGAAGCTGGGAATGATGTCACACCTGAGTTGAAAGCGTTTACAAGTCGGATTTTCATTGTTTTCATCAGCTCTAGCCAGGTTAGCAATTGTTAGCAATGCCAGTCGATAACAATGCATTACGCCGTTTTTGTGCATACAGCGTAACAACATTGTCCACAGATAGAATATTGACAGCGCTGCGTGTACGACTGATTTAGTAAGACACGAATAACACAGAAGTGCTAATAACTGTACTTTACTACAGCTTTCACAACTGTTGATGATGATTGAGCAGCCATGTTGGATTCTTAGCTCGGGGTACTCGGTGGTTGCCCGAGTTCCGAGCTTGGAAATCCGAGGTCACGGGCGTGTTTCCGATGTATCCATGGCTTTGACCAAAATCACAAACTTCGTCATGACTAGACTGAATGAAACTGATATTGCACTATTCTTTCCCTTCTCTTTTGTAGATTTTTTGGAAAATTGTAAATTCTATTGTTACACTGTACACTAACAGTATTTTTTATATTCTTACAGTCATTTCTTAAAGGTATAGTGGAGGATTTTCCCCGAATTTTAGAAAAGAACCGCCCTCTGTACTTTTTGAAAAAATGCACATGCGCAACACTGCCTGCTCCCGAGAGGGAACGCCTATTAAACGTGTGCACGAGAGTGCACTGTTTACAAGTTGCTGTCGGCATTGCTGATACAAGCCTACTTTCCAAAAGAAGATTTGCACTTTTTCACAAATTGAGATGTTTACCGTGTGTGCGCGGTGCGTGACTTGTACCAGGGCTAGCATCGCTAATCATAACTTACATCAACTTTTACTAGCAGTGATTTTAAATGGATTTCTCCAAATATAGGGTGACCAGACGTCCCGGTTTGACCGGGACAGTCCCGATTTGACCGGGACAGTCCCGATTTTTAATTGCTTGTCCCGAGTCCCGACAAAAGCCTGTCGGGACGCTAAAATGTCCCGGTTTACACCAGGAGCGGCATCAGCCGATTTTGCCGTGTCTTCAGCCCCGAATGTTTTGAGTGTAGTCCCGAATGTAACTTTGTCCATTTATTTTTCCGAGGCGAATAGAACGGGTAGCTACGTGTGGGGTCCGACCATGCTGTAATCGTAGCCAAATCAGTCTAATACAGTGATGCCATCAACACAAAGTTTAGGAGCGCAATACTAATGATTTAGTTTGAAGTTCCCGTGACGTGACGTTTCCAGTCTACGGTTCAGACTCAAACACACAGAGCTCTGAAGCAGACCTGTGGGTCTCTTAGTGTCCACTCTCTCTGTAAAATGCAGCGCAGCTTCAGGTTCATGGATGCGCTCAGCTGTGGCCATGCTGCGGCAGATGTGTTGCGTTTGTGCTCCGTGTATTCTTTAGTTTCGGGTTTCCACCTCCGACGTAGAGCAGCGTACAGCCACTTCCATAGCTAAACTATTTGTCTCATTCAGAGACCAGAGACCCAAACGGGGCTCTGTGTCTGTCAGAAGGTCTGAGATCTACCGTATCAGCAGAGCAATCACGTAATGCACAGCAGACTATGGTGCAGGTATAGATAATTTTCTGAAATATAGCTTGTGACTTTATTCTTGTAATAGCCTATTATCACTTTATTTTTCTCAAAATATCACGACTCCTCCAAATCACAGAGAACACTACTGTGTTTATATACTTTGAATGTGCACAACGTTTTGGACAAGAGCAGTAAATCTTGCTCAAACATCTGAAATATTACAGTCCAGGGGTTTATTAATAAATTAAAATGAATGAATGTATCATTGAGGTGAATAATTGTCATATGCACATTAAGGAGGTTACTTAACCAACAAAAGACGCAAAACAGGAGGTAAGAGTAAATGATGCCTATAGGCTACATGTGTGCTGACTCAGATATAATTAGAAAAGTCTATCCAAAGGAGAATAAATATTTGAAAGCAATACAGAATGCCTGACAGCCTTACTGCAATATATTCCATTATGTTTTTATTTTTGGATTGTAATCTGTTTCTCTTTAAATAAAGATATATGCAGCATACACTGATTCAGAAAAAGGTAGAAATAGGTGCATAAAAATTCACCAGAATGCAGGAAATTAAGTGTTTAATGCTCAACATTTTCAATAAATCATTTTAATTACTTTGCTGTTATTGGAATAAATAACACTTAAAAAAATATTTTTTAGAAAAAATCTCAACATAAATCTCACACTAAACTGAAAAAAGCTGTTACTGCAATTTTGTTAATTTCACAGGAAAAAACACTTATTATTAGACGAGGAGCCTAGGATCAAAATTATGAAGTTACTGTCTGTGTCTGTGTCTCAACAGGGCTGGCACATGTTCACGTTAAAAAGCGTGTGCGTGCACAAACACACTACGGTCACGCGCAAAGTGTCCCGGTTTTAGCTCCAGGAAATCTGGTCACTCTATCCAAATAGCATGCCAAACTTTACCTGTGGTGTAGAAACTTCACGACTGAGGCATAAGTGGGAAGCCCAACCTGTGCTTTTAGCGCACGCCAGCGTGTGAAATATTCTCCCAAAAGCTTCAATGCTTCAATGAATGGCTGAAACCGTAGCTCAAGCTCACCACACACATATACACCTGAAAGCTAGGGACGTGCACGTACGACGGCCTTACGTAAACATATCACCAGAATGATTGACAACTAGGAGGACCAATAGTCTTGATGATCCACCCGGAAAAAGAAAATCCTCCACTATACCTTTAATATGTTAAGTGAGTGTTGTACTTTGAGAGAAAAGATTACCGGAGTCAAATTCCTTGTTTGTTTACGCAAACCTGGCCAATAAAGCGGATTCTGATTCTGGGTTTATCGGGGCAAGTAAAACGCCACGTCGGGCAAGTGAATATAACAACCCGCTTGCCCATTCGGGCGTTATCGTATCATAATTATTTCATTTGAATGTGCCGTTGAGCTGGCGCTTGATGCTTTTGACGTTTTCTTCGACATTAGTTTAGACTTTGCTTTCAACGTTTTACTTTTTTGTTAACATTTTTGACGCTTTAAAGTTTAAAAAATTTTTCCGATAGTTTTAGACGTTGTTTTACAAGGCTTTTTTTTTCCCTCGTTCTTTTCGAACTTTTTTCCTATGTTTTTCCTCGAAGAAAAAAAAAAAAAAATTGTATAGGGGCCAGTAAAAATTTACTTTGGTCAAGTAGAATTTATTTTTTTAACTTGCCCAACCGGACAAGTGAAGAAAACCCTTAGTGTTGAACCCTGCTGATCTGATCCCAAGTGGACAGTTCTAAATACAGGTGTGAATGCACGCCCTGAGGCATTGGGGATGCATTGAAATCCGATCACTCAAGACCACATTCGGAGGTGGTTTAGGCCACATGTGACCACATTCTTACAGCACTGTGTACGGGCATGTATTCTGAGCCATTAAGGACCGCCTACTCAGCTGTGAGCGGAACTGCGTACTCATTCAAAGTAATTCTCAAGTCACAGAACCCACTAGGAGTGAATCCTGTGTTTTGGACGTTATTACCATACTGACGGTGCGGTGTCAGTGTGCCTACTCTTATATCCCCGCCATACAATAACTTTATTTTTAGTTTCATAAAACGTCCCAGAATTTACCAATGAGTAGGATATTACTTACAAACATTCCTCTGCTTTTACATCAACGTCTGCTGCTATTTAAAACCCTGCGAGCCTTGGTGGGGGTCAAAGAAGCGGCTGTAAAACAGTGGAGCAGTTTAATTTCCTATAAATTCTTCACAATAAAAGTCCCCCATTATTTTGTCATGTTTGTAATATTATGAAGCGGCAAAATAAGGAAATGTTGGGTCTTCATCAGCAGTAACTTAGCAAGACATGAAACAGCAAAATAAAGCAGACATTGTAACTATACTTCTTGGAAGATCAGACAGAAGCTACAAAACATACTGAGAGCTGAACACACAGACTTTTAAAAATGTCTCTCTCTCCTACACAGGTCCCTACCTGCATATAGAGTGGTGAAGTGAGATCCGATCACAAGTGGTCACTCAGGACATATTTGCAGACACATTATACTGCCAGGTGGGAACACAAGGACCTAGAGCTGTCCACTTGGTTCTACAGGTGGAAACAGGGTTACGGAGAGCAAAATCACTTGATCACGCAGCAGAATTGATCATTGCAAACTGTGTTGATGATGAACATAAACTGTGTTCTTTAGTCCTAAAAATGATACAAATAATATAAAAAACTGTCAGTTTGGGATTTTAGGAACGCATATTTGAATGATATCGATACATTACTTGGGCTAAAAACAAACCAAAAAAAACTTTTCTCGGCCATTTCCCGGGATTCCCGAAATATGGGCTGTCTATTTCCCGGGATCTGATTCATCTCATTTTCTGGAAAAATATTAAACCCTAGTCCTGACAGAACTTTTTACACCAGGCAATACCTTTTGCTAGACCCTGCATGTGTTGATGACACAGAAAAAAAGTCACACCCACAAAGCATGGGGCTGACTGATCACATGGGAATTACCTAGACTGTGGTGAGAAACAAACACACACACACACACACACACACACACACACACACACACACACACACATACATATATATATATATACAGTGAGGAAAATAAGTATTTGAACACCCTGCTATTCTGCAAGTTCTCCCACTTAGAAATCATGGAGGGGTCTGAAATTGTCATCGTAGGTGCATGTCCACTGTGAGAGACATAATCTAAAAAAAAATCCAGAAATCACAATGTTTGATTTTTTAACTATTTATTTGTATGATACAGCTGCAAATAAGTATTTGAACACCTGAGAAAATCAATGTTAATATTTGGTACAGTAGCCTTTGTTTGCAAGTACAGAAGTCACGTCAGTCACAAAATCAACGTTTCCTGTAGTTTTTCACCAGGTTTGCACACACTGCAGGAGGGATTTTGGCCCACTCCACACACAGATCTTCTCTAGATCAGTCAGGTTTCTGGGCTGTCGCTGAGAAACACGGAGTTTGAGCTCCCTCCAAAGATTCTCTATTGGGTTTAGGTCTGGAGACTGGCTAGGCCACGCCAGAACCTTGATATGCTTCTTACAGAGCCACTCCTTGGTTATCCTGGCTGTGTGCTTCGGCTCATTGTCATGTTGGAAGACCCAGCCTCGACCCATCTTCAATGCTCTAACTGAGGGAAGGAGGTTGTTCCCCAAAATCTCGCAATACATGGCCCCGGTCATCCTCTCCTTAATACAGTGCAGTCGCCCTGTCCCATGTGCAGAGAAACACCCCCAAAGCATGATGCTACCACCCCCATGCTTCACAGTAGGGATGGTGTTCTTGGGATGGTACTCATCATTCTTCTTCCTCCAAACACGGTTAGTGGAATTATGACCAAAAAAGTTCTATTTTGGTCTCATCTGACCACATGACTTTCTCCCATGACTCCTCTGGATCATCCAAATGGTCATTGGCAAACTTAAGACAGGCCTTGACATGTGCTGGTTTAAGCAGGGGAACCTTCCGTGCCATGCATGATTTCAAACCATGACGTCTTAGTGTATTACCAACAGTAACCTTGGAAACGGTGGTCCCAGCTCTTTTCAGGTCATTGACCAGCTCCTCCCGTGTAGTTCTGGGCTGATTTCTCACCTTTCTTAGGATCATTGAGACCCCACGAGGTGAGATCTTGCATGGAGCCCCAGTCCGACGGAGATTGACAGTCATGTTTAGCTTCTTCCATTTTCTAATGATTGCTCCAGCAGTGGACCTTTATTCACCAAGCTGCTTGGCAATTTTCCCGTAGCACTTTCCAGCCTTGTGGAGGTGTACAATTTTGTCTCTAGTGTCTTTGGACAGCTCTTTGGTCTTGGCCATGTTAGTAGTTGGATTCTTACTGATTGTATGGGGTGGACAGGTGTCTTTATGCAGCTAACAACCTCAAACAGGTGCATCTAATTTAGGATAATAAATGGAGGGGAGGTGGACATTTTAAAGGCAGACTAACAGGTCTTTGAGGGTCAGAATTCTAGCTGATAGACAGGTGTTCAAATACTTATTTGCAGCTGTATCATACAAATAAATAGTAAAAAAATCATATATTGTGATTTCTGGATTTTTATTTTTAGATTATGTCTCTCACAGTTGACATGCACCTACGATGACAATTTCAGACCCCTCCATGATTTCCAAGTGGGAGAACTTGCAAAATAGCAGGGTGTTCAAATACTCATTTTCCTCACTGTATATATAAAACTTTGTCCAGAGCCAGGCTAGCAATTTCCCCCTGCATGCAGTCTTTCTGCTAAACTAGGCTAACATCTTGACTCCAGCTCTGTATCTAACACAGACATGAGGAGCTGAACATCTCACTCAACATTAGTGGTGTATAGAGTGTTATTAGAAGGCAGACAGACAGTCAGACATGTCTGTGGTAATAGGAGAGTGATTAGCATGTGAAAAGACAGCTCTGCGAATCAGGCTGGTTGGGGCTTGTTGAACCGGGTGGACTGCAGGGGTTAAAGAGTTGAAAAGAAAGAAAGAAAGAGGTCAAATGAGGGTAGGAGGGACTCCCCCCTTTTTTTCAGGGGCCCCTGATTGGCACCTCCCACAACTCCCATATCATGCTACAACAAGCAGCCAGCACAAGCGTTCTAATCCACTAACATGTACAAAACAGTACAGCAAGGGAGCAAGTCAGCACTGTCAATGGGTAATTAATGCTGCCTTGCCATGTGAATGTTGAAAATGCAACTTGTGAATTTATTTTGGTCGGATTAAGAGATGCCGCCTCTCCCATGACAGGGTTGTTCCTGCATAGAGGAATTTTTGGCGCCCCCCAAAGAGGTTTTAGCCAGCCTAAATGTGTTTAAGAGCAATTTACCAAACATGAGCGCTAATCTCAGTTTTATCTCCAGAATCAGGCTGCGTTAGTATCTCCTGGTGATTTATTTAAATATTAATATAATTTTTTTTAAACCAGTTTTGTTAATTGGGGTTTTATTTACTCAAACATAATAAACATTTTGTGTATCAAATTGTCAGAAATAACAGGAAAATGCATCGTTTTCTATCAAATAATGTAACAGACTCTGTCATGCATAGTTGTCCCCTCCCCCTCGCCCAAGGCCCATTCTGAGCCAGGAAAAACCCTTTCATAAGGACAGCACATTGGTGATTCAGCATAGAAATTGGTATTTACAACGGCTTTGACAAGACTTGAAGGCCACTTAAACAGTGCATTCAAAAGATGGCGAGGCAATTCTACAAACTCAAATATTTATTTCATTTAGAGAGGTTTTCAATAAGACAGTAAAGCGTTAATTAGGTCCTGAGAGTTGTATTTACCTCTTGAGCACAACAAACCACAGTTATTGGTTTCCTGCATTATACAACACTAAACTTCCATCATTAGCATGTAGCTTCCTAGCTAACTAGCTGTTGTTAAAAATGGAGACGGGAAGGTTGGGCTGGGAATCACAGTAGTTTACAAAGACAGATTATATTTGGAAGAGAGTTAAAAAAAAATATTCTACAGCCAAGCTAGGGGCTCTGCTGGGCTGAAGGCCTATTGCTTTTCTCGTATTTTCTGTACCCTTTTCCCACCCAAATTAGGGTTTATATGCATGGTTTTTTAATTCAATTCAATTCAATTCAATTTTATTTATAGTATCAAATCATAACAAAAGTTATCTCGAGACACTTTACAGATAGAGTAGGTCTAGACCACACTCTATAAATTCCAAAACCCCAACAATTACAGTAATTCCCTCAAGAGCAAGCATTAGTAGTGGCTATTGCGACAGTGGCAAGAAAAAACTCCCTTTTAGGAAGAAACCTCGGCAGACCCAGACTCTTGGTAGGCGGTGTCTGACGGGCCGGTTGGGGGCGTGATGAACAGTGGTGATAACAGTCACATTAGAAGTCACATTGACTTCGAAGGTTATCGTGGAAGTTCATGTCATAGCAGGGCACATCGTGTCATACTGAGTAGTGCAGTCTCCTATACCGGATCCTGACTACTCTGTGCGTATGAACATCACAGCAGGGCGTTGCGGGATGTAACGTGGCGCTGCAGAGCACGGGTGGAGGCTGCGGATGCAGCAGGACGCAGCAGGATGCAGCCGGGAAATGCAGAGAATCGCAGAGCATAGCTCTGCGAAGAAGAAACATAAGGACTCCGGGGAGTAAACTCCCCAGAGCTAGATTAGTAACAAGCATTTCTGGGACAGGATGCATACAAAAGTAACAAGTAGAGATGAGAGAGCAGCTCAGTGTGTCTTAGGGAGGAACAGCCTCCCTGGCAGTCTAGAATTGTAATAGCATAACTTAAGAGAGGCAGGTTAAAGAGAGGTGCCTGGTCGGGCTAGAACTCCCCCCAACCGGATCGGGCTGTACTGGCCTGCCTCCCTCTACTCTCGCTCGATTATTAATTATACAGTATAGAAAAAACTGATGACTACGAGGAGAAGCAGTGGGCCGGGTTAGATGGACGCTTCAACTCCTCGTCCCTAACTATAAGCTTTATCAAAGAGGAGGGTTTTCAGTTTACTCCTAAATGTGGTAACGGTGTCTGCCTCTCGAACCCCGACTGGGAGCTGGTTCCATAATACTGGAGCCTGATAGCTGAAGGCCCTGGCCCCCAGTCTACTTCCAGAGACTCTAGGAACCATAAGTAGCCCGCATTCTGGGGCGCAGTGCTCTAGTGGGACAATAAGGTACTATGAGCTCTTCTAAGTATGATGGTGCTTGACCATTTAGAGCTTTGTAAGTCAGGAGGAGGATTTTAAATTCAATCCTATATTTCACTGGAAGCCAATGCAGAGAAGCTAATACAGGAGAAATATGATCTCTTCTCTTAGTTCTCGTCAGAACACGTGCTGCAGCATTCTGGATCAGTTGGAGAGTCTTAATGGACTTATTTGGGCAACCTGATAATAAGGAATTGCAGTAATCTAGTCTAGAAGTAACGAATGCATGGACTAGTTTTTCAGCATCGTTTTGAGACAGGATATTCCTAATTTTGGCAATGTTACGAAGATGGAAAAAGGCTATTCTTGAGGTTTGTTTTAAGTGGGCGTTGAAGGATATATCCTGAT
Source organism: Perca flavescens (assembly GCF_004354835.1). Taxonomy (NCBI): domain Eukaryota; kingdom Metazoa; phylum Chordata; class Actinopteri; order Perciformes; family Percidae; genus Perca; species Perca flavescens. Next base: position 27,653,963 of record NC_041340.1, read on the forward strand.
CAAAAATAACTCCTAGATTTCTGACAGCAGTGCTGGAGGCCAGGGTAATACCATCCAGAGTAACTATATCTTTCGAAAACGAAGTTCGGCTGTGCGTTGGTCCTATCACAATAACTTCAGTTTTGTCTGAGTTTAACATCAGGAAATTGTGGGTCATCCAGGATTTTATATCCTCAATACACGTTTGAAGTCTTGCTAACTGACCACTTTCATCTGGCTTAATTGACAGATATAATTGGGTATCGTCTGCGTAACAGTGATAGTTAATCGAGTGTTTCCTAATAATATTACCTAGAGGAAGCATATATAAGGAAAATAGAATTGGTCCAAGCACTGAGCCTTGAGGAACGCCATGGCTAACTTTAGCGTGCTTGGAGGGTTTATCATTAACATTAACAAACTGGGATCGTTCAGAGAAATAGGACTTAAACCAGCTTAGTGCGATTCCTTTAATGCCAACTAAGTGTTCCAGTCTCTGTAACAGGATAGTATGGTCAATAGTGTCAAATGCAGCACTAAGATCTAGTAGAACAAGAATGGAGACAAGTCCTTTGTCTGCAGCAGTTAGAAGGTCGTTAGTAATTTTCACCAGTGCCGTCTCTGTGCTATGATTCTTTCTAAATCCTGATTGAAAATCATCAAATAGACTGTTGCTATGTAGAAAATCACATAACTGATTAGCAACCACCTTCTCAAGGATCTTGGATAGAAAGGGAAGGTTAGATATAGGTCTATAGTTTGCTAAGACCTCAGGATCTAGGGTGGGTTTTTTCAGAAGAGGTTTTATCACAGCAATTTTAAATGACTGCGGTACATAACCTGTTAGTAAGGACATGTTGATCATATCTAATAATGAAGTGTTTACCACGGGTAACGCTTCTTTGAGTAGCCTCGTTGGGATGGGGTCTAAGGTCTATAGGATAAAAGCAGTCCAAGTATATGTCGGGAGTCGTCGTTCTTTCTAGCGGTCCTGCATTTAAAGATGAACTGTTAGAAGTTAAGGGCAAAAGGTGATGAATTTTATCTCTAATTGTTATAATTTTATCATTAAAGAAGCTCATGAAGTCATCACTACTCAGAGCTAGAGGAATAGATGGCTCAGTAGAGCTGTGGCTATCTGTCAGCCTGGCTACAGTGCTGAAAAGAAACCTTGGGTTGTTCTTGTTTTCTTCTATTAATGATGAGTAATAGTCTGATCTGGCCTTTCTTAGGGCCTTCCTATAGGTTTTCAGACTGTCTTGCCATTCCAAACGGGATTCCTCCACTTTGGTGGAGTGCCACTTACTTCGATGTTTCGTGAGATTTGTTTTAATTTGCGAGTTTGGGAGTTATACCAAGGAGCTAATTTCCCTTTGCTTTATCGTCTTCTTTTTGAGAGGAGCGACAGAGTCTAAGGTCGTCCGTGGGCAAGTCGTAAAAGCACCGTCTACAAATGTATCAATTTGAGAGGGACTGAGGTTAACATAGAGGTCCTCTGTTATGTTAAGGCACGACATAGACTGGAATGCTGTAGGAATATTTTCCTTAAATTTAGCTATAGCACTGTCAGATAGGCATCTAGTGTAGAAGCTGCTATCTGGTTTAGTATGGTCAGGTAGCAAGAATTCAAAAGTAATTAAAAATGATCTGATAATACCAGATTCTGGAAATATTATTAAATCCTCAATTTCAATACCATATGCCAGCACAAGGTCGAGGGTGTGGTTAAAACAGTGCGTCGCCTTGTGCACACTCTGACTGAAACCGATTGAATCCAGTAATGAGTTGAAAGCAGTAGTAAGGCTATTGCTGTCAACGTCCACATGGACATTAAAATCACCAACAATAAGTACTTTGTCTGATTTAAGGACTACACATGATAAAAACTCTGAGAATTCAGATAAAAATTCAGAATACGGACCTGGAGCTCGGTAGACAACAACAAATATAATTGGCTGTACTGATTTCCGTGTTGGATGTTGAAGATTAAGAACAAGGCTTTCAAAAGAGTTATAATTTAGTTTGGGTTTAGGTTTAATTAACAGGCTTGAATCAAATATGGCTGCAACTCCCCCTCCTCGGCCTGAGCCTCTAGGAATTTGAGTATTAATATGACTGGGAGGGGTGGCTTCATTTAGACTAACATATTCTTCATGGCCCAGCCAGGTTTCAGTAAGACAGAATAGATCAATTTGATTATCAGATATCAATTCATTTACGAGTACTGCTTTAGAAGACAAAGATCTGATATTTAGTAATCCACATCTAATTAAACTCAAGTAAACCCATGGAAATAGGCGATAGACTCCTTTCCCACTGCCAGTAGACGAGTATGGCTCTGTTTTTCTTCTTCTGGTGTGTCACCAGGGTCCAGAGTTAACTTGTTGCTCCACCAGCATTTGGCTAGTAGATTGTGCTAATTTTGAACCCTGTGTGTCACGTTCGACTCCAGGAACACGCCGGAAAACAGGTGGCAAGTTTTCTTGCTACAGCTTTCCGATAGAGTGTACAAAACTGCAAACTCTGCTGTACGTCAACTTGATATCTTTGCTAATAAACTTAAACTCTCCTCCGCTCAGACCCATGGCTCTGTATTCCCCGTCACTCTCTCACTCCATCATACACTCCCCCAGACAAGAGATACGCTACTCTTAAGCCCCTGACACACCAACCAGACGGCCGACCCTCGGCAGAAAAGGCAGTTGGACTGATCAGTCTCCCCGAGTTGGTCAAAAAAGTGCCTCGGAACACACCGAAGCGACGAGACTAATTCGTCTCCATAACAGCAGGCGGCGCTAATCTGTATTGTCGCCCAAAAATTTAAACCGGCAGCTGATTGGACGACCGCGTCACGTGGGTGTGGTTTCTCCGGAAATTCAAAGTCATGGCGTCTTGTTCAGAAGACAATCTCGTATTTTACTAAAATAGTTCACCAAAACGTGTTTCTGAAAACATTTTAAGCGAGGAATAGGCCGTGCAGTTGCTGAATCTGTCTTCATTTCAGATCGACAGAGGTCAGTTTAAAAGATTTTCGTCCGATTTTGAGAGACTCTAGTCATGCTCATCCCGCTCCTTGTTTCTGGGTTAGCACTCTACCAATCAGATTGGTCATTTGAGTCCGACTGCTGGCAGTGCCCGCCCTCTAATTCAACATGTCAAATTGGCCAAAATGAAGGCCAAAGGCCCCTTCGACGGACGACGGCATGGAACACACCGAAAAAACTTGAGTCCCCGACCTCGCCAGACTGTCCGACGCCCGATTATCGGGTTGGTGTGTCTTGGGCTTTACAACACAGGGTTAGTAAACAGAAAGCAACGTTGAGGGCAGTGAAAATTTTACTTTGGTTACTTTTATTGTTACATAGTCAGTATTTTTTTTTAAACTCAGTGCCGACAAATTTGATGTTCAAGCGCTGCTTGGGCAAAGACAGACATAATTTGTGGCCTAGATGACAGAAGTTACTGATGGAGACGACGTGCATCATAGCACAGAGTGCCAGAAAAGGGACGAAACTTAGCGTGTCCACCCCGGGTGTCTTATTTCAATCACTGCCAATCGAAGCTGGAGCCAATAAATACCCGTGCGTACTGCAGAGCCATTTGTACCAGGAGTGAATGCCAATTGTGACCTTTCCCACTGCAGACAAAAGCTAGATGCAAGTGGGTGTAAGGGAGTTTTTTGGCCGGTGGGAAAAGGGTATAAGTGCGTCGGTATTTGTCAAACAAACGGCTGGTCGGAAGGTGGAACCGGCATTCAGACTGAAAACTATGGAAGACTAGAAAGGTCATAATTATATTAATACAATAGACAATCAACCAATTTAATCAAGTTAATCTTTTTAGAAAGACCTGACCAGGGACTGGGGTTGGAAATTAGCCTATTGGCTAGAAACCTTTTATGCAACACATCTACAGTACATGTATTGTTATGGCTTTGACTGTGATAATTATGTATGTAATAATGTGCGCTGCATTGTCCCTGACAAATAAACTTAAAATTAAAAATGACAAATAAATACATAAGTGATTAAATATATGAAGACAGTACATAAAATAAAAGAGTAAATGCCTCTGCCTAAATTATATTTAAAAGTAGGCCATGAATTAAATAAATAAGCAATCAAATATATATCTAAATAAATCAGTACCCACTGCAATATATAAAGGTTTACAATCGTAAGCTCCAATTCAACTCGACATTGTATAGCATGCCTCTTTTTTATTTCAAAAAGGTATGCCTGGTCCGCGTGCCAGCTGCAATAACACAAATTGTAGAGGTTAAAAGCTATAGTGCGTAGTATACGCGACCTCTGACATACAGTATATAGCAATTGTAAGTCGCTTTGGATAAAAGCGTCAGCTAAATGACATGTAATGTAACGTAAAGCTTTAAAAGGTACGTGTGATTGCAGAATCCCGTGTGAAAAGCATGCAACTTACAATCCATTACAATTCATCATCTGGGGGCCATGAAATCTGAAAATAATTTCATAGCAACCCATCCAGTATTTGCAGAGGTATCGTCGGTAACCAACGGGTTGACCATCCCTAAAGCCATGCTGCTAGCAGCGACACATCACATGACCCAGTTTCTTTGAAGCATACCGAGGCCTTTTCGAGCTTCCTCTTATGCACCAGAGATCAAACATAACGCAAACAGTCCTTCATGTTTCAACACAGTCAACATGGAACATTTCTGAAACGGATGCATACCGTTTGTTTAGATGTCAAAAAAACCAACAAAAAAACATTACTACCAGATGAAGGCAGCCAAGTTACAGATTCACATCAGAAAGAGGCTTTTCTCACAGCAGTCCACATCTGTTGTGTCAGATTGAGATCTGATTGGTCAACATGAACAAGTCTCAATCTAATCCACAGACAAGAGACCCAATGCTACCGCTGGAACAGTGCTGGACATGTACGTATTAAGGGCACAAGGTGCTGTAGTGCAACAGTTTGTGTGTGTGTGTGTGTGTGTCTGTGCATGCGTGTGTGAAGAGAAAGAAAGAGAGCATTGGGGACAGGCTCTAATCTGGAGGTCAGCTCAACAGCTGGGTGTGTACATGAACTCTCTATCCCTCACTCTGTAATTGAGCCATCTCTCCATCATACACAACAAGGCACCATTCTACCGAAAAGAAGGAAGTGGGACTTCCCAGCACATATAAGATCACAAGGGGTTTCAAAAATAAATACAACTTGAAAAACAGTTAATATTTTACTATACTAATATAATACTTAAATTTATTTTAATAGGACAGCTGAAGACATGAAAGCCGAGAGAGAAGGGGAATGACATACAGCAAAGGGCCGCAATCGAACCTGGTCCCGCTGCGTTGAGGAGTAAACCTCTATATATGGGCGCGCGCTCTACCAACTGAGCTATCTGGGCACCCAACAAACAAACATTCTTTCCAGTATCCCCCAGGCCCCATTGGTCAGCAGAGGTAGTAAGTGCCCCTGTTCCTTTCTGTAACTTTACTGTCAGCACACACGTCGCCCTGTTAAATGTTTTATAGTTTTTCTATTTCGATTCTTATTTTTATATTTTATATTATTATATCTTATTATTTATTCTTTTACATCTCTATTTGTGCTTTTGCTGTCTTTTTGCTGCTGTTACAACAGAATTCCCCCTGTTAGGATCAATAAAGGTTTAACTAGGAATGCACAGATGCATGGGCTCGACATCGGAATTGGCCACAAATAAGGTGACATGCGCCGATGGCAGTACCGTTAGCTGATGTTTTGCTATTTTGCGCCGCCTTGATGTTTTGTTAATTGGTCTGACTCATACAACAGTAGTCTACCCAGCTTCAAAGGATAATGTTGCTGTGACATTTCAAGTGTACAACGATGACCTAAAGGTTAGAAATAGCCGAGAGATGACCCGGAGAGCCAAGAGAGGACAGAACAACTTATCCGAGAAGGTCAAATCCCCGCGGACAGCCTAGCTGGTAGCACGCAGCTAACAGGGCAACATTAGCTTACAGGTGTCGTAAATACCTTCCCAGATCTACTGCAGCAACACTACATCACAACCACATACAAAAAAGACATTTCAGAAAATATAATGATTGCAAGATCATGTCGAGGTGGTTTTGATTTCACTAGGGCAAAAACATGTATCACCTGCAAGAGCAGCTCTAGCTGTGAGCTACGAGGCTCATGGATTTCCTGCTTTCCAGTCAGGCACTGGGTATCGGCGAGTACCCAAATGTAAGTACTTGTACTTGGTCTTAAAAGAAGTGGTATCGGTGCATCCCTAGTATTTTACTTTAGTTCCTTTTCCCCCTCCAAAATTATACACAGAAAAAAGGATCAATGCGGTCTTTCACTCCCCATAAAATTATATATTTAGTGTTGGTAACAAAGTAATCAATGCACATTTTGCGTTAATATTGACCAAGAATTGCAGCAAGTATAGTCGCCGCGGTCTGTCTCGCTTGAAACCATTCAAAGCGCAGATTTGTATGGAACTATAGAGAGCTACATTAACCACGCCACGGGACGGCATGGTGGCGAGATCAGGAAGAGTCGCAACTCTCTCTTTCAAATATGGCTGGTATCTGACATGCTGCTCTGGTCAATTCATGCAGATGGTTTATTGATCAGCTAATGAGCTGAAACAGACACATACCTCATTAGTTACTAGATGACGGTTTAAACAGTCACCCTACTTATTAAAGGCATGGCCTGTGCTGTGTGAAGAAGCACTACTACTTGTTTTCGGTGAAGCTTCCTAAGCTGTAAATATTAAATTTCATTAAAACGTCATTATTTATTTGGACGTTAACGGGGTAGTCTTTAATTCAAGCACTTTAAAATGCTGCAGGAAACCCTAATAACAAAGCATGCAAGAGATTAGCAGCACCCTGCTGAAAGTCAACCTATTACTATGTTGACTTTCATAGTGGACATGTGGACCTGTTAAATCAAAATTTGTCATTAAAATGTTTCTGCAATCACAGTCAGACCTATATTTCTTCCTATGTTATATGTATTCTGTTACTACTCTGTGTGTGTGTGTGTGTGTGTGTGTGTGTGTGTGTGTGTGTGTGTGTGTGTGTATATATATATATATATAACAGACAGGGACAGAGAGAGTGGACAGAAATAGCCCCAGCCGCTGCAGGCCCAGGACTGGAGGGGCCCGGCCCTTCTAAACCAGGCCATGGCTTTGGACGATCTGATTGGTCAAAATGCCATAAGAGGAGTGTGTGTGAAAAGAGAGAGGATGTCAATTGTGAAAATGGAGTGTGTGAGAGAGAAAAAAATGGCAAGATGGTGAGGGAAAAAGACATTTGGTGTGTGTGTGTGTGTGTGTGTGTGTGTGTGTGTGTGTGTGTAGCTGCCCTAAGCATAACTCAGCAGACATAGAAAAGGAGGAGCTACGATCGCATTACAGGAGAGGAGCAGCCATTACATCAGCTTGTGTGTGTGTGTGTGTGTGTGTGTGTGTGTGTGTGTGTGTGTGTGTGTGAGATACGTCCGGCTGCCAGCAGCTGCCAGGGACTGCAGCTCAGCGAGGGTTAATGAGTTCACAATTTCAGCATGCATAAGTGCAGGTTTACATGCTTCCAGAGCATTGGAGGGAAGTAAAAAAAACAGTTGCCTTTTCATATGGCTCTTTGTAGTTTAGATTATTTAAAGCTAATGTAATTGCACTTACAGTACTTTTTGCTGTCTGGAGTTTGTACCTTCAAGGTTAAAAGCACTTAATTGGAAGTCGTTTTGGATAAAAGCCTCAGCTAAATAACATGTAACGTAATGTCAATAGAGAGAGGAGAGGAAAACAGAGGACAGGAATTGTCTTTGAAAGTTTGTAAATTAGTAAAACACAGCCAAATGGGAACAGCCTGTTATTCCTTGTGTGAGCATGGTTAATTCGAATTATTGATAACATCCAAATTGCCCCAGTTTGTTTACATACATGTAGTTTACACAATGCTTAGACCATACAACATGGAGAATGACATTGGTCCTAAGAATAATTTTACATCATTTGACACAATATGGTACTGTAAGAAATCTAGTGTAATAGCAGTCTCTGAGACCATGGCTTCATGATAAACAAGCTACTGTGGTTGAAATTGAGGGATAGGATATGTTTTTATTAACAGGATTTAAGAGATATTTTACTGATTTAAATCCAGCTCTGTGTCAAGGCAGTGTGGGCAGTGTGTCTAGATGAACGGTGTTTGGCTTCTCTCCGTGGCGCCAGTTCACAGAGCTCCCCACGGCGGAGAGCAGTGGGAGTCTGCCGAGATCCTTTATCTTGAATCTCTTGAATCTGCCGGATGATGCGAAACACGTTGCTGCCCCACTCCTCCGTGCACTGGCGCAAAGGGAAGCCAAACACGTTCATCTAAACACACTGGCCACACAAATATGACACAGAGCTGGATTAAAATCAGCAAAGCATCCCTATAACAAAAAGGTCAGAGGAGTTGCTCGTATCCCTGTTCACAATCGTTTTTGTTTTTCAGATTTTTATCACTGTAAATCATTGTAAATTAGGGCCTGCCCTTAATGACCTATCTGAGATATAAATAAATGTTGAATGAAACAGACGGAGGTTTGTGTTTTAAATATATTTCTCTGAGCAGTATGAACATGTTAATGAAACCAAAATTAGCTCTTAGTATCTCCATCGTTTACACGCAGCTGTTCTAGCTGTAGCCTAGTCTGTGTTACAACTGCATGACGTGAGTTGTCTGCCAGGGAAATCACACCGTTATGCACAACCATGCTATAGTTAGCCAAGCAACTATAAAACTTTGAATTTACGCAAATAGGCTGAATTACCTTTCGAGAAGAAAGCAGGCAACTTTGGCGTCCCTTCTAAAATGCTTGCTCCTCATGAGCTCTATCCACCTTGGAAAAGCCACTCCAATATTAACTTTGGTCTTGTTGCTTTGCCTGTCACGTTGTTGTTTTAATTCTCTTTTTTGCTTCCTTGGCAACTCCCGTTACATGTCCTCGAGAATAGGTGTGATACTCCATCTTCAACAGGCTTTCAAATCTGCCGGCAGTCGCAAGTAATCTCCCCCTGGCATTCGTCACGGCAACATGGAATGTAAAAGCACGAAAGGCGGAGGTATGTCCCTCTTTGGCTAATGTATTTTAAAGTTGGAGGCACAACATGGCTGCCGCCATTTGAGCGACTCGCCCGCATGTATTCTGAATGGCAGATTCTACGCGTACGAGAATACTTTGATTAGTTGGTGGAAGTAATTACACATAAATGAGCACATATTTGTGAAAGAACAAAGTTTTTTTTGCTAAGAATCAACTCAAAACATTACACAATGTACCTTTAACACCTGCTTGCAGCTCTACTAACAACAGAGATAAAACCAGAAGACCAAGCAGGTTCTTTAACCATACCTGCAAACTCAGAAGCAGGCCCGGATTGGCTAATCGGAAGCACCGGGAAAATTCCCGGTGGGCCGGTCTGTTTTTTTGGCTGTGAGGGACGTTGTTGTCATGGCACTGGGTTGAAATATGGATGCTGTCCCTATAGGCTGCTTGCACTCACAGCAGCCCCACTTTTTTATTTAATATTTTACCGCAGTCCCACTCTTTTTTATTTAATATTTTCTCGCAGAGTGCAGCCTGCAGGTTAATGATGCCGTGATTATCTTTTGACTCCCTGGCCCCGCGCCCGACACGGCACCTTGCAAGTTGCTCAAAATAAAAAAAGTCAGATAAACATGGATAACACGAAGCGCAAAGGCGGCGCTGAAAAGGCAAGAATAAAAAAGAAGAAAGCTTTGGAAACTGACGCGGCCAAATGTTCTAAGCTGAGCACATTTTTCCTCAAAAAAACAAACGAAGACGACGAGGACGGTAAGTAAGCTAACGTTAAGGTAGTTCGGAACAGTGCAAGATGCTAGCGACCGTGACCTTTCATGTATCAAACTTTTTCTTGCAGCTCTTCAGCAGCAGCCGCCTCTAGTCCGGTTTGCTGCCAACAGTGAAGAGCAAGGCCCAGTAACGTTACCAAGCTCCAGTCATGAGCCCAACACACCAGAATGGGCAGGTAGGATTGTCATTCAGAAGAACTAATAGTAATGAAGAGCCCTGCTCAATGAAAAATGCCCTAAGATAATTAATGATACCTGAAGATTCAGCAATACATTAATGAAACTGACTTGACTTGATTTGAAAGCTTTCTAAAAATGGGATATTTGTGGTGAGAAATAAATGTAAATAATTTCATTTAGTGTCTTTTCTTAAACCCTTTCCTAAATTAGTGTGATATTTGGACTGGAAACGAGACAAAAATACTAAGTAAGAAAAGCTTATTTTTGTTGTTGCAGTAATCACATTAGTTAATTAATCGCATCATACAAGTTACAACAACTTTCTATGTCCAAGTGTTACTAGTGACCCATTATGTGTTCACTGTGAAGCAAAACTTACTACTACTGCTACTGTTTTTGCACAGAATTGGAAATTATATTTTTCAAAAATACAATGAATTACAAAGCTGTAGAAAACAGTGTGCCTATTGCAGACTTATATTATGAGGTTTTAATTACATTATTTTAATATAGTCAGTCGTGAACTAAAGTGGGCCGGTCTAAGGCATGAAACTCTAGGGCTGAAAATGAGACCCAATCCGGCCCTGCTCAGAAGGGCTGAAAAAGGGGACACATCTCTACACCCCGAGAAGGAAATAAAGGGAAAACATTTCCCAGTGCTAAAACGATACATTTAAAACGGTGCCTGAACTGAAAGAATTATATACAGTACAGGCCAAAAGTTTGGACACACCTTCTCATTCAAATGCGTTTCCTTTTTATTTTCATGACTATTTACAATGTAGATTCTCACTGAAGGCATCAAAACTATGAATGAACACATATGGAATTATGTACTACCAAAAAAGTGTGAAATAACTGAAAACATGTCTTATATTTTAGATTCTTCAAAGTAGCCACCCTTTGCTTTTTTTTATACATTTTTTAGTAATTAACCCTGACAAAGCACACCTGTGAAGTGAAAACCATTTCAGGTGACTACCTCATGAAGCTCATTGAGAGAACATCAAGGGTTTGCAGAGTTATCAAAAAAAGTCATAAAGAAACACATTGAATGAGAAGGTGTGTCCAAACTTTTGGCCTGTACTGTATATATATATATATATATATATATATATATATATATATATATATATAATATATAAAATTAAATTATTTATTATTACCAGTAAATTCCTGTTACGACAACAACAAAAAAAACACTGGATGGGAATGCACCACAAGGCTGGCGAGGCGAGGCTGAGTCTGTGTTGTTTTTCAGACAACGGCAGCTACAGTCCCCCCGCATAAATAAAAACTCTTTGGACTACACGATTCACGTGGATGACATTTTCCCCATTCAAAACGGCACCTAGTTTGCAGGTATGTTTAACTCTCCCTGTCCAAACAGAGGTTAACGTTATGTTGAGTGTGCATGAATATAAGACCAGCAACTGCAGGATGCACAGAGTTCTCTCCTGCTGAGAGTTGGTGCTTCTATTCCAACTAGCCTTCGTGTGGTTACTATGAGACCAGAGGAAGCTCTGGGAGTATGCTACTCAGTTCTGCTCCATTTGTGGAAGCAATCTGACACAACGGAAATATCCCTTTCAAAAAAAGGCAACCCCCGACCCAATCTTTTCAGCCCACTGTCTCCCTCTCAACCAATAACAAACTACATATCTGGATTTGAAGTTTCCACAATTACGCCAGATATCTATAACAGACTTCTGCCAAGAAAAAAAAAAAAAACCTGCAACCAAACTTTTATCACGGCTCGTTTGACATATGTATATACATAAAACACTCCATGCATGCCAGGTGGGCTGTCACTTTTTATTTGAAATTTAAACTTTAGTGTCTTATTTACCTATCAGTAAATTATGCTAATTAATAACATGACACTAGCGAGTTAAGCCGTGTTAATCAGGTAATCAGCATCTGAAAAGCAGTGCGTGGAAGTGTTTTGGGTTCTACTCCAAGTTGGTGGTGGCGATAAAACAATAAATAGGGGTAGGACGATACACCGAGCTCACGGGACGAGACGAGACACCAGATTGGGTTCACGAGATCGAGACGAGTCGAGATTTTCACGCTATTTTACAGAAATCTTCGATGAACAAATAAGATTGGAAAAATACAAAATGAAAAATGAGCACTTAAAGATTTTGCCACAAACTCAAAGGACTGGCTTCTCTCCTGTATAACTAACAGTTACACTGTTACTTATTCCATATGTATGGTGGAGAGAGAGTCTCTTCACTCAGAGAACCAAGGTTACAACATAACTAAGCGTTTTCTGGCAGTTGTTGAGACCAAATGTTTTGTACTTGAATTTGTCATTGTACAGTAGACTGAGAGACATACAGCTTATTTTACTATTGTTTCACATCGATTACGTTCTAAAGCACAAATAAATTACCATCGAACACTCAACAGATGATGTTTGTGAAGACAGATGCTCTTTTCTCCTCCTCTTCATTTTATTAACTGCGACACTAAACAAGGATGTAGGCTACTCTTTATGACCATTACAGGACAAATGGAGAACATTTCTCTTTGTTTATTATCATTAAAAGTAAAGTTAGGTTTTGCTTTCTGCTTCCGACTCATTTTAAAAGAGAAAGAGAGGGGTCTGCGCGAGACAGCGCCACAGTGAACTGCACACTGCGGTGCGTTTGGTGTGTCTCGGCCAAGAGAGAGAGAGAGAGAGGGAGGGAGAGAGAGAGGGAGAGAGAGAGGGAGGGAGAGAGAGCGGCGGTACTCTCTAATGTTCTAACAATGGGTTTTACAGGCAGCTTTTTTCTTCCGCTATCACTCTGCAAAAGTAAACTCAGAGTCAACTTTGGAGAACAGAAATTAGCATCTTCTATGCTAATTTCAAGGCTGCTTTTCTGCACTTGCGTACTGATATCACGAGACACTTTTTACCTCGACGAGAAATCTCGTCACACCTTTACAAATAAGAAAAAGTAAAGAAGGGTTAGGGGGTGTCGCTGTTGGCACAGCTGTTGACAAAATAGCCGGTTTCCACACGTCTTTACTATTAGCCTAACTTGCCATTACTCTTCAACCACAACAAATCTGAGGCCTCAGCTGCTAGTTGCAACCCAAGTGAGGCAGCAGCAACCAGTGGAGCAATGTCAACTGTGCAACCCATATGGGGTAGGTCCTGACCCCCCCGACCCCCCTGTGCTTTCCGCCTATGGTCACCATAGTCACAAACGACGTTCAAAATCATAATCTGAGCGTCTCATATATGTTAAGTCCCGCCTCCTTGACAATTGGAAACCATCCGATTACAACCTATGATGTGAAATTATCTACATTAATAAGTTTAACAATTGGCTGAATATGCTGGTTAAAGTTAGCATTTTAGCTGGTGAAATTGACTTTAGCTTTAGACACTAAGGTGAGTTAAAGGCTTAGAGGGTACAAACATGGCTGTTGCGATGTGAAAATGTAATTCTGTCAAATCACAATTTCACAATGAAAACAATAATAGTTACACCCTATGCTAGGTCTTGAAACTTCATTGGTTAGGCTAATCAATATCAATATCAAATGAATATCAGTGAGTTATCCTCCGATAACCTCTGGTGGGGGAATAAACTGCAGTGATAAACAAGGACACAGGGTCAATGATGACGAACATCAATATCATCAAAGTTTAGAGCCAACGCGGCAGCGGTTTGACAACTGTAGTTCCGGCTTCCTCCACATATATGTAGGAAATATCCAAGTGCTGCAGCAGTTGTTTTCTGCTTGTAGGAGGTGTCACTGACATGTTTGAATGTACTTCTCTACAGGAGGGGCAGGGTTGGCCATGTGTAGAACTGCTCTGACAATGAGTCGACAGCCCCGTGCCTTCTGGAGAATCTGCATCCTATTTAAAATGACTGAGGGAGTTTGTGAGTCAGTTAAAATCCACTTCCACTTCCACTTCCAATGACCTCCAGTCACTCATCATCGTTGAATTCCATGTTTGTTTGCGCAAACCTGTCACCGGCCAATAAAGCTGATTCTGATTTCAAAGCAGAAAACCAAAAAAATAAATAAATAAATAAAGAGTTGGGTCGATTTCTGGTTTTGCCAGTCCAGTCCGGTGTACAAGCTTTAACCGGTGTGATTTTATGCAAACTGGCTGAACCAGCATTTGTCATTATGACACGTTCTGGTATATTAAAAAGTAGCCTACATCACCAACTTGTGCCAACGGAGGCAGTAATCGGACATTTAAAACCCAATCCTCGACATTAAGATCACCTGTAACAATTTTGACGTTCCATACGGCTAAACCGATTGGATGGTGAAACGTAATGAACGTAATCATGTGTGTTGAAAAAGTAAATCAGGTCTAGAAAACTAGAAGGGCACTTGAAGAGCGCATATCACAATGTTAATGCAGGGGGGACTTTCCCCGTCGTCATTTTTCCGATTATTCCGACACCACGTGAATGCAGCACAATTGCCCTCGCAATCACTTTTGTAGTAGCGCCATCACCAACAGAGTGATGCGTCCTCCCTCTAGCTGATCTGACCTCATGCCAATTTCAGGAGTCACATTCTCCAGTTTAACTTTTATTCACATAATCAATAATTGAAGCATATAAACTTAACATGTTTGAACCAAGACCTTCAGTGTTTGGATCAAGTTGCTCTGGAAAAACAAGTTTTAGATTTATAAGTCTGCAGCTGTTACATGTGTCACATACATGTTTAATCAACTTTTAGGCAAAAACTGATCAGATCTGACTCGGCAGATACCCATGATAAATGACTCAGGATTGGGGCTCAATAAAAACTTGATCGAGAGAGTTATGTATATCCCCGGGCCAATCGGTTATCCTAACCTTAACCACTCGAGGTGAAATACCTAACCCCAACCAATCACGCTGCTTCGTAGAGCGGGTCTTGGCGTGGCCATAGTAGGGATTTGTAATTTTGCATGCAGGTCCCTATGATCCAGGAGCCACAAAATGTACAACACGGAGGAAGGCAGAACTAGCCACCGTTAGCTAATGCAAAAGGTACTCACACTCATGTATCACTTGCTCCTAATTTCCACTAAACAGCAAACATGAAGAAATGCCACAGACCAGGGCAGCACGATATTTGTAGAAAACTTTTTTTGCTGCTTGATAGAAAAGCAAACTTTCACCATTCTCCTTTTACACGATTGTTAGCGATCTACTGTACCGGAGGCGGAGTTACTCCGGTCATTCTCCCCATTCTTCCCCGCTCATGTATACGGGAAGAACTGGCATAACCCGGCTATTCCCTTTACCGGGGTATGGTCGCTCTCTGCGGTGATTTGGAGACTACGCATTTGTAACCGAAAGCCTCCATTAAAAATCTGGAGATGTTGAGTTGGAGTCAGACGTGCGTGTTTGGGTCGTATTATGAGAAGTGTTGGATTCAGGGGGTCTGGGAATTTGACTCATACTAGTATTTTCCACATACTACACTGACACTTTCAGTGCTAAACACTTTAACAAAGAGGCATTTACAGTACAGTGTATTCATATGTCAATATTGAATATGTAATGGAAAAGGGACCTCTCTAGTCAGACAAACTTGAAAACAATCCTGTTTTGCAGCCAGTGTCAGAGCATCCAAGCAGCACATGAACAGCTTCCCACCGCACGTCTCACAGTCAAACCACTCTAAACCCATTCTCCAGCTGTGGTAAACCCCTGGCTAGCGCTTCCATCTGTGCAGCTGTACAGTACCTGTGTGTATGTAGGCAGGCGGACTCTGACACAGATAGAGTGGTGGGTAGTGGTTCCTCTTGCTGTGTTTGTGGATTCTGTAGTCCTTCTCGCTGCGAGAGCGTCGGCTCCTGTGAGGCTCTACAGAGGCTGCTGGTGGCAAAAGGCGCTCTAACAGTTCAGAGCTGGGCCATGGCCGCCCGAGCGTGCGGCTGCTGGTCTTCTTCATCCTCGCCACGCTGGGTGGCAGTAAATCTATCTACGAAAGACTAAGTCAAAAATTGGGTTTTTTATCCACAAGCAAACCCACTGAATCTTTGAGCCAAATGGTTGACCCAGGGCTGCAAGGTCCCAGTTCCTCACGTAAATTCCATTCTGAAATCGCCAAATGAAAATCAAAAGAAATCACCATGTTGTGAAATAAAGAATTCCTGTCCTGGGTTGGCCAGACTTTCTCATGATCATGTCACTGTCACCTCCAACTGCGTACACACCTCTCTTTCCTTCTCGGGCTACACCGAATCCACGATGGAATGACTGGTCATCTGTAAGCTAATGCTTCTGCTGTAATGTATGAATTCACACACACACACACACACACACACACACACACACACACACACACACACACACACACACACACAACACAACACACAACACACAACACACAGCACACAACACACACACACTTAGCAGTGACAAGCTGGGGTGTCTGCACTACTCCAGTGGCTAGCAGTTAGCCTAGCCTGGTGCCTTTGCTCGGTGTCAGACTCCTTTGGGCTAAGCTTAAGCAGAAGCCTGAGGAATGAGTTGACGGTAGTTTTTGAGTCGGTCAAAGGGGGTAGGCTAGGGAGAGCGGTAAAAAGACAAGCCTGGATCCCTGTCAGCTAGACAAAAGCCCATGCAGCAAAGGGAGGGAAGAAGAAGGGAGGGAGTGAGGGAGTGGGCGCTAATACAAAAGACAGCGAGAGGAAAGAGGCTGCTCAGCCAGCAGGAGGAGGAGAGAGAACGACACAATCTCCATGGGAAAAGCAGACACACTCCTCCCTTCTACCTCCATCCATCCACGATTATTCCTCCAGGACCCCGTTCACACACACCAGCGGTTGATCCTCTGGAGAAAAAAAAACTGTGGGCGTGTGTGTGTGTGTGTGTGAGAGAGAGAGAGCGCGCGAGAGAGAGAGACAGTGTACCATGGCTGAGCAAAGGGATGATGGAAGAGGTTTAAAAGAAGAGGAATCCACAAAAAGCAACATTTATGAGGAGAAAGGGTTAATCCAGAGCAGAGCGAGCGTTGCCTCCGCTTCTCCTTTGTCTTCTCGTTCGTCTGTTCGCCTCGCTTTCTGCCTGCTGCTCGCCTGTCTGCGCTCACTCTGTCGCTTACCGTGTTGTTGTTGGGAGAAAAAGGGGGGGGGAGAGAGGGAGAGAAGAGGGAGGAGGCAGAGGGAGGAGAGGGCAAGGATTGTGTCACAAACACACACACACACACACACACACACACACACGTTCCCCCCTGTTGTTAAAGCCGAACGGTGCTACCCAGAGCCATGTCTTTCTCTATCACTCTGGTGCTACCCATTCATACAAAGCACACTTCTACACATTGATATCCGTCAGCTGGGGGCTGTTTCACAAAAGCAGAATGTATAAATCCAGGATAACCGATAAAGCGAGCCTTGACCTAGTCTAATCTGTGCAGCCTGGCTTGGTGCGTTTCACGAAAAAAAAAAAAACACTACTGGCTAAACTATTTAAAAATGGCGGGTTTGTTCAGGACACCACCGTCTGTCGCTAGCAATGATGACGCAGCGATGATTCTCTCCGACTAATCAGTAGTCCGCAGTGTTTTCACGTCACCTTTTGGTATCGCCCCAGCTCGCTTGGAGCCTCGACGGAGGTGATACTAAAAAAAACGTACCCGTTAGCTGGTACCAGGTACTTTTTTTCATAATGGAAAAAACTAAAAAGACGAGTAGAGTCGAGGCGAGTTTAGCAGGTACCATGTAATGGAAAAACGCCACTTGAATTACACAATCATGAAAAAGGAAATCCTGGCAAGGTACGGCTAAAGTTTAGCAGTAAGAGCACAGTGCGGTTCCGTGACTGGAAATTCAAGCCGGAGTTGACATCGGACACAGAGAACTTTGACCCACCATCGCTCACCGCAGAGCGTGATAGACCACCCGGCGGTTTTCTCTCCATTTGTGATGGATCAAAGTAGCCGGGCATTCTTTATTCATCAAGCGTTATAACAGCGTTCTCAGGGTCATTAGCTTTATCAATGTTAGCTTCAACATTCATCTATGACAAAACGGCACAACAGTGTTTCCTTTGTGTTGATTTGGAAATGGCGGCCCGCCACGCTAAAAATTTCTGCTGCCAAATCCTGCCTGTTGGAAAGCCTGTCCACGCCCCCCCCCCGCAGGTGAACGGCAATACTGCAGTCTGATGTTGGTTGAGTGAGCGGCACTGCCCTTTGAGGTCTGTTTTAGGAGAGGCAGCACACCTTTATTTATTCCTTTTCTTCATTCTGTCTTGTTTGTGCGTTGGTGAGGAAAACGTGAGTATTGTACAGCACAGGCCAAAAGTTTGGACACACCTTCTCATTCAATGTGTTTCTTTATTTTCATGACTATTTACATTGTAGATTCTCACTGAAGGCATCACAACTAAAAAAAAAGTGTGAAATAACTGAAAACATGTCTTATATTTTAGATTCTTCAAAGTAGCCACCCTTTGCTTTTTTTGGTAACTCTGAAAAACCTTGGTGTTCTCTCAATGAGCTTCATGAGGTAGTCACCTGAAATGGTTTTCACTTCACAGGTGTGCTTTGTCAGGGTTAATTAGTGGAATTTTTTCCCTTATTAATAAAAAAGCAAAGGGGGGCTACTTTGAAGAATCTAAAATATAAGACATGTTTTCAGTTATTTCACACTTTTTTGTTAAGTACATAATTCCACATGTGTTCATTCATAGTTTTGACGCCTTTAGTGAGAATCTACAACGTAAATAGTCTTGGAAATAAAAAGGAAACGCATTGAATGAGAAGGTGTGTCCAAACTTTTGGCCTGTACTGTACATGTGGAGTTTGTTGTGTGACACCATGCGGGACAAATATATCGGTATAGTTTAACTATTTAGATGGAAGTTATGGCAGGAGTTGTCATGAAAGCCTTATTTTCCTTTCTCCACGGCACACTTGTTAGAGTCTACTGAACTAATCATCGCCGTTAATATGTGATAACGCCGGTTTATATCACACTCTGTGTGTGCTCTGAGTGTTTATATGTTAAAGTTAACTTATAATAATATAGTGTAGGAGGTTACTGTGAAGTGAATCTGTAGGATATGTGCATTTAACCACCTCGTGATTTATTCAACGCTCCATATCTGTAGCCTACTTGTAACACTGCTAACAGCTCCAGCTAACATCATTGAGCACTGTAAGTTTATAGCTGCTGCTTTTAGTTCACTTAGGTCAAACCCCTCCGTTTCACTGCTGACATAATGCACTCCGGACAGACCTGCCCGTGTTTCCTAAAGGAAACACTGCAGAAAAACCCCCGATGCAAGGTATTTCTGCAGGTTGCTGTTAAAGTAACCTGTGATCCTGTGTCTGTCCGTCAAACGTGACACAAATCTGCCATAGACGACAGATTAAGCTAACGGTAAATATCTGAAATTAGAGACACTAGAGTATAACTTGTATGATGTGCATAATAACATAGACCCAACTAATCACTGAGTATGTTTACATGCACACCAGTATTCCACTATTATTCCAAATACGACATTATTCCGAATTTGATTCAGGTAAACAGCACATTCCGGTTGGATATCCCGAATAAGCCCTTTTTCTGAATATAGCATTTTCCGATTAAGACACATGGGATATTCCGGTATTATTCGGGTTTTAGAGGCATTCTTTGGACATGTATACAGCACATTCGGAATGTGCGTCTCAATCAGGGTTTTTACGTCCAGTTTACGGCCTCTTGTCTGTTTACAGCTTATGGTCAACTCTGAGCATTGCTATGGTTGCTGTACACAAACCAGCCAGCCAACAGTTTGCAAGTCTGCAGACCCGATAAGAAGGAGAAACACAGATACTTTTAAACATTATCAAAGACTTGGATTATCAACAGGTTTTTGGATATGCGCACACATTGCTACGCCGACCTTTTCAAAAAGCTAGTTGAAGGAATGAAAGAGGCTACGCCAGGGGCGATTCTAGGATCTGACCTTTGGGGGTGCTCTGCCCCTAATGAAAAGTTGATAGCAGTTAAGCTAGGGGGGTTTGGGGGCATGCTCCCGTAAGATTATTTTTTTTTTAAACCCTTAAATCATGACTTCTTGTGAGTTTTGGGGAAAGAAATAGACAGATTGAGATATGCAATTATGACAAACTATCAACAGATTCAAGGCATCTGCTGTGAAAAAAGATGGAAACTACAAAGCATGATTATTGCAGCACACATACCCAGGGGTGTTGGACTGGGGGGGGAAAGCGACTGAGTGCCCAGGGCCCTCGTGTGAGGAGGGCCCAAAAATATGCTAGAATTCATAGCTTTGGCTGCAGGGAGGGGCCCATAGAAAATGCCTTTCACAGGGCCCAGAATTTGGAGCTACACCCCTGCACATACCTTGAATGGTAAAATAAGCCTTAACATATTTTTAGATAAGATTATTCATGTTTTTTTCTGCTGTTGATTTTCAACTTTTTCATCTAATCTAATAATGCCTCTGAACCAGATGGGGAAAACACAACATCTCTTTTTCTTAAGAGCCTAGTCCTCTATGAAATGCATATGTAAATATAATGTGAATGGAATATTTTAAGTGTTTTTGCCCGTATAATATATGTCCACTTTCTCACCTGGCTCTTCCAGGTCCCTCTCTTTGTCCACTCTCTCTCCATCCTTCTCTCTCTCTCCCCATCCTCCTCTCTCCCTCTATCTCCTTCCCTCCGTCCTATCACTGACAATCACATACAAAACATTTTGTAATCAACTAGAAAATAATCTTCAAATAAAAGAGAAAATAAAACACAGTAGTCCTACTATATACATGTCTTATAGGCTACCTAGCCATTTTCTCACCTTGTTCATCTTGCTCTCTCTGCCCTTCTCCCTCTCTATTCTCCTCGCTCCTTTGTGCTGTCAACCAGAAGGCAAATGTAATCAACTAATCAACAGAGAATGCATTGTGTAGGTTACCAAAGTAGAGCTGATGAAGGTCCTGCTACTCCCCAAAACATGTCTTTTCGCTTTTTTCTTTTATTTGAGCCGCTTGGGTAACTTTTTTTCATTTTGCCGTTTAGACCATTGACATAACAGAAAGGTTTAGACCGTTTAGACTTGTCTTTCTCCGTCTCTGTGTACTTCCCATTTCTCCTGTCACCGTTTGTTTATCTTTGGCGGCGCACTGTGGGACGGACTAGTCCATTTCATTGTGAAAGTAGGGGGGGCTGACCTCTCTGCAGCTGCTGGGGGCGCTGATCTGCAGATTCCCCACTCAGTGAAATGATAGAAAACAGAAAAACGCTTCGCAGCACAGAGGATTATTTATATATGTTTTTAAGTTAAGTGGCTGCCCGGTTCGCCCGTGCCAAAAACCGCCACTACTTTGAGCACTAAACGATCTCACATTATCACAATAAGGACTTTATTTTCAGGGGTGCTGAGATGATATTTAGGGGTGCTTCAGCACCCCTAAATATAGCCTAGCGCCGCCTATGGGCTACGCTGTGGTTTGCACAGTCCAACGAGTCCTCCACCGCTGGTAAACTTTCAAAAAAGATCCTATTTTGCACGGCTACGCGTAAACGGGAATATTAGTGGAATATTCACTCTCATTAGCCCGTGTAAACAGCTTAGTCGGAATATCGTCTTTTTTGGAATAAGGGCCAGAATATTATTTGATCGTAAACGTAGTCAACGATGGAATATGTTGGCAAGTATTTGTCAGAATGCGACTTTAGGCAGCTTTTCATTTGGATTCCAACTTTTGTATGTTTTGGTTGATTTCCTGGTTTGAGTTTTAGCAGTGTGGTTATTTAGCATTTGGTTTTATTAGTAGAGGTGTTGCATGTTTTAACAGTTATTATTTGCTGGGAATCAAGGTGATGAATTAAATAAATTATTGAAGAATCATCCTGTAGAACTTGAGTTTCTTTTAACCGTGGAAACGCTTTTTTGTTGCTGATAAAACAGGATCTCAAACAACCGTGTGACATATTTGTATAATCCATTTTAACCAGTGTAATCAATTAGTAGAGGGCTGTGAAGCAAATATTAGTGAATGCAAGCCATGCTATTACACTGATCGACAGCTGGTGGCAGCAACCCTACCTTTTCAATGTGCCTGCAAAAGGCAGGGATGAATTCTTGAAGAATTTGAAGACCAAGGATGCATCTCATGTTGCTTATTTGACAGCTCCTCGACTCCTCGGCTGAACCGGAAGTTGTTCTGTCCCTCCTCGGTGAAGGCCGTCTCAAAGCTCTTATTTCTGCCCCGAGGACCGAGGAGCGAAGAGGAATCATCGGGGAGCTATAGGCAAGGAAACACGAGAGCAGCCTTCCCGGAATCCGTGCAACTGAAGGAGTTGCTAACGCCGCCCATACAGCGGATGAATTCATTTGACGCTTCAGAGGAAAGAACGTCTCATCACTCTAAAACATATTTCCTCGTTTCCTCTCTCCTCCCGTGACATCCTCGCGTCTCTCCCATGCCTCCTCGTTGGGAGGGACTAAGACACGAGGAAGGGACGCAAGTGGAGGACTCGAGGAGAACTGCCACTGGACTCGAGGAGAACATGTCACGGACTCCACGACATTGTGAGCAAATAAACGGGCAGACACTAACAGATGTCCAACACTCAACTGCTGGATTTGGATTTCTTTCCAACATTTCTTCTTTTGTGGGTATTTACAGTATAAATAACTTTCATGTAATGCGATTTGATAATTTGACCAGTGTTGACAGAGAATTGCTGAACCAGACGCCAGCCGTGAGGAAGTACAGTGGGTCACAATTTACTGTCAACTGCTGTCATCTAGTGGACTAACAGGGCTACAGCCATAAACAGGATTTAAAAAGGTGCCATCTTCAGGTTCAAAAACATAAAATGTCATTATGAGACAAAAACACAACGCTTTGGTAAAATGTCACAGGCCCAAATTTTTTTAGCTTCATACAACTTAAACAAGAATGGAGATCTGGCCCTGTGTAAAGCCCCCTACGGACATGAAGAGAGTCGGATAAAGCTACTAGATACAGCAAAACATACTGGCTAGGGCTACAGACACATACTGTAGTTATCGCTATTACACTGGTGTCGTTTTTTAATTTTATATTTTCTGACAAAGACCAACTGCACTGGGATCATTGACTCCGTTAGAAGGCCAAGGTTTTAGACTAGCATATTAAAGATGAGTCTTAAAGGACATTCACACCAAAAGAAATTTTCCGCAGGGTTGTGCGGTGGGGGCCATGTGTCAATGAAACGGCCCATTCAACATGGCATCATGACTTTGCGTAAACATAAATGGCGTAAACATAAATGGCGTAAACATAAATGGCGTGTTATCTGTACGCATTTTGAGCTATCCACGTGTATGTCTACGCTGTATACAGCGGATGTAAACATACACACCACGTGGCGTGTTTTCGCGAGAACGTGCCGTGCTATCGCGAGAACGTCACACGCGTGTTAAAAAAAAAAAAAGGTTGGGTTTAGGAAAACATTGGGAAAGGCTTTAGTAACACAAAAAAAACGACAGAAACCCCAAAAAACGACGGTGACCAACGTCACACGCTTAGGAAAACAAACGGTCGGGTTTGGGAAAAGAACATTGGGGAAGGCTTAAAAAAAAAGAAAGAAAAAAATAAACGGTTGATAAACGCCACACGCGGGATGCAATCCCGGCTTTCCTGGGTGAAAGTCCTGTGTTTTACCCATCCACCACCCCAACCAACTCCCCTCCGTGGACTTCTGTCCTTTCATACTACTCGCTACGGCAATAATTCACACGTGACGTAGGTCAAATGGAGGCCAAACTGCGTTGATGAACACGCTAAAAAGTGATTACACGTCTTGATAACATGCCAAAATGGCATAAGAATTGGCGTGTCATACATACGCCTCTTTATGAGATCGGTCTGCACAATTACTGTTTTCCGTCAGATCGTTTATAGATAGTAACGTTTCCAACTGCACTTGAAGGCAGCTTCATTTCACAGGAGAGAGAACAGAGACGACCGAGACTGCGTTGCTGTTGCAGGAACCATTCAGCTGTTCCACAACCTCCCGGGCAGTTCAGTGCTTTGTGTACTTTCTTGTGGCAGCGATAGAGGCAGTGTTGTTTCCTGCTTCCTGTACGGGACTCTGCACACCGCCTCAAAACACACTGACAAGTCTGACCTCCGGTTACATGACTGGCTACCGCAGCGTGACGTAGGGGTTGTGTATTTTCTAAAGTTGAGTCGGTTGAGTGTCCCCACTGCGGCATCCACCGGCGCAGCCCAAACGCACTACCGCCATTCAAAATTAATGGAAAGACCTGCGTTTATGCTTTATGCTGGTTTACGCAGGCAGTCTGAACACGGCCTTAATGTGAACATACTTTACAAGGGCTTGCATTGAAACAGCTACGAAGATGGTATGCTATCGACTAACAAGAGAAGAGTTAAATGTACACTGAATTTCACAGTGAAATGAGCTCCACCCATAGTTTGTTTCTGTCCTGCAGTTGTTGTGGTCACAATGTTCAGCCCGAGTGAACGGCTGTAAAAAATCCACATCAGCAATAAAAAGCCATGCGTGTACACTAATGTGGCAGCCCCCCCCACCACCCCCCCTCTTATTTTCCTTACCACCGCCAAGGACTGCTGCTATGTTGGTGGGAAACAAGCGGAGGCATCAGCAGGCTAGCCATTTGAAACTACTCGGATTGTCACATGGTGTGGAGACAACTGTGATGTCATTGTGATGTTGCCATGAAAGCGCAAGCTATCCAGGGACTACAAGTCAACACTTCCTGTAGTTACCTACAAATCAGAGACCACATCAAATAAGCTCCCTTCGAGGCTGTACTGTAAACCATTTCAAAAAGGGATTAAGGGGTTAATTACAGCCAGAGCGGAAAAGAAAACCAATTGAATTGTTGTGGTTGTTGATGCAGCTGTTATGTTTTTTGCTTTGGTGACACTGTGAAACCCTGTCCTGTCAGCACACAGCTTTGAATTTCAAATTAAATTAATTAAAAGGTTACAAAATTGAGAGTCGGGCAAACAAAAAGAGAAGAAGACGAAGATAGAGTGAGGTAAAGGGGCAGGAAACTCCATGCCTGCAGGTACACACAGCTGGCACCCCCACACACACACACACACACACACACACACACACACACACACACACACACACACACACACACACACACACACACACACACACACACACACTAAGTAGTAACAAGTAATTTCCTCCTGATGAAAGGAACAGCTCAATTACTTTCAAAATTCACTTCATCTGTCTGTACACGATCAAGTGTGTGTGTGTGTGTGTGTGTGTGTGTGTGTGTGTGTGTGTGTGTGTGTGTGTGTGTGTGTGTGTGTGTGTGTGTGTGTGTCCGTGTATAGAGACACAGACACACAGAAAGATGTGTAGCAACCACATAGTTGTTGTAACTTGATCTTCTGACTAATGGCAGCTACACTGTTCACTGCAGCACACATAGCTGTTTAAGTGCCCCGGAGCCAAACTCAGACACCCAAAGAGGCTCTTATTAATACTGCTGAGGAGAGCTTTACAGGGCGGGACAGGGCAGGGCAGGAGACAAGCAGGGTAAGTCAGGAACAGTCGGGCAATATTCTATATTCAGTATGGCTGAAACGATTCCTCGAGTAACTTGAATGATTCGATTACTAAAATAATAATAATAACTTTATTTAAAGACTCAAGGTCCAAATATAAAAGTACACACAACATACCACAGACAGAAGGGTACACCCAAACACAAAAAAACATACAGACACACTGTCCATCACAAAGTACACAGAGGGAACATACAAAACATACATACCTACATACATACATACACAGACACAAAGATAGTTATACACAATACTTAGAACATATGCAAATGTGTATGCCAGTGTTTCCAGAGTTTGGAAGTAAATCTGGCATCACTAAGTGCAGGGTTAGTTAAGACAGTTAAAATTCTATTCTTTGACTCTGTTAATCGGCACCTAAATTTGTACATAAAATTCCTCAGCACAGCATGGAAGGTGGGAACATTACTCGTCACAAACAAATGACTAGCACTGGTCCATCTTGGATACTTCGACAAAATTCTAAATGCATCATTGTATGCCACCTTTATCTTATTTATCTTCGCTTTACTATAGCTGCACCATAGGTGAGCTGTATAAAGTGGTGTACAGTATGCTCTAAAAAGAGACGTTTTAACTTCTTCAGTACACATATGAAATTTACGTGCCAACATATTTGCCTGTCCATATCATTTACAACACTGGCGCTGTATGTCATCATCATCACAAAAATCATCCCTAATAATGTGGCCCAAATATTTTGTTTTAGTAACTACATTTAGCTCTTGCCCTGTCAAATAAAAAGACGGAAAGCATAGCTTCCCGTCCTCCTTAGTTCTGACAATCATTACAACACTCTTTTTTGCATTGAATTTGATGTCATACTGTAGTCCATAGTTTGAACAGACACTAAGCAATTGTTGTAGGCCAGCACTATAAGGAGACATAACAATTAAATCATCTGCATACATCAGATGATTAATACACCTATCTCCCACCATACAACCAGTTTTACACACTTCTAATGTCCTAGAAAGATCATCCATATACAAATTAAAAAGAACAGGCGACAATATTCCACCTTGTCTAACCCCGTTGGTAACTGGGAAAGGATCTGATGTAATCTTGCCCCATCTAGCTTGCATTGTTTGATGGGAGTACCAATAATGCAAAATACGTGCATCCTCGATGCAAAATGCTTTGCCTCGAAGCTTCGTTTAATTGATGTTACCAACGTTGTATCGCTCGCGGCGTTTCCGCACGGAGGATTATTACTGTCGCACACCGGGCTGACGCTGTTGGCGACACGTCCCATGAAGACTGATTACAAAATGAAGAAAGTCAGCGTAAAGAGTGAGGGGCTAAGAGAAGAGACAGGCTGGAGAAAACGACAGGAAGTGTCCGAAGTTTGGAATCAGTTCAAACGTGATTCAAACGAAAATTCACACTGTACAGTGTGTCTACAATAATAGCACGACATCAATGCTTCAGCATCTCTACAGAAAACATAGAGTCTAACTTAATCATCCATTCCACGAAGCGGACCCGACAAAAGTAAATCACAGAGTCGTAGGGATGATGAAACTTCACCAAACACAACAACTACCAAAAACAAAGACAAGAAAATACGTAGTGGTGACCACAATTTGATCTAAAGAGCCGACTTGTTGACTATCCCTTCGGAAAAACTGCCGATTGTTGCGCACCATTTTCTCTCACTCTCTCTCTTCACGGAGAAACAGCTGATCAAGGGGGCGCCTGGTTTGCTCACCTGGTAGAGCGAGCACCGCATGTACAGAGGCTCGGTCCTCACCGCAGCGGTCGCAGGTTCAATTCCGGCCAGCAACCCTATGCTGCGTGTCATTCCTCCTCTCTCTACCCTTTCAATCTAAGCTGTCCTGTCAAATAAAGGCCTAAAAATGCCACACACAAAAAAATCCTAAGAAACAGCTGATCAACGATCTACTAGCATAGGTGTAAAAGAGCTGTGTGACACTGTAATCAAATATAACTAATAACTAATATTTACACATAGGCCTATATACAGATCAGTCTCAGGTTGAAACTTAAGGTAATGTTTATGTATGTTTAATGTATAGTTTGAGGTTGTTATTGCATTTCACAAAATGTTTTCTTTAAAAACAATGTAATATGGCACTTAAATGCACTTAATATGTTTAGTTTTTTTGAGAGATGATATTGTAAGCAATGTAGGCAATACAAATTTTGCTTTTTCCAAACTACTGTATATTATTGCTCTTCAATGAAACAAAAGTATTTTGGAATAATCGATAGAATACTTGATTACTAAAATAATCGATAGCTGCAGCCCTAATATTCAGCGTTTCCGCTAGTAGTCTAATTCCGTGTTTTGGTCCAGTTGGTTTTAAAGCGCACGTAGAGTTGCCTATATGCGTGAAAACCACAGTTTGGACCACTCGGCATTGAGAGGCGGCGTCATCCCGAGCCGAGACACTCTGCTGTGCAACAGTCTTTCACACTATGATGGTTCAACTTTGCTATGAATCCGTGGTTCCCATGCATGGTGCGGTCCATTACACTACTGTCTAATCAACATTACTGACAATTTAGTGATCAATAGAATGTTTTTCAAAACAGAAAACATTTCACTTCATAACACTTTGTAATTATAACACAATTATGTATAGTATTATGTAGGTGACCACCAATACATTTTTCAATTTAAGAGCAAAATGTGCTCCTTGGGAAAAAAAGGCTTGATGGTGTTTTAAGCCCCCAACGTCTCCTTCCAGGCAGCGCTGCGACCGTTGACTTCAAGGCACCTAACCCTAATCTTAACCCTAACCATTGCCTAATCCTAGTGCCTTCCAGGCAGTGCTGCCCATTGCTATAAACCTATGTGTGCTAATTGTATAGCCCACTTGTTCTTGATAGGCTGGAAACAATAGACAGCGCTGATGGTTAGCTTAGCACGCATATAACCATAACACTGCTTATTGTTGTTCAATAAAAGAATCTATTAAAGTTCTACTGACGAATAACTTAACATTTGTATTCACTGTATATGCCTGTCTGCTTATTATAAAAACAAAATGTTTATATTTTTTGTATATTGTATTGTTTGTATAAGATGGAGTTTGAATGAATTACCCAACATTTCCAGTTAATTCCCGTAAATTCCCATTAATTCCCATAATTTCCCATTAATTCCAATAATTTCCATTCATTCCCATGAAAGTTTCCAAATTGGAATGTTTCCAAAATTCCATAGCTTCATGGAAAGTTTCTGGAAAATTTCCGCCCCTTTGCAACCCTATTTGTGAGCATGTGTGTGTGTGTGTGTGAGAGTATTTGTGAGGCTTGTGTGTGTGTGTGTGTGTGTGTGTGTGTGTGTGTGTGTGTGTGTGTGTGCATGCCTGTGGTGGTGGGGAGAATAAGACCTTTATTTATGGCAGCAGTGCCTTTCTTCTCTTTAATCAGAGCAGAAAACCCCAACAAATGCAAGCATTCTCTCTCTCTCTCTCTCTCTCTCTCTCCCCACTATTACTGCAGGCTAAGGAAGAAGGGTTTCACTATAGAAAGGAGAAAACCAGCTCGCTCTGTTATCAATACAACAGTTACGTAAGCTTTTACACTTTTCTAACTACTCCTCTACTTCTAACATGTAGGAAACCATGCATGCTTCATGAGTGTAACTATGAAGTGGATACAGAAAGTATTCAGACGGCTTCACCTTTTTCACGTTTTGTTACGTTGCAGCCTCATGATAAAATTGTTGAAATAGTTTTTATCCTCATCAATTTTCTATCTAACCCATAACGACAAAGCAAAAACAGGATTTTAGACTTTTTTTCAAAATGAATAAAAAAATTTAAAAAAATACAAAACAAGACATGTCACATTGACGTAAGTATTAAGACCCTTTGCTATGATCACTGAGACTTAAGTCTGGTGCCTCCCATTTCTCTTGATCATCTTTTCGATGTTTCTGCACCTTGATTGGAGTCCACCTGTGAATTCAGTTATTGGACATGATTTGAAAAGACACACACCGGTCTAGATGGGGTCTCACAGCAGACAATGCACTTTAGGGCAAAAACCAAACCATGATGTGGAGGGCACTGCCTGCGAAACTCCGGGACAGGATTGTGTCGAGGCACCGATCTGGGGAAGGCTACAAGACAAATCTGCTGCGTCAAAGGTTCTCAAGTGCACAGTGGCCTCCTTAATTATTACACAGAGGACGTTTGGAACGGCCGGGGACTCTTTGTAGAGCTGGCCGCGCGGACAAACTGAGCAATTGGGGGAGAAGGGCCTTTGTGAGAGAGGTAACCCAAGAACTCAACTGAACCCAACTGTACCCAACTGTTGTGTATTTTGGGCCACTACGAGCTCCTTAGTTGAGATACACCTGATGGATTGTGGGTAACTTTAGCTTCCGTTGTCTGTGTTAGCTATGCTGCAGTAAAAAGACATGCTGTTGGGCTAACAAACTTCATTAAAGGTTAATATTCCATAGTAGTCTGGGTTAACATTGACAGGGTGTTCCCTACCATGATTAGGCTAAGGTGCAGCACCCGAGCCGTTTTGGGAATACCCTAAGACAAATGAATGTAAAATCCATGTGAGCATCGAAACTAACTCAATGACTTGTAGTAGGACTTCTTTAGCTTTGTCTTTAAGCTTTTGGAGTGTTATGTATTTATAAATCGGCCTTAGCTACTGGACACAGATATGGCAATAATAACGGTGCAAAATGATGTAAAATTGTGTGAAATTTCTTTTAATTGAAAAACGTACCATTTTCTTTAAAGTGCTCATATTATGGTCATTTTCAGATTCATAATTGTATTTAGAGGTTGTACCAGAATAGGTTTATATGGTTTCATTGTCAAAAAACAACATGTATTTGTTGTACTGCACGTTGCTGCAGCTCCTCTTTTCACCCTGTGTGTTGAGCTCTCTGTTTTAGCTACAGAGTGAGGCATCGCACTTCTGTTCCATCTTTGTTGGGAGTCGCACATGTGCAGTAGCTAGGTAAGGACTACTAGCCAGTCGGAAGCATGAGGGAGTGCCACGCTAGCAGCTAGGCGAGCATTATAACGTGGGTTACAAAGTGACGAGCGTTCGGCACTGAAGTGAAGGCTGGACTACGATAGAGCTGTTTGGAGCAGTTGGTGAACAGTGTTTTCTGTTGGAGATGGTAAGTCCCTTTGGGGGGGGGCTTTGGGCTTTTTCATTTTTAAAAGGGAGGACCGCTAAACCCCTCGCCAAATACATGCACCTAAAGGCCGTTTTACAGTCGCCGCATCCAAGCTTGCACGCACCAATGTGACGTCAAAATGACGTAGATCCCCCCACGCAGTTTTTTTTTTTTTTTTTTTTTTTTTTTTTATAAACGAGGCCCCTCATCTGTTTGCATTACTGCCACGGAGTTTAAAACATCATATCATATGTCACATTCAAGAGAAGCCAAAGCATAAAAGTTGTTAATCACAAAAAGAAAAGCCAAAGCACTGTAAGAGGAGCATAGCATACGGGCCAGATGCAAAAAAAAAGAGCCAGAGAACCCTTCCAGAGCAGACTGCAGAGAAGGTGAAATATTTTTAGATCTAAAAGATGTGAGCAAGATCATGGCAGGGAAAAAAATACATTTTGTATTGGTATAGGATTTCTTTTTAAAAGCTTGGAAGGAGAGAACACAAACAAAAGAGACTGGTACTTTGCAATTTGTCAGAAGCGTAGCCATCAGTTAAAACACAATATCCTGAAATCGAAATCAGTTCCTCTAAATTTGTAGAATTACAACCAAAGGAATGTGTATTAGCAGTAGGATTGCAAAAGGTCAGACAATTTCTTTTCTTTTTTTTTTTATTGCTGAAATAATGTGACAGAAAGAATGAAGTGTGAAATATATAGATAGAAGATACAGACAAATATATCTAGCATTGAGGGTAGGTTAAGCTCTGGAATTTCCGTAAGCATTTTGTCTGGATACACAAAAAAGCAAGGTTTACGGCTATGTTTGGGGGAAAAAGTATGTCCATTTAATTGAAATTTAACCATGCACTGCATTCAGCAGTGCTCTCTTCCTTCACATCTACAGATCATTTGCCAGCATCCCATTAAATAGGAATTCAGTCAAATTACAACCTTCTGCAACCAGTGAATTCTCCCATCACATGTGCAGCCCACAATACTGCCAACACTACCGCACTGTCTAGGCCAAAGGACTACATCAGGGTTTTCCCCTGCCATTATAAAGTTTAGGTGCAGCACCCGAGCCGTTTTGGGCAGCACCTAAACCGAATGAATGCAACTAAAAGACTTTTCTCAGATCTAACAATTGTAGTTGGACTTCCATAGCAAGTTTTGTCTCGAAGCTTTTTGAGTGTTAATAATTTACTGTATTATCTGTTCTAGCTATTCCAGAATTTTAGACACATATGATGCTAATAACAGTCCAAAATGATGTGAAAAAGAGATGCAAAGCTACCACAGAGACCCTAAACAACCCCAAAGAGAACACAAATGACCAAAAAAGAGACACAACACAACTACAAAGAGAAACAAAAACCCACAAAAAGACAAAATCAGAAACAAAATGTATGGAGAAATTGCATCTTTGTTGTTAACAACAACATATTCTTGAGGAAGGACACCTAAACTTCCCACAAAATACATGCACCAAAGTCTTCAACAAAGCTAGGGAAAACACTGTACATGCTTTCATATAAGTTTTGATTATATATCTGCATTAAATATATATTTTATAAATTTCAGTTAACCAACAGATAGTTTGCCTAAAGCAAAGTACACAGTTTATAACTTGTTAACAACTCCTGCTAGTTGTTGCTACCGAGCTGTTACCATGTGGGATAGCTTGATTTTGTGACTTTTTCAATAGGAATGGCAATAAAAAACAAAAACATACATACATATATATATATATATATATATATATATATATATATATATATATATATATATATATATATATATATATATATATATGTCATGATGATTCTTGTGAAATCTTTCCACCTGGGAGTCTTTTGACCAAATCAAATCAGTTCACAGATAACTTTTTCCTTCAACATTTGAATGGTGTTTGTATTATGCCACTAGTAAACTGTATGACAATAACAAAGTAAAGAAACAACATTTTGATTTTTGGGACAGTTTGCATTCACTTTGGGAGGTTAAAATTGTAGTCAGTCTGGAGCCCTGGGGGGA
The DNA here is from genome assembly GCF_004354835.1 of Perca flavescens. Classification (NCBI taxonomy): domain Eukaryota; kingdom Metazoa; phylum Chordata; class Actinopteri; order Perciformes; family Percidae; genus Perca; species Perca flavescens. Next base: position 27,686,733 of record NC_041340.1, read on the forward strand.
GGTGAGTAAGTGATTGCTTCATGATGGAATGCTCCCTTGTTCTGAACATGTACAGGTACAAAAAGGTGCCCATATAAAATGTAAAAAGCTGTAACTAACCTAAACAAAATTATTTGGTATAAACTAATTGCATTTGTCCATCCACCTCAATGATTTAAAGCAATTATAATCAAGTTCTCCTATGATGTGATTGCTTCTTAAAATGTTCAATGTGGCTCTTGCCACTGGAATTTCTGACTAAATAGCTAGTTTTAGAATTGACCCTGAATGCAACAGAGAAATAGTCCAACACCCTATGATGATGATTACGATGGGCAGCATCAATGTCTCCTGCTAAATGGAGGTCGTCGTGTCGCATAGTGTCAATGAAAACACTATCACACCGAAATGTGTTGGCCTAAACCTAAGCAGACATGTGTGGGTGTAGAGGCCTTACCCAGGTATTTGATGGTGAATCCCCGTGGCGGATTGAGGGACCTCCGCATCCATCCCTCCCTCAGCACCTCCAGATGGTCCTCCTTCCCCTGGATCAGCAACACATGTTCGTCTATCCATCCCAGGAAGAAGGTCTCGGACACTGCCTCGGTAATCCTCTGGTTCCACACGTGTTGCTGGGTATTCTCTGCTTTGAAATCGGCAAAAATCTCGTAGCCGGTGTGGTGTCTTGGCAGCGCGTCGCTCTCTGACACCCCGGCCGCCCCCACCGCCTCCCCAGCCCCGACCCTGGACAGCACTATAGCCAGGGAATGAGGAGCTATCTGCAGGAAAGACTCCATTGTCGCGTCGCCCTTCTAGCTGCCTATCGAATGTAGTATTATCATTGTATTTATCTATCTGAGACACCGTCAGGCTTAATGGGAAACAAAGCTACGCTCTGCAGCAGCATCAGCCGCATAGCCTACAACTGTGTTTTCCATGAAGCTAGCCTGCTAGCTCCAGTTAGCTACCTAGCATTACCTGAAACCCATTCCCACACGTTTAGGTCCGTCTTCTTCTCCGGACGTAATATATCGCCCCGTAACCGTACCCGGTATTTACTGAAGACTCATGTCGAGCGCCGTCCACTAGAAACGAGACATGACATTCGTGCTTTTTCGGTGAAACTTAAAGTACACCTCGCTGTGTCAGGTACCTTGGAATACGGCTATAGCTAGCTGGATGCTAACGTGTTAATGAATTCACCCAGGCAACAGATGCGGAGAGCCCCTCTCTTCTCATCGCCAGGCAGCAACCGGGTCTCAGGGGACACCTGTGTCTTTATTTATTATTATTATTTTTTACAGCCTTCACGGTTAACAGCAGTATCTCTCCAGCCGCCGGTGAATATTGTCCTGGATCGCGCCTGACACGCTTCGGTACGGTGCGCGAGAACCCAGCTGGATGCAGAACCGTCTCATCCAGGTACAGTGATGGCAGGCATCGTTACGGAGCTGCGTAAAGGCAGCGTTAACGAGACTGGATACACTATCTTCCGGCCACATTTTCAAATTAAGATTTATAACGCAACAAGTCGTTTAGGAACTGAACCAGTTAGCCATTCATATGCAGCCAGCAAGAAACGTATAAGAGCCCTTAAAGCCAATAATGTTTAAAAAGGTCTTTTTTTTACTATTAAGCACAGATGGTACCCCTCTAACGAAGTATTTTCAGAGTAGTATTAACGTTACTGTAAGAAACTAATGGCTATAATGCTAATGTATGTCAACATACTGACACATTTGGAGAAAGAAGATAAACTAACGTCACTTGTCAGACAAACTCATAGTCAATATCCTATAGCAGAGATCTTCAACAGGGGGTACGGGACGCCTAGGGGGTCCTCAGAGTTACTGCAGGGGGGGCTCCAAATTATTGTTAATATTTAAAAATTAAAAAATCAAAATGTCTTAACATGAATCCAACATATTATTAGCAAATATGCTGTATATCCCAATTGATGGTAGGCTTACTGGCCTATGGGTAAGGTAGTCATTAAGATAGCCATCCACCGACACAGTTAACAAGGATTTACTGTGCCACATGTATGGTTAACATTAAAACATGATTTATAAAATCATGCTGACAATTATTACTTTAAAAGCTTAGCATACTAAGCACTTTAAAGGTATGTATAAAGGCTTTAGGCCGCCCTACACTTTATTGTAGGCCCAGTTTAATATGCAACTTCATGTTTTACAATATTAGTAGTAGGGGGTCCCTGCTCCGTCTCTCTTTCAGTTAAGGGGTCCTTGGTTTAAAAAACGTTGAAGAACCCTGTCCTATAGCCTTCTTTGAGGATGTTTAATGTTAATATTAGCAACTGCTCTCTGAACAATTCCAAACTTTAATTCAATATTGATGGATCTGGACACTTATCGTACCTAAAAAAATAGCAAAAAATATACATATTAATGCAGTGTCACATACACAGGTAAATGCACTTTGTGACATTCACTGATAATCAGTCGAAATCCTCTTTTAGACTAGGCCTACTTCAGAAATACACGTATTGTATGTTTTATTTAGTTTTTCTTTGTCTTTTACATAGTTTCACATTACTGCAAAATGATGCTTCTAAATTATGCAAGTTGTAATGAGTTATTGTAACATAGCATGCTTTCTGAATAGTCCACAATATGTTCTTCTTACATCTTTTTCTAAAAAAACATATCCTGTTCCTCCCCTCCCTACTTACACTTCCGTTTTCCACGAGCAGAGATAGGATTACTGACCTGCTGGCAGCAGTTTGGGGTTAACGTTAGCTTTTAATTAACAACTACTCATTCATAATGTAGGTTAGCTGTAGGTCTGTTATTGTTTTGGTGATTAACCTTACAAACGTTAGCTTTTTTTAGCCATTAGCCTCTTCGCTATTGCGGACAAGATAAGATAGACTTTATTAATCCCACACTGGGGAAATTCTTGTGCTACAGCAGCTCAAAAGAAAAAAATGTACACACACAAATAAAACAAATACACATTAAATAGACATAGGAGAAAAAATATACAAAAAGTATTATAAGAAATAGAAAAAATATACTTAGTTATAATAATAATACCGTAGGAATAATACAAACATATTTACACAATAAACACCCTTATATAAACCGACAGTATATATACACAAATATACAGATGAGCTCGAGAGACAACATGGTAAGAATGATAATATAATATGATAATAAACATTGCATCAAGAAGTGCTTTTCACTGATTAGCCACAGGAAGTGAAACGTCATTTTCTGAGACTATATTTTGGTTAATGTGGACTGTGGCCTTAGTGCAACTAAGATAAACCTTATGTCTCCGTGGTGCAACCAAACAACACAGTTTTAGTATCAAAGTAACTAGTTTTCAACGTATCGTTTAGTGTAATAGTTTTTCATGTAAGGCAAGTTCTCAATGGTTTGAGTGGACTTATATCGTTGACCATATAGCTCGATTTGGTTTTGGAAATACTTTCCTTAACTGGATCAAACTATTACATCTTAATCCTATAGCGGAGGTACTAAGGACAAATGAAGTGGTGTCTGAGCCCTTCAGTATTACAAGATGTTGCCCCAAGGTTCACCTCTATCACCACTTCTGTTCATATTAGCTATTGAACCACCAACAATTGCAGTTAGATCTTGTAGATCTTATTGACAACAGAGGCCATAAAATAGCTCTTTTTGCTGACGACAAAATTTTATTCTTTAAAATAATGAAACACATCCATACCAGCACTGTTAGATCTAATTGGCCTGTTAGTATGTCCGGACATAAAGTAAATGCTTCAAAATCATCACTAATGCTGCTTAACGGAAATGAAAGATAATATATAAACCAATATTTATATACTTTCAAGATGTCATCTGATTTTACATATTTGGGCATCAAAATAACACCTCATTTAGAAACTACAGCACCAACAAACTATGAAGTAATTACGAACTCAGTACATAAATCTATAGAAAGATGGATGCCCTTAACTATATCCATGATAGGGAGAATACATTTATTAAAAATGAGCATATTGCCTAAACTTGTATATGTATTTATTTGAAAATATCCCTCTGGCGCCACCTGCAGGAATGTTTAAGAAACTCAGAGCACTCTTCAGGAAATGTATATGGAATAAGAAATCCTTAAATCTTAAATCTGCCTATCTCTGCTGTATCTTCCATTTGATACTAGGGGGCTGAAATGTCCAAATCTTTATTGGTACTATTTGGCAACACAATTGAGAACTATAATGTTCTATTTTTCTTCTGGAGATGCTCCGTCTTGAATAGACAGAGTCATGCTCCTTGTTTTTTACAGTCTATGATGTGTACCTGTATTCAGCCAAGCTAAAGTACTTAAGAACACATACTGCTCCTGTTGTAGTTCTCAATATGGTTAATGTATGGTATGACGTGAAGAATATATGAACATATTGGACTATTTAGCCCAGTGTGGGGCAATGTTTCATATAAACCAGGCAAGCTGGCTGCAGGATTCCAGATATGGTCAAAGAAAGGAACAAGTAAAGTAGGCAACCTCTTTAAAGAAGGGATTCTAATGACATTTGAAGAAATCTCTCTACTGTAAAACATTACACAGAAACATTTTTTGAATATGTCCAAGTGAGAAACTTTATTTCTTCTATAAAAAAAAAAAAAAACAATCAGTCGGGATTCCTGCACTCTCATTCTCAGAAGAAATTATAACAAACAATTGCAATGAGAGGGGTTTGATTTCATCAATATACAACTGGCTTGCATCTGGCTCTAAAGAAACATAGACAGTTAGACTTGAGACATGGAGGGCTGACTTAAAAGAGGACATTTCAGAAAACAATTGGAAGAAAACTTGTGACGCATCACAGAAAGAAAAAAAAAACCCCTCCAATTTAAAGCTACTCCTGTTGCGATCTAAGTGGCGTTGGACTCCAAAGCAGAGAACGTGAGCTGGTTGGTAAGTGCAAAAAGTTTATTTGAACAAAAAGCGTCTCAAGCAGGAGCAGTGGTGGCAGGGAGCTGGCCGGCTGAATCTGAAACCCCAAGAATATAAATGTATTGATTTTGCTATACTACAGGCATGTTCACAATGTGATGTTCACATTGTAAAAAGTTAATTTCCCATCCAGGCCTGGGACTCACATTCACTTATGGTTTGATAAAGTACTTATTAGGCTTTAACTTTTTATTGTGCTTACGATAACCTCTTTTATTTTTGATTTATGTTAATGATTTGTGTAAAGTTTCCAATGTTCTGTCAAATCTACGCCGTAGCTATGTGGAGACACGGACCCTACGCTGAAGGCTGACATGCACCTCTCTAAAAATGTAGCTGCAATTCGTGGCGACAAACGTCGCTCACAGCAATCTTAAATATCTGGTTTCCACAATCAATAAGGAACTGCATAAGCTTTCTGTGTGGTTTAAAGCAAACAAATTATCTTTGAATGTAAAAAAAAATAACTTTTTTTTTATTTAATAGAAGGAAAATTAAAATGAATATCAAGGATGTAGAGGTGATTATTGATAATAACATAATTTGTTTAATTCTCCACACAGCAGAGTTTGTCTTTGAAGCAATTCATCATCAGTTTTCTCGTACATTTAATGTGTCAATATGCTGCCATGTCATATAATTTGTCAAACTATATGATGTCATATCCTATCATATGATGTCATGTCACAAAGCATGATGTCAAATATAATGTCATGTGAAATGATGTCATGTCAAGTATTATGATGTCATATCATATAGTGTCATGTAATATGTCAAGCAATATGATGTCACATACATCATATGATGTCATGTCATATAATGTTATGTCATTTACTGTCATTGCATATGTAGTCATTGCAAGTATTATGATGTCATATCATATTATGTCATGTAATATGTCAAGCAATATGATGTCACATACATCATATGATGTCATGTCATATAATGTTTTGTCATTTACAATGATGTCATTGCATATGAAGTCATGTATTATGATGGCATATCATATGATGTTATGTAATATGACAGACATCATATGATATGTCATATAATATGTCAAGTAATATGATGTCTTGTCATGACATTATATGATGTCATGTAATATGATGTTACCATGGATTATGATGTCACATCATATGATGTGATATCATATGATGTATTTTTAATTCATGAAGGCAAATAATGAATCTACAGTATCTACATAATATGATAATAATGACAAAATATGTTAACCTAAAAAAATGATGAGATGTAAGCACTGGGATGGTAAGGGTGCTTAAATGAAAAATAAATGCACAGGCAAGATGAGGAGAGGTGTTTAATATGATGCCATGTCATATGATGTCATATCATTAGATTGTTTGTCTCATATTATGATGTCATTTATGATTTTATGTCATGTAATATGATGCCATATAATATGATGTCATTGCATATGATGTCATGTCATGTATTATGATGGCAAATAGTTAATTTACAGTAGTACAGACAATGATAATAATCACAAAATATGCTAATCATAATCATATCATAAGATGTCATGTATTATGATGTCATATATGATGTCAAGTCATGTAGTATTTCATGTAAAATGATGCCATGTCACATATTATGTCATATCATGATTTCATTTTATGATATAGCATTATCATTGATAAAATCAGTGATAAGGATGCGTAAATGCATGAGTGCAGCGTGTAATGTGATGAAAAGATGTTGCATAGCTGAGAGCAAAACAACAATGCACAGGCAAGATGAGGAGAGGTGTGTAATATGATGCCATGTAAAAATAATTAATGACTTGAGACTTGACTTGGACTTGTAATTTAATGACCTGAGACTTGACTTGAGGCATGATAACTCGGATTATGTACTCATAAATTTGAATGTTATATATCAATAAATATAAAATAATATAATTTAATGTTGTCACGTTTCCGTCTAACTATCAAGTATGCCATGGTAGCAGCTCAACCTGTGAATCACGATTGGACGACTAAAAAAGGGTCCCTGGTGTGTGATTGTCATGATTGGATGTCAGTCAAATTGCCACAACACTGGCAACGTGTAACATCAAAGACAACTGCTGAAGCCGTCTGGCTTTTTGTTAGGCCCATAACCATTGACCAAACTAAATAAATGGGAGTGAATAACAGTGAGATATGTACCATAAGGATCTGTAATTTTATCTATATGTTTAAAGGATATGTCCTTTTTAATTGATATTGTGACGATGAAGAATGGAAAGTGTCCTATTCACCTGCTCAGAAGCCTAATATCTGCAGTATCTCGGTCTTTTGTAAAAAAAAAAATAATAATCAGCCAAGATCAATTTAAGATAAGAAAATATTTTGCCTCTTCTAACTGGATGGCTTAATCCTCAAATATTATGTTAAAAGAAATCCATTATTTACCATCTTTAACATACAGTGTTTGGAAACAGGATCCTACCACCCCTGTCTCAGACTTTAAATAAAAAACAGCATGTCTAGTTGTTCTCAAAGGGAAATACAAAAAGGGAATACAGGGAAAATTGGGGTAAAGAAAGACGTCACAACCTGGAGTTAAAGGTATCTCAAAATGATGGTACTACTAACACAGCCCTTATTATAGTATCATTGTTGGTTCTACAATAAGGGTTGTATGTGCAAAACATAGTAGAGGCACCCATTTAAAAAAATGCTCATTTTCCACAAGTGCTTAAATAAGGTGTCTCTCTAGCATGGCCTATGGGCAATTGACCACTAAATGTGTGAAATATAGAACTAGAAATGCCGCTTTACTTTCAATAATTGTTTTTTAAAATCTGTAAAATCTGTTCCTTTATAGGAGTGCAATACGAAAAGTACCCCCAATACCGTATTTACTGACTGGTCTAAACTGGTGTATACATAGCTAAGGTGTTTGAGTACTAAAGGATGAAAGAGAGACACAAACACAGGGGACATGTTGCAGTACGCAACTTTATTGAGAAGGCCACATACAGGGACAGGATATAATATGTCTATTACACAGCCAGACACAGGTGTGTGTTTGTGTGTGTGTGTGTCCATGGGCACCACAGTCCGTTAAGGAGGGCACTCCCCTTTGCTCGCAATTTTCACATTCGTCTTTTGGAGGCTGAAAAAAAATTAATAATATATAAAAAACAGTACGCATTATAGCATTTTGGCTTGTCTTATGTGTGTGTGTGTGTGTGTGTGTGTGTGTGTGTGTGTGTGTGTGTGTGTGTGTATGGGGGTATTCTTGTAGCAATAATACAAGCAAAAACAGGATTACACGTTTTAATGACTTTTCAATAAAGGAGTGACCAGCAGCTCTTTAGCACTGCAATCAGTGACACAGTGTTTGCTGAAACACAGATGCCATAAATTAAATATTCTGTTTGTGGCTAACATTCATGCAATGGATGTATGTGATTCTCATCTGTATTTGATTATTAGGGGTTTGCTATCATTAGCGTCCAGCCTGTTTCTGTAAACAAATTTATATTATGTAACATTTGAGCATGCAGGGAACGAACACATTATCATTAACAGAGTGTAAAAGGTCTTTATGATAGTGACAGCAGCATGCATTTTTCACTATATTTTCAGTCGGCAACCTGCACCAGGCTAATTCGGGCGTTAGATATGAGTTGCATACTGTGTACAAAATGCTTTAACTTAACCTGCAGATATAAAGTTAGCCTAAAACTGACATTCGGATATTTGACTTGGTAACAAAATGCTTGCTGTAAACATAATTCCGGATAATGTTAGCTTAGTGTCAAGATCCCACTGTTCCCATTCTTCCTATTGTATCCACTTGTATCTTCGTAAAATCTCAGTTTCTCGGTTTGGCAGCTTTAAGTTATGGGTTCTTTACATTGTTGGTAGTGAATATCACTACAGAGCAGCATTTAGGCATTTTTCTGTCGTTTGCTAGCTGACCGAATTATCGATGAGGAACACTACACGAAATACAAGTCAACGGTTAGTGGAGAGTTGTTTTACCCTGCGGACTTGAATGAGCTCTGTCTGTATGAGAGTTGCTCAGTGGCGCATGAAGCCATCATGGAGCCAACAATTTCACAAATGATCGCCACTGCTTCCGCATTGTGGTCATGTGGCCTCAACCACCTCTGAATGTGGTATGAGCGATCAGATCTCAGTGTGTCCTCAGTGCCTTCTGGGTGCATTCACACCTGTACCTGAACTGTAATAGAGCTGACAGTACGGTGCAGATTCACATGCCCACAATAATTGAAGTTGTAGTCTAAATGATAAGGTATATAGAATACGTAAATCACATGTTGTCGTAAATAGTTATATGGTCATTAAATGCTCCTTACAGAGGAGCAATATATTTATAAGCTGACTTTTTTTCCTTGTGCAGACTTTAATTTTTTTAAAAGACACAATATCACACTCTGATGTGAGTGTATCCTGTTGCAGCCTGTTTGTCAAAAATGGTAGGCAAGTGACCTCTCAAATGCTCGGAAGCCAAAACAGCTGGAGAACACTGAAAGAGAAGACTCCAACAAACATGATCAAATAAGATGCATTTTCACAATTTTCCACACACATTTTCAAATAATATTGCTACCATAATACCCCCATGTGTGTGTGTGTGTGTGTGTGTGTGTGTGTTACATGCCTGTTCAGCTGGCAGAGAACACACTCGGTGCTGTAGACCTTTCCATCACTGCCACATACTGGATCATACTCCCTGGTGCAGGTTCCGTCTTCATACTTCGCACAGCCAGGCTGGACACAAACACAGGTAGTCACATGATTATTGATTAGACACGCAGGCATTTAGGTTATCAATGTGTCATTGCATATGTCATATCATATGATGTCATGTCATATGATGTCACGTGTCACGACCTGGCTCTGGAGCCATGACAAAAGAGAGGGAGGCATAAACCGAAGGCAAAAGAATTCCTTTGCAGTACAGTATGTAAAAAGGAGGTTATTGTAATAACCACAAAATATGCTAACCTAAGAATACGATGGGGTGTAAGCATCTGATGGGGTGTAAGCATCGGTAAAGTCAGTGATAAGGGAGCCTGAAGTCAGTGATAAGGGAGCCTGAAGTCAGTGATAAGGGAGCCTGAATGCATGAGTGTGGCGTGCAGTGTGATGAAAAGATGTTGCATATCTGAGAGCAAAACCATGATGAACAGGTGAGATGAGGAGAGGTCTGTCACATGATGTCATGTATCATGAGTTCATATCATATGATGTCATGTCACATAATATGATGTCATGTACAATTTGATGTCATGAGCCCCATGTTTTAAACTATCCCAAATTGAAATTGTCAAAAAATCGACCCTTTAAAAATCAAAATCAAAATCAAACCGCCTTTTTTCAATCTGTAAACCAGTAGTCGAAATAAAAATACAGAATCAGACCCCCCCCAGAAGTCTCACCTCTTTGGTTTCAGCCAGAGGGTCTGGTTTTGGTGCGTCAGACGGCACCGTCCCACGGTCTGGGCTCACAGTCTCATACCCCTGGAAAAGGACTACACACACACACACACACACACACACACACACACACACACACACACACACACACACACACACAGGGGTTATATTTCACTCGAGTCAACAGTGACAATGCTCCATTAAGAGTACGAACAGTTTATCAAACACCTTTGTACTTCTACTGTGTACAAGAACAAGAACCCGCATTGACATAAAACATTCCCTAGCCCGGCCCTAATCTCAACCATCCCAACTAAATGTCTAATCGCCCTGATATAGGCCTATTATTGTTGTTACTATTGTTATCAAAAATAATCAAAAAATGAAATAATTGAATTACAAACACATGTATTAGTTGCCCAGGTATCAAAAAAGCCATGTAAGAAATTTTATATATTTACAGGTTTTTAAAAAAAATGCAACCATTTGAAATTAAAAACCAGCAGCCAATCAGAACGACTAGATATGTAACATTCAAAATATAATTAGGTATTATCAAAAGACCTGCTGCATGTCCCTGGTGTGAACCTCAGCACCTTTAGAAGATGACTATAATTTGAATGTCCTTTTTTGTTTGTGAAGTGACCTTGGGTGTCATGAAAGGCGCATTAAATAAAATGTATTATTATTATTATTATTATTATTATTATTACAAACACTAACAGTAGCCAATCAGAAACAGCTTAGCAATTTAACATTCAAATCTATTTTTCATTCAAGTCTAAATGTTCCAATGGAAAACAAGCTGGCACTTATCAAAGGGTAAAAGCAGAAGAATAACACACACACACGCACACACACACACACACACACAGAAAAGTATTTTGGTGATGACAAACGACTTGAAGAACGACACCTACTGCCGAATGGAAATAAGTTTACAACATTTGAAAGTTAGTGAGAGCCCTTTTTTGATGCTTTGAATAGTCTAGGTTAGAATAGTCTAGGTTAGAAGAGTCTAGGTTAGAATAGTCTAGGTTAGAATAGTCTAGGTTAGAAGAGTCTAGGTTAGAATAGTCTAGGTTAGAAGAGCCTAGGTTAGAATAGTCTAGGTTAGAATAGTCTAGGTTAGAAGAGTCTAGGTTAGAAGAGTCTAGGTTAGAATAGTCTAGGTTAGAAGAGTCTAGGTTAGAAGAGCCTAGGTTAGAATAGTCTAGGTTAGAATAGTCTAGGTTAGAAGAGTCTAGGTTAGAAGAGTCTAGGTTAGAAGAGTCTAGGTTAGAAGAGTCTAGGTTAGAAGAGTCTAGGTTAGAAGAGTCTACGTTAGAAGAGTCTAGGTTAGAAGAGTCTAGGTTAGAAGAGTCTAGGTTAGAAGAGTCTAGGTTAGAATAGTCTAGGTTAGAAGAGTCTACGTTAGAAGAGTCTAGGTTAGAAGAGTCTAGGTTAGAAGAGTCTAGGTTAGAATAGTCTAGGTTAGAAGAGTCTAGGTTAGAAGAGTCTAGGTTAGAAGAGTCTAGGTTAGAATAGTCTAGGTTAGAAGAGTCTAGGTTAGAAGAGTCTACGTTAGAAGAGTCTAGGTTAGAAGAGTCTAGGTGTGCTATCACCTGTCTTACGAGTAAATAGCAGAAAAAAACGTTTGGAGAAACGCAACCCCACATCGCGCTGTGTTTTGTGGATGTGTGAGAGTCCCGTACAGTAAACGGTGACTTCGCTGCCTCTATCGCTTCCATAAGAAAGTTTTAAAACACCAAACACAAGCCCTAAACTGGCCGGGAGTTTGGGGAACAGCTAAATGTTTACCAAACAACAAAGCACAGTCGATATATCTCGAACGTCGCTTTTCTTTCTCTCTCGTGAAATGAAGCTGCCTTCAGGTCCAGTAGGAAACGTTGAGTTCTATAAACGATCTGATGAAAAACTGTTACTGTGAAATATAAAGTTGTGCTACATTACGGGGGTAAAGAATAGAACAGGATGTCGCGGCGATTGCTTTTATTTATTTGATTTTTTTTTAAATCTGAACGCAGCTTCATGTGGTACAGAGCTCATTTAAGATGATGCTCTGACGTCCCGTTTCCATGAAGGCAGCACGGAGCTGCGCCAAACAAAGCTGACAGAAGCACAGAAGAGTTATGATACCGGTCTCGTCCAGTCGCAGTGCTGTAAACTGGCAGCTTTTAACGTTACAGACTGTTTAGTAGTTTAAATGTAAACATGTATTGTTATTGTGAATCTTTGGTTTGAACTAGCTTTCAAACAAACGCCCCCCCAAGGGCACCTCAACGCCCCCCTTTCCAAAATATTGCTCCAACGCCCCCGTTGAGAAACACTGCTCTAAATGTATTAACCTAAACCTAATTCTAACCTGAATCCTAAAACCAAGTCTGAACCCTCAATGTGCCCTTTGAAAAAGTGAGGACTGGACAAAAAGTCCTCACTTTGTAAAAAAAATGCCTTTATACCTAATATGCACACGCACGCGCACATACACTATCTCCCTCTCCCACACCCCTCACAGGCTGGTTACATTCTTACATTGCGTGAGATGCTTTTGTCCAGTGGAATGTTACCACGCCAAGTCTTATGTTCCCCTAATCTTCCTTTTGTTTTGCTGCTATTTGTGTTTTGCTTTTGCTGTCTGGCGAAACAATGTTGAAACTCAAGAGGCTACTTTAGGCTGAGAAAAAAAAATGTACAAGGACTAAATATCAGGCTACAGCATGATCAAAAAAATGTGTAAACAACTTTATTCCTTGTACACAATGGTCTGGCATATAACCTCTTTCTGACCAAGTAGTTACAGGAACGTAGTTATAGGAACAGTCTAAACAATTCTACTAACTACTCTCCCCCAAAACCAGTTTTGCCATTTGTATTCATACTGACGGTTGGCCATAGGAACTGACCTTTTGTTATTATAACACAGCCATCTAACCACCACTATGCAGAAAAGGGAAAAGACCCTGCCCTGAAGTAGGAGCTGAAAGAGTTACAGGAACTGTGGCCAGTGGAATCTAATAATCCCCAAATTGGTCTAGTCTGAACACAAGAAAAAAAGGCTTCTAGGAACGTTATGTTCTAGGAAGTGCAAAAATCCCTCCGATCAGAAAGCAGCTATTGATGGTATTGACTTCTGTCGGTTGACCTCTTTCACTAAAACTCTAGGGTACAAACAGTCGTGGGAAACTCAGCACCCTGTCATTGTTATCAGTATCTATGGTTAGGCGTCATAATAATCTGGTCTGAGTTTACATGCTTTTATACGATATCAATGTTATCTGTATGCTATTTGATTGGTTAACAAGGAAGGCTGCTTAAACCAGTTTAAATCAGCCATGGGAAGATGCCATCTGAACCACAGAATCAGTTTTTTTTTAACTGAGAAAACATGATCCATCACAATTATGGTGTTAAGTTTCACAACATGTTTATTTTTTGACTTTTATTTCTTTTGTTATAAAAACACATGAATTACATCAGTTTCATTTGACAGACGGCTTTTACATCACGAAGATGCACATTTTTTTATCTTATTTATAGCCTCTTCTTTTTTGTTGCTGCATTTTTACATTTAAAGAAGTTAAGCAGGTTAGCCATTTATAGCACTGTGATTACCCATTGCAAAATCATTTTATCTCTTAATGAGTCCTAAAATCTTTTCTTTTAAAAAAAATAAAATGAGTGATAATACTTGTTCTTTTTTCAATACTTTTATTGAAAAAAAATGTACTAATTTTTTAGTCATTTTTCTCGACAATGATGCAGTGTTCTACTTTATGCTGTGTATTTTCTGTGTCCTAATTCTAGACAAACCTGTTTAACAAGGAATCCACAGTGGAAAATCAACAAAAGCAACACTTTGAGCTGTTTCTGTTTTAAAGGTAAGGTAAAACGTGTTTGAGGCAGAATCTGCGACTAAATGATATGTTAAGATCATTACTTTATGCTGTTTATGAACTTACCAGAGACAGAGAGCAGCAGAGTAGAAAAGAGCAGCACAGTCAGCTTCATGGTTTCTTGTGTGTGTGTGTGTACGTGTTTCTGTTGGCAGCAGGTGTGAGTAGCACACAGCATGTTTTCCTTTTATACAAAACCTGTTGAGCTGGCTGTATTTGTATCTGTCCTCTGATTGGCTGCGCTGTAAAAGGTCAGATCATCTGATCAAGATGACACGATAATACTGTACTAGTATGTACAGTATGTGCACTACACTTGGTCGCGTGACAGGGTAGGATCATTTTTAACAGTGGAAAACAATCTGTGTTGCATTCCACAATATACAATCATTATGTGCGATTGAAAGATACCACTAGCCTGTTGAGCTGCTTGTATCTGTCCTCTGATTGGCTGCCTTGTTAAGGCCAGTTGATAGCCGCCAGATCATCTGATCAAGATAACACGACTGGATCAAAAGAATAACAGCCGGGAAATAAAACAAATATCCAGTTATATCCGCAGGCAAGAATATAGTTAGAGGGAGAACTATGTTCAAGGTTTTAGTACGAGTACATAGACAACATTATCAACATGTGACACACACACTGCGTCACACACATTTGGATAGAAGTGTGAACAGAATGTACAGGAAGTTCATCTTTGACATTAGAGTTTAAGATAAATAAACAGTAGTTTGGCAAACTATGTCTCTAAAGGTCCACTTGCCTGTATATAGAGCTCCATGCCATACAGTACTGTTTTAGTGTACTTTATGATACTGTGTACCATACTATACAGTCATGGCTCCATTGCTTTGTGTTTTTCTCCAGATATTTTGGGATATTTATCTATTTGTGATGAAGTGTTCTTTTCTTCTCTTATTTACTGGGTGTGTATCTGTTGACCTGGACGCTTAAAATTTCCCTTGCAGGGTTACATAAAGTTGCATTAAATTTAATTGAACTAAATGTGCTATACTATAAAATTACTGAATCACTGTACTTTGTTTTCCCCTCCGATTACATTTAGTATGTGTTGTGAAAAGTGGATGAGCACTAGGTGGTGCCATGGGACTGGGTAATACCTTCTTAAACAGCTGATGAAGACAGCAGGTGGAGAGAAGTGTGCAGTGCAGTACAGAGGGGTTGACACTGGATACATGTCACAGTCTGTACAGTATGTGCACTACACTTGGTGGTGTGACAGGGTAGGGCCATTTTAACAGTGGAAAAACAATCTGTGTTGTATTCTACAATGTACAATCATGCTTGAATGAAAGATCCCACTAGCCTGTTGAGCTGGCTGTATCTGTCTTCTGATTGGCTGCCTTGTTAAGGCCAGGTGATACTCGCCAGATCAACTGATCAAGATAACACGACTGGATCAAAAGAATAACAGCCGGGAAATAAAACAAATATCCAGTTATATCGCACGGTCACAGAAGGCTTGTATCATGTGGACGCGCCGAGAGTTTGGTTGTCATTACTTAGAATTTCTCATGGGGAAACTATGCACTACAGCTTTAATAAAACATTTTTAAACAATCCAAGCAGTTTAAAAAAAGACTACTCTTGGTGTCTGTGGTATGTTCTGGAGAAGGTGGGACTCAAACATATGACCTCAGTCTTTCTAAAATCCCAGCTTTAGCCCTGGCTCTGCTTCAGCACAGGCTCATGGCATTATACATCTTTGAACTGTGTTTTGGTGTCTGAGAAACCTTTGAACTCGTGGATCTGGTGCTCAAACTAGACTTTCCGGATTGTAGTCCCCACCTTTAGGCTGCATTCATGCAACATAGTCAGAATGGGAAGAACAGGTCTATTGCTTATCTTGCTACCGGTTTGCTGAAACTATGGTAGCTGTTCACACTAAAGTGGGAGATATCGTCACTGTAAAAAAAAAATAAACATTGTTTTCTGGCTAGCTATGAGGCACATGTCCAAGCGAAAGTGAAAGTGTATAAATCATGGTTTTTATATGAGATGGGCTCAAAGTGCAGAACTTTGTCAATCCGAGTTCAAGTCCCATCTGAAACCAAAAGACAATTTATTGATTTAGTGACTTATTTACATTGACTATTTAAGTTACGTAACAAATGTACTTATTTTAAACCCAAACCATGATCTTTTCATTGACCTAACCAAGTCTTTTTGCTTGAATTCACAACTTTTGGTGTGATGTTAACTGGAAGTTGCTTCTACAAAGTGGCACACCAACCGCCAGTAACATAAAAGAAAGGGTTGAGACAGGTGCAAAGCAAAATGCATTAAGGTGGTCAACAATGCGGCTCAGGTCAAAGCCGTCTCTTTTCTTCAGGATTTACTTACAACTCCTTCTGTGATCAATGCCAACAGCTGGGATAAAGCCTGACATCCAGTGCGTCTCTGACAGCAATTTACACCTAGTCCTCACCTGCCAGCTGTTAGTAATGTGTCAGGCAGGTCGTTGTGGTGGATGAATGGGTCAAAATGGGGATTTGATAAATGAGACTGGGGTTTGCATCCTATGATAAACTTATTTTATACATTAGGCTGACACATGGAAATGGAAATGGACTGCATTTATATAGCGCTTTTCTAGTCTTAATGACTACTCAAAGCACTTTTACATAGTACAGGAACCGTGAGAGAAACAAAGTGTCTCCCCTGTGCTTTCTGATCACGGTCGGAAATCTGTAGCAAGAAAAGTGAACCCTCTCCTTTATTTCATGTTGTGGTCAATTTCTCCATAGCCAGGGCAAGGCATAGATTTAATGCAGAAGCATAAATTGGCCTTAAGAAGCCATGTACTGTGGAGGAGCGCATACTATGTGCTTATTGTTTTATCATATACATATACACACACACACACACACACACACACATATATATATATATATAAAGTCCTGCGTGATGAACCCAAGATTTCAAATTTTACTTCATCAGTCCATAACACCTTCTTCCAGTCTTCAGTAGTCCATTGGCAGTGTTTCTTGGCCCAGGCAAGCCTCTTTTTTTCATTCTGACGTCTTAGCAATGGCTTTCTTGCTGCAACTCGACCTATCAAACCTGCAGCTCGAAGTCTTCTCTTTCCAGTTGAAACTGAGACTTGCTTATTACGACCACTATTAATCTGTGCTTGAAGCTGTTGTCTTGTGAGCCGCCTATCACGCAAGCTGTTGACTCTCAGAAACTTGTCTTCTGAGTCTGTTGTGGCTTTGGGTCTGCCAGACCTCTTCCTGTCAGAGTTTCCCCCAGTTTCTAAGTGCCTTTTGATGGTGAAGAACACTGTACTCACTGACACCTTGACTTTCTTCGCAATTTCTCTGTAGGAAAGACCAACATTGTTAAGTGTTATGATGGTCTGTCTCTCTTCCATTGTTAATTGCCTTTTTCCGACCATTTTTATGGCAACACACTACTTTCTGCAGTACAATACTGTTCAAATAATGCTCACGAGGGTACAGTACCACAGTGTGTTCCAACAATACTTTTATACAAACAGAGGGGGTTGTAAGTAATCCAGACAAGTTGGAACACCTGTGGGAATTGGTAGCACCAATTTTCAAAGCTTGATCAACCTCCATTGCTGCAGAACAGTTTATATTGTTAACCCATTTCTTGTTCCCTGAAAAAGGCCTTTTTGTAAAATTCTGAAATGTACATTATTTTTTAGTTTTGGACTTGAACTGCGTCTTCTAAAACTTTTGACCGGTAGTTTATATATAAATATTATAATATTATATATTATATTATATATTAATTGAAAAAAAATAAGTAAGACAAAAAAAAGGTTTGTTACATAACGTCACCTTCCTAAAATAATGGCCTAAGTCATTTTTTCAGGTTTTTCAGAAAACACAAAAAACCGAATGGCCTAAGTCACACGCTTGACATAGGCAATTATACTAAAAGTGTAGAATCATAGACCTGTTCAACTGAGGATGTAGGCAATTTCACCAGGGGTGGCCAGCACCATGAGGAGATGATTTAGGCAAAAAAATATTTTTTGTCAAAAAATGACTTATGCCATTATATTAGGAAGGTGAGGTATATAAGTAATATACAGACTCCACTCTCTCCTTCCGGTCCCACATCAGCAACATCACCTCAGAAACATCTCACGACTCCGGCCTTCACTCACACGTTCAGTAACTGAGACACACTCATCCATGCCTTCATCACCTCCCGTCTGGACTACTGCAATGGTGTCCTGTCTGGACTGCCCACCAAGGCCCTTAGCAGACTCCAATATGTCCAGAACTCGGCTGCTAGGGTTCTAACCCACACAAAGCCCTGGCAGCATATCACTCCCATCCTCAAACAGTTCCAATGGTTGCCAGTCAGGTCACGCATCACCTACAACACGTGTCAAACTCAAGGCCTGTGGGCCAAATGCGGCCCCTCGCAGCTTTTGATCCGGCCCGCGTATCAATTTAGGTTCACAATACATTTTGGCCCGCCTAGTTTTTGTAGCTTTTTTTCTGAAGTTTTTGCCACTTTTCCAACGTTTTTGGGGCCTTTTCTGGCGTTTTTTCCAATGTTTTTGTTGCTTTTTTCGACATCTTTGATGGCTAAGTTACTTTTTTGGGGCTTTATGATGACCAAACTGTAAGTGAGAAGGCTATATGAGACACGCAATAATCCAGTAAAAAAAGAGACTTTTTCGATGAAATAAAAGCATGTGAGTAAACTAAAAATGTCCGGCCCTTGATGTGATTCTTAGTTTCCAGTGTGGCCCTCTGGAAAATTGAGTTTGACACCTCTGACCTACAAGATCCTCCTGTTCACCTACAAATCTCTCCATGGACTCTCACCACAATACCTCACAGATCTCCTCCACCCCTCCACCCGGTCACGTTCCCTGCGGTCCTCTGACAAGGACCTGCTGGACACCCCCGCACCAGATTTTATTAGGCTCCCCATTAGCTGATGCAGAACATCAGCTACTCTTCCTGGAGTCCACACAAAACATAAAAACATTACAACAGATAAGACATTTTCAGACAAAACAGCCACAAGTTATGCATGCATGTGCAAGTGAAGTATACATGTATGTGCAAGTGTTTAGTACCAGTAATGTATGTATGTGCAAGTAAATTATGCATATGTGCAAGTTCTTTGTACCGGTACATAGCCTACTGTATATATGTGCAAGTGAAGTATTCACTTCTGGCCTAGACGGCTTCTCATAGAACCACGGGTCTACAATACAATATCCTTTTCACTTGAAGTCAGATATATTTCATAACAATGTTTTGGTTATTTTATTAGGCTATTTTAAATATATTGTGCAAATTGGTGGACATACAGTGTGCAAAAGTTTTTTTTCGTGTGAGATTCATGAAATGGCAAATGTAAATGGCCTTTATTTTAATACCAGTTGATGTTGATAGGCATACAATAGCCTACAAATATATATATTCTCTTTTAGGAGAACATCATTATATAGCCTAGTTTGGGAGAAAGGGAAAGAAAGCAAAACACAATAAAAGTTAAAGAAATATCACCTAAACAGCATAACCCTAAACATCTGGCTTAAAATGCTTAAAAGTGGACTGCTTCTGTTTTGAAACTGCCAGATAGACTTATACATGACGCTGTCTGTTCTAACGTCAGTCGCACCTGTGGGTGCATTTAAGAGCTCTGGGATCGAACCTATTTTTTTTCTGGTGTCGAACCTACGGATCGAACTTGGAATACTGTATGTAGCCTATCACTTTGCAGCGCTCATGTATGTCACAAGTCTTGATTGTAGTATTTCCGAAAGCACCTGAAGGTGTCATGAGATAATCGCCTCCAACGGAAACCAGCTGAGAGAAAGGGTAGAGAAGACAAGATGGCGGAGTGAGTGGGTTGCGCTTTCTACAGACGGTTGCGACCCTTGAAGTTTGCTGAAAAAACCCTTAACGGACTAAAAAGATTGAAAAAGCAACACTACCATCGGACGTTTAATTGAAAGGACCGTTTTTACTACTCAGCACGGAGGAAGTCCGGACATTTTTTCCGCGGCGGTCCTTGCGACAGCGTTAGCTTGATGCTAACGTTAGCCACCGTTAGATTTCTCTAGCAGCTACTTCGAGGTAGCTGGGTGGTTGTTGAAGGCCGCGAGCTTTTTAGTTTTGGATGTATATACTTCGATACTGACACGGCGTTCCGTGTTTCTCGGAGGAGGTTTTATTTGAACGAAGACCCAGTGTAGCTAGCTAGCTTATGAATAAAGCGAACACCGTCAGGAGAAACTTGCTTGTTCGTTTATCTGTCGACACAAACAGCTAACGTCAGTCTAATACTCATCAGGACTCTGTATGCTCTGCTGACCATCGGGCCGCTAGACTGCCACACACAGTTTCCTAACGTGAATCGGGTGGTCATCTGGTGGATATTATGGCGAGCAGCAGTGGGTCCAAAGCCGAGTTCATAGTCGGTGGAAAATATAAGCTTGTCAGAAAAATTGGATCAGGATCTTTCGGTGACATATATCTGGCCATCAACATCACAAATGGAGAGGTAACGTAATTTACTGCCTTAACACTCGTCTATATTCTTGTTGGGAATTTGGTAGCCAGTTTTCCTGCCCAACACAACCGTGGCTGAGTCAAAGTATTTGAGGCAGATGGATTGCTACACACAGCTTTGTGAGTTAGCCTGCCAGTAACGTTAGCTGTAAATTTGATGTAGCTAAGCTGCTACACGATGCATTAATCGGCATTATTCATGTTACAGCGTGTGTTACGATATTTTGTCGTTGCTGTATCTAAATGCAACGTTGTAAATGTGATCGTTTGTGTATGTGTCCTTTTTCAGGAGGTAGCTGTAAAATTGGAGTCGCAGAAAGCCAGACATCCACAGCTGTTATACGAAAGCAAACTGTACAAAATCCTACAAGGTGGTGTCGGAATCCCACACATCAGGTAACGTCAAGTGGAATTGTTTTTACGTTACCGACACTAATGATATGTTGTTCATATCTCATTGTCTTGCTATATTAGTGTTCTAAATTCTTCTGTATTGGGAGAAAAAAAAGACAACTAATGCTAAAGAGACAGCAGCCTTGTTGGCATTAGGCCTGCTAACCTCTGACATTACTTAGTATATTCTAGGAACGATATATTTTCCCCCGAACGCTTCAAAGCCTCATCGGGTTTTCACTGCACGAGTTGCTTTGTATCAGTCTTGTTTAGACCCCATCTGTACACTTTTATTTGGATTAACAGCTGTTAAGGTTGAGGGAAAACCAACTATGTGGTTGGAAATGGCCGCTCCTCTTTTGTTGCGTTAGCTCCCAACATGTCTTCCCGTGCCCTGTTAGAAAATGGCGGCCGAGCACAGAAGCGAAAACAACAACCCAAGCCCCACGGTAGAAATGTTTTCATTGCGTGATTTCAGTCCTTATGTGGCCTTGTCTCAACCGGTAACGGGCCACACAACTTGTTTTGTTGTCTGAAATAACTGTTAAGAGTGAGTTGTAGCCCAACAGAGCAAGTGGTAACGTTTGAAAGACACAGGTGTGCCCTACATTTCCAAACTGTAAACTACAACTGTAGAATATACACTATGCACTTTTATTCATAGTGTGCCGTTTGACCTTTTGTTAATATTATGACTGGGCATGTGAAATTGAGAGGAGTTTGCACACTTTAGGAGCCTGTGACATTTATCTATTAATTGGATAAAAGGTTGTGTATGTGCCTCTATGGAAGATTACAGTAATAATGGTCTCTACCTGTACAATGAACATACATAAATAGTATACCAAGGTTTCACATGTGATGAGAAGTCATTTGTTTATATAGGCATAGTATAAAATAAATATTATAATAATAATAATAATAATAATAATAATAAGTTGATATTTATTGTATGACCATGGCAGCAGGATTGTTTGATAAACAGTTTTGTGTGACTGAGATACATCAAGAGCTTAAATGATGTTACAGTGACAAGAGGTGCAGGTTAACTCTGCTTTATTCAGTATTATCATGGTCCAGTTGGTGTTTTTAATCACCTAACATTCATTTGACTTATTCTGTAGAATTGATCAATTTCTCGTGTTGCATTTCTCGTGTTGATAGGAAATAATCCTGTTATTCATTGACTTTGTGTCACTTTCTAGTTGTCATTCCAACCCTCCTCTGTCTGCTGTCTTGTTCATAATTCGTTTGAAATATGGAAACTCTACCTTAAGCAGTGAAGTAGTAACAGAGCCACATATTAAAATGTTATATTTTATCACTTCCAGAAAACTTCATGAGCACAATGAGGGCAAAACAGCGCCGCTGGTCAGTTTTAACCAGATATGCTCTGGCCCAGCTCAGCTAAAAACACAATGCCAAATCCGTCAGTGTGTTAGTGTATCATTCACTTACAAGCCTGCTCTTAAAGATGTGAAATTATCATAGGCAGTTGCCTCGGTCATGGACTCACGGGAGTGTGTCGCTGCAATTTAATGCTGTGTGCCACTGCACAATGAATATAGGGGGGAAACACACTTTTGTTGTTATTTTTGGCATTGAAGTTTTTTTTCCTGCCCTGTGCAATAATATAGGAAACTCCTGATATACATATTAGTTTATGCACTCTTCTCTTGTTGTTGGAAAGTCACCTTTTCATTAAGCATAGCTCCTTTTTTAGGAAAAAGTATCTGCCTGTCTACCATACAGAAAATACCAACATTTGACTGGTGTTGATTTTCCTTTGCCTGTTCTATATCTGGCTTAACGGTGCTAACATGCACAGCCTTATACAGTACAGCTGGCACATGGCTGAATAGAGACAATGACTGTGGAGTCACGATGACTTGGTTGAAACCTGAACTCTGAACAGGCACACCTTTTTTTTTTTTTTTTTTTTTTTTTATACAAAGTAGAACTGCATTGTAAGGTAACCCCGTCATAGATATAAGCACACATGGGTTGGACACGTGCATTTTAGAGTTCTAATGCGGGAAACGTAAAATTAATTTTGTACGCACCACGGAGTTGTAGTAATGGGTTGTAAAACGAGCATCAGTCTCATGTATGTGAGACTTCCACCTTTTACTGTAATGCAAGCAGGGACTGCTCATTGAATCTTCACACTGGTAATGCTGGCTTAATGTTGCAGCAAAGTCTTGTCCGAGCCTGTCCAACCTGCTGATCCTGCTGCCCCTCCTCCACTCTGACTACAACTGGGCTTACCTTTTATACACCATAGTTTCAGTCTTTTCCTCATTCTTGCTCTGTTTTTTCACTCTGAGTGAAACCGGTTCCTTTCTGACATTTGTCGTAAAACATGTTATGTTAATTTAACCCACAGTTGATCAGTGCTAAAACATAGAAAGCTTCTTTCAAACAAATTGATGTATTTGATCCTACCTGTCATTATGGCACAAAATGTTACACTATAAATTGTAGTTGTGTATGGTTTTTTTTTTATTATGAAAAATGTAAAGAAAAGAAATTTGGGCGGTTGACATATGAAAAAAATTATTTGCATTCAAATTACTCGCCGCTGGCGTAAGACATTAAGAATCCCAGCTATGGCGTTTCTGTGGTGTACTGTACATGTCAGTATTACCGCATACCAGGAGGCAACGGCAGCAAACGCACATCAGCATGTGCGACCTAAACGCAACACTAGCCATGAATTGGCGCTGCAAAGGACATGTTGTGCTGTTATGTGCACTTGCATGTTTTTCTGGTTCTGTAAATTTTCTGTGAATTAAATTGGGAGTTTTAGGAAACTGGGGTGGGGGGAGTTGCATTCTACAATGAAAACCTAGGCTAATACTTGGGATTGTTTTATGGGACTACAATATTTTCCGTTCTCTGCATGTACAACTCTACTACTTTCAGACAAGTGAGTAAATTAATGATTCAGTATTTACCCCACCAGCATTTTGTTCCCGGCATTTTGGAGAAGACTTTAAACAGCATTGTTTAGACCTTCCTATTGGGAAATAAATTGCACAAGGTAACAGTTAAGAAACCAAACATGTCAAAAAGGCCAAGCAATAAAAACAAAACAAAAAGACTACTGTTGTAAAATGTATGACTTCAGTTCTTCTAAAACAAAAAAATCCCAGCTTTCCCCCCTGGCCCTACTTTGGCACAGCCCCATGGTGTTATAACACTTTGAAATGTGTTTTGGTGTCATATAAACTTTAGAACTCACAGATCTAATGCTTGAACCAGACTTTCTGGATTGTATTTGATTTTTTTTTTTTCTTTCACCTGTACCTGAAGTTACATGACGTTACACATGCCCATACCCAATACAGCCCCCACAGTGTTTGACAGTAGCGTAGTCAAGGGGCATACATCATTTATACGTAGCAAAGTACAAGTCATTTAATTGCAACACAGGCTGATTAATGTACACGTTGCCTACTTTTAACTGTAAGACACTCTTAATCTCATTAATGGGTCTCTTTTCTTAAAGTCTTACTGATGTGAAAACTACAATATGACACATGTTGACCCACTCAAAACGACTACCAACGTGGGCCTGACCTGTGTTACATAGGCTCCTTGAATGAGTTGTTCTCTGCTAGCCTGGTAGCCTTCCGATCTTATGGTCACGGCAACTGCTATTCTAAAAGAAATGCACCTGGTTTTCATTATGACAGCTTGAAACTAATTCAGTTGTGTATTATAATATTATGCTAAACTAGAGTGCAAAAAATGCAATTTTCCCCTGTGGGATAATAAAAAAAGTACGTGTTGTGCCTTATAAAATGCTGTAATGGCCAACTTTTGCATGCGTTCAAGCAATAGGGTTTTAAAAGGAGGACACTGGTTTATATTTCCATTTTACTGCTTATAACGACACAGCTATTTGAGTCAACAGAATATTGTAATTATCTGTTAAATACACCCACATGTCTTGCTGTTGAAAAACCAAGCCCTTTGAATGTATGTCACTAGCTTATTCTCATAGAGATAAAACAAAAGTTTTAGTTTATCGTCCGGTTAGATGTTGTGTTTGCAGATTTTGTTGGTACTGCTCTGTACTATAATGTGCTTTTAGACTTGCTAAATCCTTTTTAGTTTGCCAAGCTCAACCTCCAGCTAACTTGTAGAAGTAGCAGCCTCTTGGAACTCGTGTGTCTCTCTCTCTCTCTGTTTCTCTGTCTGCCTACCTATGTAATTACCAAACCAAAAAAATCTGTATGTCAACAAAATGGTGCAGGCAAAATGCTCTGCTTCTGAAATGCCCCCGGTGTGGTATGAAGCCGTGCAGAGGAACTATTAGACTTAAGGGTGGACGGTATAAACATTATAGAAAGAAAACTGGTATGAATTTGCCCTTATGGTAAAATTTTGACTACACTGTGCTGACCGGTAGAGCCTTAATTATGCTTGACCCCAAAAAAAGGGGAGGGGGAGTGTTTTGGGACCAGTTTTCATCAAAGTTAAACAATGTTTCCTACCTAAATATTATACAATTTTATTTATTTATTTTTAAGCCGAAAGATCTGTGTTCAAAAGTGTGACATTGGTTCCGACAATGTGCTGTGATCAATTCAGATTGAACACCGACCCACCCTCATAATATCACTATTTTGTCCCCAGGTGGTATGGCCAAGAAAAGGACTACAATGTCCTAGTCATGGACCTGCTTGGACCCAGTCTGGAAGACCTCTTCAACTTCTGCTCTCGCCGCTTCACCATGAAGACGGTTCTTATGCTGGCAGACCAGGTAGCTAACACGTGAACACCTCCACCTCTATGCAGTCTTCTGAATCAGTGAACGGGCTGAGGAACACCGTTCGGTAGTAGGCTGTGTAAGGTGGTCTGGTTTCCAAACTACTAGCTTTATCTGTGAGTGAGGAGTAAACATGATATCTGCTTTGGTTTAAAGGTAAAGGACAAAAAATGTTTTTGCTGAAATTGTATTTTATGAGTTCATGTGGCAAATAAATGTATTGATTCATTTATTTGTTACTTTAAATTCCCCCCCACAGTCCAGGACCTGCAGGTCCGTCGAATAGGCTTATTTACTAGGGCTGCACGATTTGGGAAAAGTAATATTGCCATTTTCAGTTGCGGTAGAACGGTAGCATGAGTTTACTTTATTATCAAGGAAAATGCAGAAAATAAGCTACCAATATTGTATGTGTATTTTTTAACGTGAACAAAGTTAACAAACGTATGGAGAAATACATAAATAACAAAAATACAAACTCTTAGTTACAAATACATTATACTTTGTACAACCTTCTCTTAAGGTCTGAATACTCTGAACCCCTCCACGCTTCTGATATTGACGTGGCCATACACGACACAGAGGGCCGATTCAGTGAGATTAAACACGGCAGCATAAGTCAGGCCTTAGCAAGAGTGAGAACGGCAAGGGAAGGAGTGGCGCCGTGCCTGAGTGGTGAAGCAAGAGAAGAGAGGGACCGCCGGTGAGCGGTGTCGGTCTTAGCGTAGCGGCTGTGTGAGGGGGGGAAAAGTGAGAGGAAAAAAGAGATGGCAGAGACGATGTGAAGTGAGTTAACTGTAAACCCCAAGCTTCTTAGGACACGGTGGCTTCATCCGCTGTTAATACCGTCGGTAAAGTGAAGGGTGTTAACAACGTGGAGACCTGGAGTGCACACTGTCACACACACAGCACACCTTTTTTGTTTGCACGCTTTTTGCGGTTATGTAATTGCACAGTGACGTTGCGATTAGATTAATCATGCAGCCCTATTTTTCACGGCAGACATTTTGACATGCCCTAGCAGGAAAGCACAGGTGTAACTAATGACGTTACAAAGGGCTGCGTTACCAATGATGTTGTGCAAGCTGCTTCATTGGCTTGGCTAACTTGGATACTTGAGTTAATGTTGTAATGTAAACCGGGGGTTTTCATGCTATAACATGTGAAAATGTCCAAATATTTAACTGTGGCCTTCTTTTCATCTTCAGATGATCAGCAGAATTGAGTATGTACACACAAAGAACTTCATCCACAGAGATATCAAACCAGACAACTTTCTCATGGGCATCGGCCGTCACTGTAACAAGGTAAGACCCGTCCAGGTTATATACATAAGTATGGATCATCAAAGCTATAGAGCTGTTGGCAGAACAAAACTGTATGTCATGGTAGCCATGTTAACGTTACAGTCCTGGTCCTGAGCTGATCTACAAATGTAGCTTTAGTAATGGTGATTTCTCCATATACTCCACTTGCTACCTTTTCATGGCTACGACTTGACCCGCTGTTGCTGCTGTTTCAGAAAAACCTTGAATTTGGCACTTGGTCCATGGCATGTCTTTGTTAGCCGGCAAATGGTACCAAATGTCATACTTTTATCACTTTTTTTTTTTGACTGACAGCAACATTACCTGGTCTGGGCACAGCAACAAGCAATACGGGTTATCATCCCATATGAAAAAAATAGTCTAACAAAGAAAGAGGACCTAACTAGTGCAATTTGTATTCAAATCAAATGCTGTTCATATCCTGAAAGATGTGATGGCTATAAGGGCAGTGGTGGAGTTCTGAAAAAAAGTGCTACATTCATGGTACAATCTCAACGACAGAAAATCACTTTTAAGACTGCATTGCCAAGTTTGAAGTCCAGTTTACACAGTTAATTAATACACTCATCTTGTGCCTCTCAAGTGTAGGTTTTCTTAAACAAAAATCAGCCTCATCAATGTCTATCATTTAGTATCAATGTTCAAAAACTTTTTTTTTAAGGTTTCCATAAGTTTCACTGCGATATTAGTTTTATAATCTTTAAAATCTTATCACTCAAAGTTTGTGTACATACGCCTGCATGTACATCTTGCATTCTGAGTGAATATTGATCTACTAAAGAACCAAACTGACATACATCAAAGTTATTTTATTTGTCAAAATAGCAGGCACCCTAATATCAAAGACTAAGCTATTTTAAGAGTAGAAATATAAAGAAATTAATAAACAACTTTTCAATGAAATAAATGGTAAGGGATTAAATATGTGTATTAGATAAATAAACATCAAATGAAATACAAATACCTTCCCAAAATTTAATAAGTAGGCAATTAAGTGAGAGAGATGGTCTCTTGTTTTAAATCCAAAAGTAGGCTTTAGAAGATTGACAGCAGTTCTCTAGTGCCAATGATCGTTCATTTTGCGCTTAATGTTTAAGGTGTGAAAAGAACATTTCAAATAGCAGCGGAGTGTTAACTGCTTCAACCTAGAAAATAATTGTGTGTAATGTGGGAACTACCCCCCTGAGTCGGTCCACACTGATGCCAAGCAATGTAAGAAGTTTCAAACACATTTTCAAAGTGTTTTCCAAATAGTTTGGCTTCCACTATTAGATAAAGATAAAAAAAAATTGAGAGAGAACCTATCTTCAACATAATATCCAATCTAATTCCCTTATGATTTTGTGAGCTTGTATTCCATTTAGCTATAACAGAGCAGGTCACACACAAAGGTATACCTTTTATAGGAATGATGGCCAAAATGATTGAATTAAGACCCTAGTTATGTAAACAGTTTTTTTCTTAAATTATGTAATTACCTCTTTGTTATAAAGACAATATTGTTGATGTAGTGTAAAGGTTGCAGGGTGGTGTAGCCCAGTTTCTGTGTACCGGATTCTTGCTGAAGAACTGATTCTGCATTCTGGACTATGATGCTGGTTTTTGTAGCTACCCACACAAAACAAATATTCAAGCGACATTGTCTTCTTGTGATGTAATTTGTTTGCGTCTGGTCAGAGGTGTGTGTGTGTGTGTGTGTGTGTGTGTTCAAGTTGCCTGAAATTAAAATAGAATATTGTGTGTCCATTATTTTGAGCCCTTGCAGACAGGCAACGTCTGGCTAAGTTAAAGCAGGGGATATATATATTTGACTAACTTTCAAAGAATGTGTACTCTGCTGCACAGCAGGTGTGCAACCTCAGCCCAACCTCCACTGATGTTTCCCGCTTATATGGCAGCCTTTCATCTCTGACACTGCAGTCTAGCTCTAGTTTATTTGCAGACACATGAGTTGTTGACAGGTAAGGTTCAGGCTAATTTGGAATTCTTATAAATATAATGGAATTGTATTGAGGATCATTCCATTCCAAAAATCAATAGGAAACATCGAATGATGAATTTGACAAATGACCATGTTTCCCGTAGGATTTGTTTTCCAGCGGCGGTGCTGAAGTGCGTAAATGTGCGAGATTGATTTTATTTATTTTTTTACACCGCCAGAAGATATTTTGCATGTCTGCACAAGAGGGGCTCTAGACAAATTGGTACACAGTTGTAGATGTCAAATTACGTTTTTAGAATACTTCAAGGCTTCACAAAATATGTGCGAGGTCAGTGGAGATTTGTTTCTTATTTTGGTTAGAAGGGACCCCGCAATCTTTTTTTAGTGTGTCCTTGTTTCAGTATATTGACTTTCTAAAAGTGCTAATGTTGTTGTGTTTTTCTAGGCTGTAGTATTTTAAGCAGGTGTGTGTGTGTGAGACGGAGAGTATGATGGTAGCAGTGAAGTTATAACTGTGAATGTAGCAGTGCGGCGTGTGTACAGTTTAGGCTCTTTGTCGGTGAATAAATGCCACGATTCCTTAAGACCCAAACTAAGTTCCCATGTGTTGCTTGCCACCTGCTGATTTAAAGTGAAAGGGGTTAGCACCAAAGTTAGCATCAACTTTGACCCAGGCGTACTTAAAGCCCTGACACACCAGGGAGATGGTCAGCTGTCGGTCAAAGTTGGGCCGACGGGGAGTGTCCGTCGCCCTAGTTTTTTGCCGCGTGTCTGCATTGTCGCCACCGTTTAAAAAGAAGGACTGCTTTTCAGTTTTTAAATATTTCCTCGTAAAAAAATTTATAGCATTGAACTCTTTGAATTTATTAATTATCTATTTTTGCACATTATATCCATAAAAGGGTAAACTTACAAGCAGAGGTGGAAAGTAACAAATGACAATTACTTGCATTACTATATAGAGATAGATATAGATTGATAGATTACAATAGAGTTGTTTGTGTACTTTTATATTTTAGTTTGTGAAATCTGTAATTTAAGTGTCAGTATGTTACTATTGTACTTTGCTACATTTTAAATCCAATTTTTTTCTGAGTGAAAAAAAATACAAAAGGTCTAATGTTTTGGCAAAATATCTGAAATCAAAATGTTTTTTGGTTGCTTTTTTTGCTTTTTTTCAAGGTTTGTCGCTTTTTTTGACTGTGCGCTTAAATCGCAAAAGACTGATTCCGTTAAATAAGTATAAATAAGATATTAAAATGGGTATAAATATAAAAAAGTATATCTCCACTCTGTTAAAGTAACTATGTAAATGAACCCTGAGTACATTTTAAATGAACTACTTTTTACTTCAGTAGATTGTTATACCAGTAATTTTACTTACTCAAAAGTTCATCAAAGGGATCGTACTTTTAATTCAGTAGAATATTTTTGAACTCTTTCCACCTCTGCGTACAAGATATACTTATTTTAACATGTCTTATCTGCTCCTCAATTCTTGTGTTCAATCATTTCATCCCCTACTCTGCTGGCTGCTAAAAGTAGAGATGGCCAGTTTATTGTTTGGGGGACATTTTTATAGCAGCTAATCCTTTAGCAGTGGCATTGTTCAATGCATAAAAGGGAAACTGAGTGGGTCACTTTACAGTTGTGTAGCAGAATTAGTTCAATTACTTTTTAAATAGTTTTTTTTATACCTTATTTCTTTTTTTGTTGCATTTTCTAGAGTGGGGTTGCAGTATATCATGATGCAGATGTATGAATCCATCTTAAAGCAAATTAGAGCTCACTGTGTGCAATTCGAAGTTGGCCTTAGAATCACACACAGACGAAGAATGCGCATGCACGTTTGCCATCAGCTGGCCGTTGGCTGGGGTCCTTGCTGTTTGTTCAACTGACAACTGTGAACATCAAATATGAGGCCGTGCAAAACACTTGATCAGTCGGCTATTTTTGGCGGTAGTTTTTCAACGAACTGCTTGGTGGGGTTAGTCCCCTAAAATGCCAGAAAACCGGCAATATATATGTCTACTCTGAATAATAGGGACAAGATAAGTACTTGTAGGCATCGTATGTCACAGGTACGTGTGACATACCATGTTAGGTTGCATTTAATCTCAGTATTTAATCTCTTAACAAGATAAGCCAATCATTGAATGAGGAACTGTTGAAGCTTGAGTGTCTGCATACTCTTGGTGACAGAATTTGAATATCACTTTAGTAATAGACAGGAATTGGAATAGCTTGACAAAAGGAATAAATATATTTGGATTTATTATCCAAACGCCTTCGTAGTTGGTCATACCCCCCCTTTGTCTTTAAGTGCCAGACTGCTAATATGTGCGTCAATTCTTTTATATATTGTGACAAATTGTGCAGTAATAATCTGTATAACCCCAGTTAGCACCAGCTTCGATGTGCTAGTGCTGATATTGATTTGCTTAGTGCAGAAAGATGCTGTTTAGTATCTTGTTCCCCGGTGTTGCCTCTCAACTGTTTCAATGGTTTAATAATTTAGGTTCAGCAGTCACTTGCTCATGTGTCAAGGTTGAAGCATTTGATTTGTGGTTGTTTGGGCACACACGGCTACCTCCAAACGTTAGCTATCTCACCTACTCTCTGCTCCTGGTTTTACCGCAACGTCTACACGTTCTTCGGTTGTATCGCTGTCTCAAGTTAGTACTAGGACTGAGTATGGCTTGGGTCTCCCCTGCTTGCTTTGTATAACTGGTCTCAATACTCCAGAAGTTAATACTAATACTATCTTGGTAGACAATGTTCTGGTATCCTGCCCCAAAGCAGTGCTAGGACCTACATTTGCCAGCTTGTCTTTGTAGAGATACTTTGTCCCGAAGCTGGGCTTGCTGCATTGCAAAAGTTTCTGTTAAGTCCTCAGAAGGCATCTTAATGTGATACAGGTAGTAACCTAGTCTTATTAGACAATTCACAGGTGGCTCATTACCCTTTTTCACTTATACTAACTCGTCTGTCGTACAGATTTAACCCCTTATGTCTGTTTAGCTGCCTATGATTGACGTTTTTAAACAAGAGGCAGGAACTCTTTAGTGTTCTGTGAACAACTTGGTTATGATAGTCATCAACTTCACTCTCCAGGGGCCTGTTTAAGCTTTCTTTGTTAGCAGATATTTTATATGCATTTGTTTTGCTGATTGGAGGACGGACAACCATGGGCTCTTTACCATCTGCTGCCGAAATCCCCTCTCTCCCCCAGGTCTTTTCTGAGCCATGGTGTTGCCTGTCTGCACTGGCCTTTATTGTCACTGTCAGACATGATATTGAAGTTTCAACATCTCCACGTTTACAGAGACACTTTTTGGCTTGTTGTACAGGGTTGATCTTACCACGGTTGTCCTGACAGAAGAAAATCACAGTCATGTGGTTTCTTCTAGACTGATGGCCCGAATGATCATATCTGTACCACAAAGATTTAAAGTGGATTTTTTTGACTGTGTAGGTCCAGCCTTGGATGTGCCTGTCCCAGCTGTAAACGGCACTGTTAGTTGTATCTAAGGGAGAAAACCATGTGGGTGCAACCAGAAAGTGCCTGTTGTACTCATGCTAACTGTGACTGAAGGTGGATAGCGGCTGTGTGATTTTTGACCCCTGCCCCTCTACTGTCTGCCCTAGTGTTTAGACTCGTCAGTGGGGAAGAGGAAAAGAAGCTTGGCTGTTAGCTCTTCTCAGGACCCATCTTT
The DNA here is from genome assembly GCF_004354835.1 of Perca flavescens. Lineage (NCBI taxonomy): Eukaryota > Metazoa > Chordata > Actinopteri > Perciformes > Percidae > Perca > Perca flavescens. The sequence continues at coordinate 27,719,693 of NC_041340.1, forward strand.
CTCAGGATTAAACCAGGTGTGACCTTTACCACAACACCAGCTGCCTCACAACAGCAGTTGTCGCTTTGCAATCATACCTAACTACACTGGTTTAAAGTGAATCAGACCACCAGCACCCATCTTGCACTCACAATACCCAATGTATTCCCCCCACCTCCCAGTGTGCACTTCATTAAAGTGAGAGAGGAAAGCAAACTTTCAATTAGCATTGCCTAGGGAGTAGCTATTGTCCCTATTTGTTGTAATAAAGGGTCCCAGTCCCTCTAATTGTGGCTGAAAAATCTTCTTGCCTACATTTAAAAGCCAGTTTTTAACGTTTGTCCTGATAGTAGTGAATGCATGTATCCAAGTGGAATGCAATGATTCATTCTGTAGTAATTCGCATTAAACCAAAATCATCTGAGCTAAAGCAGTATTGAACTTGATTAAATCTACTTATTATAAAATAGCAGGCTAGCTGACCAAAAGTAAGCAGTGTGGCTCCCAGAACTGTTTAATTAACAACCATACCGATAAATACAAAAGCTATGCCATCGAAAAGGAAGGGCAGAAAAGCTCTAATGAGAATGGTATCCGACAACGTCTAGATGACTAACCATAATATATGTGCATGACTCTTTTCATGAAATCCCAGCCGAGCTGCATATTGAAGGCAAATTGAGTCTGCCATGGGTCTTAAAGGCCCCCTCCAGTGTATTTTGACATTTTAATTTTCTTACTATGTTGACTTACCACACTGTTCATTAAATATTTTTGACAAATAACATAATTTTGTGCTCAAAGGTTATTGCTAAAATGGGAATATGACGTATGTCTATAGTAGAAGCTGCAGGTCATACGTCACCCTCCAAGCTTGCGCAATTCTCTTACTTAGTTAGGGGTAATGTTAGTTAGCTGATGGTAGGTGTATTTAGCTATCTTAACTTGTTACATTAGCTAACTGAGGGTCATTGTTTTATTTTTTGGTTTCCTTCACCTTAATTCAGCATATTGTTGTTTTCATAATAGCATTTGTGTATGCGGTGAACTGATGCAGTCAATGCAGTGGATTACACAAAATACCACCGTCATAAATGGCACAACACACTACTGTCTCCTGCTGTCTTCTTTACCGCCTCGACCGATAGACCTGTTTGGATGTTTGCACCATACACCAGCACCAGTCTTTTACAGGTCCAGATGCCGGGGAGCAGTGTTGTAGTCAAGACCACCCAAACCATGAACAAGCCATAACCAAGACCAGAGTGTATCAAGGCTGAGACAAGACCAAGACTTTTAGGGGTTGAGACTGAGTCAAGACCAAGACCAGACCAGTGCCACTCCCACACTGCATGACACGATAAAATGCTAACTATTGGCACTCCTAAAATTGATCTGAAAGATCCCATAAAAAATCTTAATCCATTTAATTTAGTGCAGCAAATTACCGTATTTTTTGGACTATAAGTCGCTCCGGAGTATAAGTCGCATCAGTCAAAAAATGCGTCATGAAGAGGAAAAAAACATATATAAGTCGCACCGGACTATAAGTCGCTTTTATTTTGAATTTTTTCATCTGTCAACTACACAGCAACCAGAACAACAGGCTGAATACGGTAGGTGTCCGGTATGTTAACGTAACACATTAACAGTTATTGAACTATACAATAGCACCCAGAACAACTAGCTACCAGGGCGTGGAGCATGGATGTATTAAAAGGCGTGGAGACGTAACTGCACCGTTGACGAGCCCCTCCCGACTCCTTCCTCCAGCTCTAGCCATCTCGCCTTCAGCCCGCGATTAGCCGATTAGCTTTCTTTGTTTTCTTCACTGCAGTAAGAGTCACCTGTTCGCCAGTCCCTCACAAGTTTCTCCCTCATTTCAAACTTTCTTTCTGCTGCTCCATTACCGTTTTCGGCTGCATATTTTACTACCTGCAGTTTGTAATCGCTTTTCTTTCTCAGTTGTCTTTATGAGCAGCATATAGTTGTCCATAGAGCGCCCTCTCGCGGCTGTAGACGGTAATGTTTTCAGTATGAATTAACATTTAAAAACATGTTAAATTAATAATATTTTCATATATAAGTCGCACCTGACTATAAGTCGCAGGACCAGCCAAAGTAAGAATGTGCGACTTATAGTCCGGAAAATTCGGTAGTCTTTTCTCTCAACAACAAAAAAAAATCTCTTAAGGATCACAGCAACCCCCTCAAAAAAGGTCTCAAGTTCCACACCGGACCAAGAAACTAAGCTTAGTTGACGCCTCTTGCGCTTAATAGTAAATCTTTGATTTTGTTCTTGTGTTCCGATGTCTGCTCTAAGGAATAACAGCCAGTACGCGTGGTTTGCAGGTGGAATCACGGTAGAAATGTGGAGAATTGGAGCAGTCTGCTTCTGTACAATGGATGACTAAGAAAGACTGACTTTTTTTTTTTTTTTTTTTTTTACTTGTTGCCAAGGGCTGGCAAGCTACGAGACACACTCTGGACGGACACTGGTGAGAGGCAGTGCACCATCTTGGTTTGAAAGTGCTGGCATCCAGGCACTCTGGTCGGTAGCGCAGGGCAGTGTGATTAAAAGGCCGTTATCACTACACACTGATGTAAATAATCAGAGGAAGGTAATCGGGGTGAATGCCAGTCCCCGATCAGTTAAAAGATGCCCATATCAGCTCTGATCCCATATTTGTAATCGGGATAGGGCCATCCCTACGGTCAGTTTAATAAAGCACCAGGGTTAGAAAGTAACATTAAAGCATGGGTTAAATTAGCGGAGGTAACTAAACATTGTTTCCCCGGCAGTAACCTTTAGTGTTATTAGTTAGTATGACAAATATATACAATTTGAGTTGCAATGGCTGTTCATGTAGGATATCCACTCGTGCTTGTTGACTCCAGGGAAATGAAGACCTTAATACGCTGCATCCACGTTCAGAAACACACACACGGTGAAATACTTCACACAGCGGAAATATTAATTTCCAAATAGTCGCCAGAACCTGCTTGCAATTGACTTCGGTGGCAGTGTGTGACGTTTTTCCAGCTAAATGTGCTGCGTTTGAAGTCTTTCACGCATGCGGGTCACCACATTCAAAGGCTCACTCACAGAGACTCGTGCCTTTTTTATTAGTAAGATACAATCAAGTAAAAGGAATGGGGTCAATAAACTAACTTAAACACAGCTCTTTATGTAAAATGTGAATCCAGCTTGTGTATATCAGTCTTCAAATGTAAATTATTTTTGAAAAGGTGAAAGTGTCATTGTAATCCCCTAGATACGAAGAAGCTTAGCTTCTGTGAAGCTGCTTGATCAACGTCTAAGCAAACTGTCTCATTCATCTGCTTCAAGTGAAAATACTCACATTTACATGATTTAAAAGTAGTTGCTTATTACTGCCAGTTGTTACACACAAGGGTTAAAAATAATTATATTAATATTTTAAACAAGGTTTTAATGTATCCCAGGATACATCTGTTGGTTATGTAATGTTATATGAAGGAAACTTGACAAAAGAACATTTACCCTTATTAGCCCAGGATGTTCGGAGTTGCTATGGCAACAAGTGACAGCTACCGCTAGCATGGCTTTAGCCCAACATTCCGACCAATTATCACTTATATACTTACAATTTGGCACATCTAAACAAAATCAACAATTCCCATCAACAGTCATAACCCTTAGGACCTCAGTACATGTTAGCAAACAAGTTGTTCTTTACAGATTAGAAAAGTAAGCGCACAAATCCCCGTGGATCGACGCTAGCACAATGTATGCTAGTCGTTTGCGCTACAGTGTCGTCATTTACAGTAACGTTACTAATTTCACAACGCACGATAGTAGATTAAACACAACAGACAGACTAACGTTACATTACTCAAACGCATGGCGTTTAGGTACTTCGGTGGATTTTTAACGTTCCAAAGCCGACTTGACTTGCAACTGTGGTTGGGGTGTCCTCCTAGGATAGCTACTATTCTGTGACGCGACAGCGTGCACGCAGGTATTGTAAACGTGTTTGATGGATGCAAACAAATGTGAACCATCTCATTTATAACATGCTTTAATGTTTTAATTGCGGTTAAACAAGGGAACTGCGATTACGGGACAATTAGGTAATAATTGTTACCTACCTATACACGTGTACATTATAATGCAAAACATTTCACTTAAGCAGATATAACATAATGAGTCATTTGAAAATGTAAAAGAGAATTGACTGGCTAATATGGTGACACACTTCAGGTGTACTGGGGAGGAGATGCACCTAAAATCTCACTAATGCAGTCTATTTAAACCAGTAGTTTATCGTAAGTTACCAGAATTTCAAGAAACAATATGTCCAAGCTGCTATACTAGATTGTCTGGTATGGTCACATTTGGTCATAGCAGGTTATATTCTGAATGGGCGAGGAGTTTCCATACGTTGTGCAAAGTGTCAGTATCATATTGTCTTAGTTTCCATGTTGTGGTCACTTAAGTGTGTTTGAAACACTTTTCCAATAGGGTTTCTCTTTAATTATGCATCTAGTTTGAGGACGGGGGAGTTTCAACTGCCGTTTCACTACTGGTTGTGTTCCTTTTGATAGTAACTATAAGGGTTGTAAATCAGTTGTCTTTAGTTAGGCTTTGACTGCGTTCTGTTTCAGTGTAGGTTGTCACATCAGTATTCATTCTGGTCTTTGACTTCATGGCAATAGAAGCCCTCTTGTCAGGTTTGTATTAGAACACTTGTGGGATATGACCTTCATATGGGTTGTATTCAGGTTGAAGATGATTTAATGAAACAATCACTAAATGCACTAGTTGAAGAGATTTTGTATACCTTACATTACTTCCCAACACCTGCTGTTTAATAGCACCAGTCTGAATAGCTTGACTCCTGGATAGTAGTGTGTGACATTTATCTTCAAATGAGATTCAACTGTCAGCATTGCTCTGCAGAGGTGTGCTCTGACTGTTACACCAGAAACGCATTGCTTTTCACAGTGACGGATTTGGCAAACATTGACGAGCTATGGGTTATGGATCAACAGGGCTGGTCTTAATGATTGAGGATGTATGCAGATGGATAAGCTGTCACAGGATAACATGAATGCAGAGCCCTCAGCCTCAGTCATTCTGTACCCTGTTGAACTCCTGTTATGCTGAGACAGGTACTCTTGCTGCCGGTCCCAGTTGCCTTTTTTGGCCTAGAAAGCCCATATGTAGCCACGTTGTCTGGACGTTTAGATTCGCAGTTGGCACAAACAGTGAGGTTGGGGTGATTTTTTTTATTTTATTTTTTTAAGTGTGCCTTTTTGGTCCGCTTCTTCATGAAGTGTTGAACTTGTGCATGACCACGGAGTATACCTTGGATGTATACAGTGCTCTAGCGCACGAGCATTAAGAATTACAAATGACATCTGTCATTTTGATTGATGACTCTGCAACACTGTTACCCACAATAACTCAACCTCTACAAGAACGTAAATAAGTGGCATTAATGTCAATCAAAATGGCCGACTGATGAACAACATAGTTTTAGGAAAGCTAAACTGCAGCTGCTAAACTGGACAAGTAAGGCACCCATTACATTTTAGGGTTAGATGAAACTGGGCAGCTTGGTGAGTCAAGTGTGAAACAAACAACCTCATTCAATCTACAATGGATCAGCACAGTGCTAATTGTATTCAGTTGCCGAATCTTTTGTATACAGAAATCATAAGCTAATTACCATCTTTCATAGCCTCTTCACTAAACTGTTTTTTCATTCACTGGCTCTAACACTCATGATAAAAATGTGTAAATTATATTAACTTCATTTTGTATTATTATTATTATTTTGTTTACAACCTCTGAAAAGGTTCTTTAACTATTCAAATAAAAACAACCATGCACCATCACTATCATAGTGTACAAGGGGAGGAAAAAATCTCTCATGCAGCTTTCACAGAACTCATTGGGTCTTAATTGTGTACAGCTACTGTTACCACATTGAAGCTATAAGTGACTTTATGTTAGTTGTTAATGACACTTTCCCCCTGTGCATGGTAATGTTGTAACAAGGATCTCCTTAATCAATGCAATAATGTTGAGAAATGCATGTTATGTAGCAAGACTCAGCTAAAATTAATTAAAATATGTAATTTTGTGCATCTTCATTTCTGATTTTAACTTTTGGATTGTCATTGCTCTGTGGGACGTCACTGGCAAATAACCACCATGTGTTCTCTCCCTCTCCGTCAGTTGTTCCTTATTGACTTTGGTTTGGCGAAGAAGTACCGAGACAACCGAACACGACAGCACATCCCCTACAGAGAAGACAAGAACCTGACTGGCACAGCACGCTATGCCTCCATCAATGCACACCTGGGCATTGAACAGAGGTCTGTGCAAATATTTGATTTCATTCAAGTCGTTTGGATTCATTCGTCAATTCATTCATTTAATTTGATTCTCAAGGATAATTTTCAAAGAAAAGCAATATCCCCTTTTTTAAGATGAATGTTCCTAGAAATAAAGCCAGTAATTAAAATGGTCTTGGCATTTGAAAACATGGGAACTGGTTTCTCGGTTGAGCTAAGCAATCTTTGCAAGTTGCTGTTTATCCTGGTCTTACATTGGTGCAACCAGCTTCTCACTAAATGTTTTGTTTTCCATGACAGTAATACATGAAATGTATATATGATATATAAATATTTATGAATGCAAATATGTCAAAGAGGCAGTGACGCCCTGCATCTGTACTTAACAAATACAGTTTTTATTCCATTATATTTGATCAATATTGTTGTGTGCAGTCGCCGTGATGACATGGAGTCACTAGGCTATGTGCTGATGTACTTCAACAGAACCAGTCTGCCGTGGCAGGGATTAAAGGTATGGACATATAACAGACTGCCACATCACAATTTAAATAGATTTTTTTTATTAATAAAAAACAATATTTACAATAAAATGGTCCCTCCTGGACTGGCCGCCAAAGGCAGTTGCTATGGAACGCTAGCATATTTCCTTTTTATCATCACATCCTAGCATGACATTGATTACATATTTGACTATTTACATTAATTTGTAGGTTCCCTTTTATTGTGCAACCACTGAAACTGTGCAGCATCAGTAGGATGACTTTGAAAACTGCTTGTAGCCTTTGCATGTCTTGTCTCGGTGGAGGTGTATCGCTTGTATTGGCGAGGATGTTGCTCCACTTTTCTCCGGTCACTAAGTTTCGGCCGCCAATAGCTCCGGAGAGAGGTTTTGCACTTGTGGCCACTTAACGGCAATAATCTCTCTTGTTTCAAGACCCGCATCAGAGTTTCTGAATCATGGTGCGGCAGAGGCAGCGGTTAGTGTATTTCTGTGTTCCGGCTTGCCTGCAAATTCTGGGCAACATTGTTGCAAGATGATTGCTCTCTAGTGTACCTGTAACACACAGCAAATAACATTTTATACATTTAGGCTGTAACTTGGGTCATTTACAACAAGAATAGCCAATAGCAAGAATAGCCATGTTTTTTTAGTTAACCCAAGTACCCAAGTTAAGGGTAGCATAGTTTCTTTTTTATATATAACTTGGGTTAACTAAAAAACATATGCACTCTGTCACTCTGTCAACGCCGCAGTTTAACTGAAGACAGAAGGCTAGTGCGTCCAAGGGTAGGTGGGAGAGATCTTTCTCTGTATATGAAACTGGTGAGAATTGTCAGGCTGTTCACACATAAAGCCGCTTGTGCTCTTTATTCTTCTCCATTGGGTTATTGTGATTCTTTGTATGCTTATTGAAGGCCAGTGTTGCATTCCTAAGGCTGTTTGTGTCTCTTTTAATCATGAATGACGTGGGTTAGAGCTGCCACTAGCCTTCATTTCCTCTGCACCCAAAGTGTAGTTGAACACCAAACCACACTTTGTTCACTGGCCCCTCCGGGGTGTTGGGATCCAGCGCCGCCTTTGTCGAGTTGAAGTCATCTTCTGATATTGACGCACGTCGAGCGATCACGTCGAGTCCCTTCTTTCTGTGTTTTCACAACCCCAATGAATAAATTGTTGCATGTTGTAAACTCTGTCTTTGAGTAGACCCAAGGAGCGACTGAGCGGTGGGTCATTAATGTAACGGTTAAGTTTAGCACTGAGACCAGCCCAGCTGCTCAGGCCATAGAGCTCAAAATGTCATTGGCCCGTCCCTTTGACACGGTCTTGAGGTCTAAAACCGTTTATCCGTACACCGGTCTTCAAAGCACTTCACGGCCCATTTTGTTTGCTTAACGGTGTGTCACAAGAGAGTATAAAAAAAAAATTGGAGTGGTAGAGTGTCGCTAGTAGCATTGTTAATGTGTCTGTGTTTCTCAGGCTGCTACAAAGAAGCAGAAGTATGAGAAGATCTCGGAGAAGAAGATGTCCACCCCTGTTGAGGTCCTCTGTAAGGTAAGGGAACGTTAAAACTGTCACCGTGGTAAAAGTGATCTCACTCCACAGTCACACAACTTAATTGTATGAATTCGTGTTTCCAGGGTTTTCCAGCAGAGTTTGCTATGTATCTGAACTACTGCCGTGGCTTACGCTTTGAGGAGGCTCCAGACTACATGTACCTGCGCCAACTGTTCCGCATCCTTTTCAGGTAAACACGCGTACACATGATAAACAGACATAAGGAAAAATGCCATTTTGCTGTGGCCAGTCTTCATGCCCGCCCTGATTCAGGTCCGTCTTCTGTGCTACTTATGAGAAAATGTTTACTAGCAAGTTTGCAATGTAGTTACTAAAGGCTGCTCCAGTCATCCCCTGTGCTGGATGAAATGACAGTGGCCATCAATTACACTTTTTCTTGTCATTCCACTGTTTGTATACCGCTATTTCTGTAGTATAAACACATGAACAAAGCAAGCTACATTAAGGGAAGACTGATTTCTATGCCATCGCCTCTTCTTGTCTGACTTTGCCCCCAATCTCTTGCGTCTTTCCCCCTGCCATTGTTTTCCTTGCTTCATTACTTATTTCCTATATTCTATGTATTTTAGGACTCTGAACCACCAGTATGACTACACATTTGACTGGACCATGCTGAAACAGAAAGCAGCCCAGCAGGGGGCCTCCTCCGGGGTCCAGGGCCAGCAGGCACAAACCCCCACAGGCAAGCAAACTGACAAACCCAAGCCTAACATGAAAGGTTAGTAGCAAACAGCCAAGTGACGTTTTTTTTACAGACACCAATTGCTCATATACTCATTCAGTATTGTATTTAGGACTATTAGATATTGTTTTATTCCCTAACCCACACCCCAGTGCCCTTTTTTTTTTTTTTTTTAAAACGATAAAACACCAAATTGGAAATCAAAAGCAAATAAAGCTTCTTATTCCTGTTGGAATGATGAAGCCAAACAGCATTAAAAGTTTCAGGAGGCACCCTAAAAGAACAGAAAATCCCAAATAAAATAATTTGATACAATTGGTCTGTCTTGCAGAAGCAAAGACGTCCTTGGGGAATTTGACTACTAACTTTGCAACCATGCTATTCTGTTCCTTTGTTGGGACTGGACCACAGGCTCTCTCTGTTGGGACACTGTTTTAATGCTGACCAACTCACTCTGATAACACACCTCTGACTCTTCTGCAGTCTGTCTTTATTAACATTCCCTCTCCAAACTGGACAATGTTGAAAATTATTTTTCATTGTTTTTCCCTCTTTACTTAACACTTGTTTTCCCATGCTATTTGACTGACATTAACGATCCACACCTGGTGTCAAGCAGATGGAGACTAGGTGTGTCGTTATTGGAAACGACAACCTGAGGAATATTGGTCCTTCAGGACTGAAATAAATGGTACACCTATGAGTCACTGTATGTGGACGTTTCCACGGTCACTCTACTGGGTGGCAAACAAGTCAGGTCAGCCACGGTACATTCACACAGCACTGTTTTTGGTAAGGTCTAAAAGTACACTATGGTAGTATTACACTCAACCAACATCAGAAAAGACGGTCTGCAATACGTGCAAAGAAGGTGTCTGCATGGGAAGAGCAAGGGCTCTTTTTTTTTTTTAATAAGATAATGTTGACAAGTTCTCTTTTGCAGCATTTAATTAAACATATGCTTGAACACATTTAAACAGTTTTTGTTGGTGTTTGTGTTATTTTAAATTTTGACATTCATTTTACTACAAATGTATATCAGTTCCAAATATTGGTATCTGGTCTCCTCGATTACCGATAATTGGTATCAGCCCTAAATAAAAACCATATCAGTCAACCCCTATTTTTTTGTAAATACTTGGCTCCTAGCCAACCTTAAGAGGAGTGGAGCACCAAACACCAGCTGACCAACTCACACTGCAGCTTTCACAACTCCCAGCCAACTCTGGAGTGAGAAAATAACTCAAGAACAATGGCTAACAATTGCTTGCCAAACAATTAACCTCTGAATTGATTAGGGCCCTGTTTCAAGAACAGTCATCCCTACCTTTGCCATTTTGTGAAGTATTCTGTTTTCAGTCATTGTTTTCTAACCTTATGTCATGTTTTTAAAATGTTTTGTGAAATGTTATATTTACTGTTGTGTTTTAACCAGTTTTGCATATCAGGACCACCATTATTTTGTCTGTTTTTTTTAGATTGATCAAGTCATGAGTTTGAGTTGCACTTGACTTTACTACTTTGCCAGGTAGTTCTTCCACTTGCTGTTCAGTGTAGGCTTCAACAGGTCCAGTGTGGAATGTCAGTCAGGTGTGTCTGACATGCAGCGGCTTTTCTAGTTCCACCCGTGAGCTATCAAAGGGACTCAGACAGCTTTCCAGTAATGTTATGTACAATGTATTCCAACTTGTAATGCTTTAAAACATTATATCATGTTTGTGCTTTCTAATAGCTCTCACTTTTAAAAAAAAGTCTTTATTCTTAGTTTTTCATATTTTTCTCATTAATTTTCTCATACATTTCCAGTTGGGCACGCAGTGATTAAGAATAACTGATTTGAAGGTTTTAAATCCACCTTACCTGCCATAAACGCGGCAAGTCTTCACTTGCATAGTCCAAGTTTAAAAAGCTGATCTTAACTTAAAAAGATGTTCAAATCAGACCCACTTATCACCCACCCTCTAATGAATATAACTGCATCTTCGGTCACTGTTAAAGCCACACACTTCTTTGCTGAAAGTCTTTGTTGCACCCACAGAAAATGAGTTGGTTTCAACAGAATGCTAGCTTAAAAGCATTTGAAAGAAGAAATATGACTGGTCCAGAAACTAAACAAACGCAATGAAAAGTAGACAAAGTAGATTTCAGAGCTTATTGTTTAACACACGTATCCGGTTGGTCCAGCCTGCTCTTGCCTTCTCGTACAATCTCACCATCTCTACTAGATTGTTAGTTTGCTGTTGGCATGATCTCAGGGAGCATCACGGCAGGAGACACCCAGTCTGACAGGAAACCTCTGCCGAGGCCAATGGCTCATTAAATGCTGTTCCAACATGCCCATTTCTCCCTCTGCCCAACACACTCAACATTAACATATTTGCTAGCAACAATGCACCCGATGTTTTAGAGTACTTAACTACCTTCAGTAGTGTGAATCCACAGTTGGAATTCTTTTTGCGCCCTCTGAGAAACGTAAAGCAGTCACATTAATGGCCTTTCACTACAGTGTGCTGTCGGTACACAATTTCCCTGTTGATAAACCGGCAAAGGTCACATGTATTGAATTAACTGATGCAGTTTTTATCAATTTTAATTCAATTTTCCCAAGTAATTTAATGTAAGACCTGTAGTGTGTTTGACAGTTAATTGTTTAAAATGCAAGCTTTCAGATTTTCTTTTAATTCATTATTTCAACGGTGTGGCTTCTGTCTGATAGAACACTGGCACGTTGTAGAGTTAGAACACGGTCTAAAGTTTAAGCTTTTAACAGTCTTTATAGGTTTTTTTTTTTAAGGTTAATCCCAGGTCTTAAGGATGGTTCAGTTATCAGGTTGTACAAAAGAAACTGTCGGCTCTACTCAGATCTGTTCCAACACTGCCCTATTGGTGGATGTGAGGCAGGCAATTACTTTTTTTTTTTTAAGAGGAAAATGTCAGTTTTTTTATTTGACATGAACTTTAGCCCATCTGCTCTAAAAACCTGAGAGTAGCATCCTTAATGCCTGTACTGTCTATCTCAGTGAGGCTTTTTTAGTTACATCGAGGTTAAATAAATGTTTTTTTTAATCATAGTTATTTGTATGCGGGCAGTGCAGAACACTTCAAACCACTCAATGAATGAGCATCAACCTTAATGGATTATTGTTATCCAACCAACCAGGGTTGAATGTGGGCTGAACACTGCTTAGCTTTCTTTATGAAAGACGGAACACCCGTTCATACCTGAATATATCTTAATCATCCCACATAAAACACAGGGTGTGCTAAAGTGGCATTAGGTTTCAACCCTAGTTGGCTTTTATTGAGATGTAACTGTCTGCACAGATCTATTGTAACCAGTAGCTTTTTCTAACTTCAGCATTGTTCCTTTTAAAGGTGTTTACACAAATGGAAACAGAACGTTGAAGTGCTGTTTTTTTTTTTTTTTTTTTCACCTCATAGCCTACCAGGAATGTTTGGTGATGTTTCTTTGGTGGGCAAGGAGTTTAAAACATGCAAACGCATGAACGCCTCACTGTGTGAAAGTGATGAATGTTGTGTAAGTCAACAAGGTGCTGTAACTACACCTGCATCACCTAAACATGCAACTCTTTTTTTCGGCTTGTCTATGGTGCAAACATAAAAAAAAGTTTTTGCACTTTTTTTCAAATACCAATGTATTTTGCAATTGCCAATTCAACTTGCAATTTTGTCATGCAATTTTAAATGTGCTTTTTGCAATTAACTATTTAATATGCATGGTTATGCCATTCTCAATTCAGCTACATTTTTTGACTAAATTTGAATGTAAGCTCAATCAATTGCATTTTATATTGCCATGGTTTTTTTTGGTGTCAAATGGCAATTCACTGTGCCAGCAAAATAGCGCAGCCAAGTCTGTTGCATTACATTTACTTGGCCTCTTTATTCAAATGGCAATTTAATAAGTCCTCTCATCAAGGCCGGTCATTAGTTAAGATCACACTCCCCGTTTAGTGAACGCAGGCTGTGTTAAGAAGAACCGCCTACTCTCTCCCCAGTCTACGCGCCACTGACAGAGCCTGTAATACCGGTCATTTTTATCTGAACACCTGTGGTGTCGAGGCCTGTTAGGGCAGGAAGTTCTTTCACCCTCTGGGAGAGCGTTTGCACCCTATCAAAGACATCAGTTGCCGATGCTCGATCCACGTCATCTGCTAAAGCATTTTTTAAGTCCCGTTCAGACCAAATATTCGCAACAGGACACAACACTGTTTTAGAACGTTGCATGGAAAAGTTCAGCTCAGTCTCAGCTCAACTCAAGCCAGCTTATGGCGGCGCCGGCGACTCAGCTTGTCAAGGCACCAGTGCCTGGTTTTAGAACGAAAGGCACATCACCTGTTTTAACAGCCAATAGCTGAGTCAGCTGGTCAAGTCAACTGTTTTATATCTACGAGTTACAAATGGTCAACTGGTCGAAATGGCAGTTTTGGACGGAGGCTCAACGAGTGCTGGCAAGCACGGTATACGGTCGAGCGAACTAGAGTGACTGAAGAGAGCGAGTAGCGTTGGAAGGAAAACGTGAATCAGAGAAATAAAACAGTTTTTTGTTGTTTTGTCACTACTAGAAATGCAACTGTAGCAAGTATCTCACTTATCCTCATTCATATTTTTAGACACTACATATGATATTCAGCTACAAAAAAGCCTGAAAAGTAAGAAAGTAGAACTGAAGTACAGAGTCGCGACTCCTCTCATTGCAAATCTCTGGTCTGAACTGAGCTGCAACAAGTTCATCTGTGGCAATTTTAGCATTAATGTATAATAACATGTTAGCACCTGTGGGCCAAATCCCGCAAAACCTCTGCTTTGCCTCTGGTACTCATTTCCTTCGTTGGTTGGTTTAGGTTTGGGTTAGAGATGGCCAATCAGAGGCAGAGTAGAGTAGTCCTCCCAGGTTGTTGGTGGGGAACCTCCTTGATCAGATGACTGACAGATTAAATTTCCATTTAAATAAAGTAAATAATATGAAATGCAGTTGATTGAACGTTCATTCAAATTTTTTGCCAAAATAATTTAACCTGAATTGAGATTGAATTGCCACTGTGCAAATGAAATTGTCAATTACAAAATGCATATTACATTGTTATGATAAATTTGCAAATTAAATGGACAAATGCAAAATGTTTTTCCATTTGAATGAGACAAAAAAAACATTGCTAAATGAAATGCAACTGATTAAGCTTTCATCTAAATTTTTGCCAAAATCATTTTAACTTAATTGAATTGCAGTAGCATTGTCACTTAACATATTAAATAGTTAATTGCAAAAAGCTTGTTTTAAATTGCATGACAAATTGAATTGATAATTGCAAAGTACATTGTCATTTTCAAAAATGTCCATACAAAACACTTGACTAAGAACATAGAGCAGAGAATGTGAAGCTGGTAAAAACTAGAGTAAATGATAAATTATTTTTGCACAAGCCATCATCCTTATGAAATTGAGTTGTTACAATACAACAACCATAGAGGAGTGTTTATGATCTCCTGACCTGAGGGCAGACACAGTGTCACATCTGGCATGGTTAATACATTTAACACAGTTCTGCTAGTAGGGTTACTGTTTGCACAGAAACATGCTTAAAGGACCATTCCAGCGCAAAAGGAACCTAGGGGTTAATAACACGTGTACAGAGTTCACCGTTCTCTGGGATATGTTTTCATGCTAATCGAATGGGACCAGTTTTATTGCAAACCGCTAATTAGCTTATAAAGCTAGTTGTCGGGCATGGGTAAAGTAAAAAGAAATCTTATTTTAATCACATCAGAGTGGCACTGAGAAACTTCCTGCTTCCACGGACTAATTTCACCTCAGAATAATAGCAGACCACCACTCACAATATCGGCACATTCTGAGAAGTTAAGCCCTCTCAAATATCATGAGCTATGTTACCTCTCATTTTAGATGATCATGCTGTTATGATGAAAGGGTTAAATAAAGTTATTGTTGAGAAAATATGTAGATGTTGAGATGTACAGTATCACATGTTACCGCATAGTCTAAAAATGTCAAGATATTATTTATAAGCCATATTGCCCAGCCCTTCTATGAGCTGCTGTGAGCCGATGTGCACACTGCCATATGTACAGCCGTAGAAAATCCAGTCATCTAACCTCTTGCGAACCAAAAACTACCTGTTAAACTACATGATCAGCTGTTCTCTGTTCAATCCAGTGTACTCAATTTATCGCTGTGATGGACCAGATTAATTGGATATCGCGAACCACTAAACTTGCTGACATCCACACACAATGAAGTAGAATTTTCTGTAAGCTGGAAGACTCGGGACAATGCTTTCCTGTGTGAGGAGATGAGCTGATTGATGAACTCCCACAGAGTGCAGTGAACACAAAGCATGGGTGCAGGGTTTTCCTCTCAAACAGTGTAAAGATAATGAATGTTCTCCCTTATTGCCTCTGCAGACGACATTGTATTGTGGGAAACGGAATATTTTTTTCATGTATCTGGCTTTTTTTGTAGACACGACTTTAGTTAAAGCACTAGTCGGTGAGATTCTTTGGACAAATAAACACTCGGCTACATACAGAGAGTAACAGAACACTTCAACATTATTATCAGTCCCTCCAGAAAAACGCGATTATGCAATCGCATAATTCATAACATAATCAGCCAAAGTCCGCATATTTATGCGGGGCCCGCATTTTTTTCGAATACGCCACACTTTCGCCACATAAATTGCTGATTTCCGCGCAAAATATGCGGGGCTTGTATGATTTCATAATCCCTGCATTTTCGTTGCAAAAAGTCACCTATGTCTTAGCAGAAAAGTTGAAAAATGTTGCGTTTAATTCACACAAGAGCAGTCATTTTCCCCTGTTGCCATGGGAAGGTTATGAAGTGAAGTAATTACGCGACGTGAACATCGAAAAGCAGGGTGTTGGGGCAATCACTTTCTTCCCCCTTTTTCATCAAACCGCAATTTTTGCAAGTTCACGCATAAAATTGCATAAATATCACGCATATTCCATCACATTTTTTTAAGAAAACATGCCGCATAATCCAGGATTTTTGCCCGCAACGATCACAAAAAACTGCATTTTTCTGGAAGGACTGTATTCTAGACCTATTCGACACCTATTATTTAAGTGCTCTACATATTAGAAGGTGCAGCATCCTCACACAGGGTCAGTCCCTTTTTTTGTTTCACAGTTTGTTCAGCAGTGCAACAAATGAGTTGTGAGCCCGGTTGGGTCGGAGTGATGGCGCCCTATGCCATCTGCCTGATGCTAACCGCTCCAATACACTCTGCGATAGCTCTTAAGTACTCGTCTGCCCTTTGCTCACCACTCAGGACTCCCAGGTCAACGTCTTGCAGCTTTGCTGTTGAGCCAGCGTCTCCGTCTGTATCGCTGCCACCTCCGTCTGTCTCGTCTGTGGGCGTCTGAACCACGTGGTAATAACGCTGCCTTGTGTTTTCTGTCTGTGTGTCTGTAGGTTTCTGAGTGGTCTCTGCCCAGAGCGGAGCAGCAGAAGCGTTGGTGACCAGGACCAACAAGTCTCTCTTCCTGGACAAGCGACAAACAGAAAGTCTGTGTCTCTCCTTCCATAATAACTATCTATGTAATGGAAATGTATAGATTCACACACGCCTTTGTAAGCTGTGGTATCTATATATTCATATGTAAATATAATAAAACTCTGCACTCCGAAAGAAAAGAAGAATGAAAAAGCAGGGTTTTTTTTTTTTTTTTTTTTTTTTTGGATGTGGAGGCTGTAGCCCCCTGCCCCCACCCCAGACACACACCCTCCCCCATCCATCCCTGTCTCTGTCCTCCTTTCAGTGTTGACTTTTTGTAAGGTTTCTTTGGAAACTGAAGTTAAGAAGATAGTCATCTGACCCTGTTATTTTTATTTTTTCCCCAGTGGAAACATCTCAAAAGCATCTTTTCTCCTCTTCACTCATCAATTATTTCACCCCCCTCCCACTCCCCCTTTTACCAAGCAAATGTTAATACATGTAAACCTAAAATCTGTTCTCCCTTTTTTGTTTCTGAAATAATTGAATGATGCAACCCTGGATGTTATTTACTAAAAAGAAAAATCAAAAATGTTGGATTTCCTTTCTTGTTTTCTTTTTGTTTTCCTATGGTGATTAGGAGTTTGCCTGTTGACAATATAAGCAGCTGATGGCAACAGTCAATGGTAGAATGATACTCTGGCTCTCTCCCTCTCTCTTTAGAGCTCTGAATTATTATTAAATCTGTTGTAAAATGGTCTTCTCCAAAAATACCAATAAAAATATTACATAAGTCAGACCTCCAAGCACAAGTCATTATCCAGCACCTGCACAGTGAAATTTTGTCTTTTCTTATACAAATTGCATTGTCAATAACTAATTTAAGTCCCCCGTCACCACACCATGAGTGTTCTTACGATACGCCTCCACCGCTGATGTGTTACACATGCAGTACTGATCAGTATCAAGTCGGAGTACGTAAACCCACAAAAAGTCTTCTTAAACATTTTCTAGTTAAATGTGTAGTACCCAAAGTGGGTCAGTTATTCTGCTTGATTGACAATAAACCTCAAAACAATGGAAACTACATTGCTGCTGCACAGCAGCTGGAATGAATTGGGACAGCCCTCTGCCAGTTAGGCTGTTATTTGAAGAGTCAAAGTGTGCTGGATCACGAGTCTACACTATGTATTGAGTTTAGTTAAAAATGAGCACCACAAGCTACTGAAGGTAAACTACATGTGGCAACTTCATCAGAGAGGTCGGTCAATAATATTGATTCATTATAAAAAGTTAGTTGGGATACAAAATGCATTATTTAAACCACTGAATCGGGTCATATCCATACTATTAAATGATTTTAAATTGTAAAATCTAAAACAATGCTGACACTTCCCACTGCTGCCTGTTATCCAACAAAATTCAAGATTATACTGGATGGATAAGACTAAACGTACAGGGCTCTTAAAGCCCAACTCATTTTTTTTTATCCCAAATTACAAGTCATTTAAGAAGACAAGCATTTCTGCCGTCGGTGCTGAGTCGTAGGAATTTGAAGGGAAGGGAGGGGGAGTTTTGGGAGGAATAGTAAAAGTGGCAAATGTTTAGTATAGTTTGGGTGAACTGAAACCTGTCTACAAGGTAAGCAACACTGCACCGTTATCTTGCTGTTCTTCTTTTAGGAAAAGTACACAGTGCTGGGGTATTGTCAGAAGTTCAGATGCTGAACCCCCCCCCTTCCCCTAATGATTACTCAATCAACAAATCATTAACAACACTAGAAGATTATGTTCATCCAAAGTATTGTTTGACAGCACAACAAGTTGTATACATTTCTTTTTATTAAAGTTAATGGTTGTGAAATTGGGATTGCAGTGGACAGACCAATAAAGGATAAATTGATGGTATTCTATATTTTTCTTGTTTTCTACTAATCCTATGTGGAGACTGCTAATTGGCTGTGCGTGTGTGTATCCAAAGCCTGAAATATCTTATGCCTCTGTGCAGTAGAGCTCCATTGTCAGGAACTATTAAAAACACCACTGTTGGACTGGCTGACATTGTCCATCTTTACCATCACGGAGTCCTTATTAAAAAATGAAACCATACTGTAGGTCTGTGATCATTTCTTTATTAGTTTTTTACATCAAGTATCGAGAGACTGACTAACACATGGGATTTGTTGACTAAGAAAAATATAGAATAATACCATCTTGAGGGCTCCTTGACTCATTTTGTTGCTCTGTGACAGGAGCATCTTTTTGATGCAGCTGATTGGACAAACGCGTCATGTGGATCTGGCTACTTCCGAATTTCAAAACGACCATCATGCCGGCTCATTCAGAATACGATCTACGGGCTGAAGTCGCTCGACGTCACCAATGGGACTAAAGTGGAGCGTGGCGTGACAGAAGCATCGCACGGCCATGTGGATCCGCACCGTGAGACAACAGCATCCACAACAATGTTGCTAGATGCTTGTCTCCCACAGCCAGACATTACTTCACAGCACAACGGAGAAGCTAACGTTAGACGCCGGCTATATTGACAGTCATAAAAGCCCGTGCTCACGTAGAGCTCTGTACCCAACTGAGAGGCACACTTTTTCGGCTTAGAAATACGATAAGAACCGCTTAAAACAACAACCTTGACGTCCTCTCCAACGACTGAACACACTTTATTGGCTTACAATTACGGCAACAATAGCTAAACACACTGCAAACTCGCAGTCCTCTCTTCCCAATTTACAGCCCCCCTCTCTTGGCTTATAACCCACGGTGTTGTAAACCACCGTGGCTCGCTTGCCCAGTCCTCCGGTAACGTTATGGTGCGTTCTTTTTGTCCACCAAAGTCGATTTACGAGTCGTTTTCCGGAGTTACGAACCGGAAGTTGCAAAAAGAACGCCACCGAGGTCGTATATACGACTCGTCAAGTCGTCTGAACTCCGAGGACCCCGAGTTCACTTTCAAAGATGGCTACGTCGTGCATCACACGTAGTAAACATTGTGGTTTTCTACAATTTTAAGCACTTTTGTCTTTGTTGTAACCAAATGAAGAAGTCGTACACATAGCACTGTATACTGCTACCTACAGGCATGTTGCTACAGTCTTATTAGGAGTTAAATACCGCCTAATTAGTTATTTTGTAGCTTGTGCAGCTGAAATTGGCTAGAGACGCTCAGTTGCTATATGACAACAATGGCTTTAAGCCGAGTCTTGAGCAGAAAGCAGAGCAGTAGCCTAACGTTATTGTTATGTCAGTAACTGGGTGAATAGAATCTTAAATCTTACTAAAAATTTTACAAAACTCCATCTTTTCTCCAACTCGTAGTATTGTGTGACACGCAACAAACCGCGGTTATTCATTTTTTTACATGGATGTGACGTCACACTCGAGCTACTAGTCGCGATTACAAGACAAAAAGAACGCACCATTAGCTAGCAGTTAACAGGGTTAGCATGGCGCCGTTAGCAAGGACAAGTCGAGATCACTTTACTGGCTGGTCCTCAATTGTTTTTGTGAATAACCAACTCGGGTAATCTAGCTATATAATTCAATGTGAGTACACAAATGTTGAAATAACATAAAATGCCCGTCTCTTGTAGCCGTGATAAATTAGCCTGAAGCTAATGCTTAGCTACCTGTTCTGGAAATTAGCCTACTCCGCGTCCTTTTGGGCTCTAAACTAGGGTGACCATACGTCCCGGTTTTAAAGTTAATGTCCCGAGTCCCGACAAAAGCCTTTCGGGACGCTAAAATGTCCCGGTTTTAGGAGGAGCGGCGTCAGACGATTTTGCTGGGGCTTGAGCCCCGAATGTTTTGAGTGTAGTCCCAAATGTAACTTTTTCCAGATTATTTTTCCGAGGCGAATAGAACGGGCAGCTACATGCAGGGTCCGACCATGTTGTGTTTGTTGCTATCACCTAGCAACCGTCTCTACGTGGAGGAAAAGCTGTGAAAGCCGGGTGAAGTTTTCGGAGGAATCCTAGCCAAATCAGTGTAATACATTGATACCATCAACACAAAGTTAAGGAGCGCAATACTAATAATGATTTAGTTTGAAGTTCCTGTGACGTGATGTTTACAGTCTATAGTTCAGACTCAACCACACGGAGCTCTGAAGAAGACTTGTGCGTCTCTTAGTGTGCACTCTCTCTGTAAAATGCAGCGCACCCTCAGGTTATACCGGATGCGCTCTGCTGTCGACATGCTGCGGTAGATGTGTTGCGTTTGTGCTCCGTGTATTTCTGCAGTAGATTCGGTTTTCCACCTCCGATGTAGAGCAGCGTACGGCCACTTCCCTAGCTAAACTCTTTGTCTCATTCAGACACCCAAACAGGGCTCTGTGTCTGTCAGAAGGTCTGAGAGCTACAGCAATCACGTAAAACCAGACTATGGTGCAGGTAGATTTCTGAAATAGTGACTTTATTCTTGTAATAGCCTATTATGACTTTATTTTTCTCAAAATCACGACTCCTCCAAATCACAGGGAACACAGATATACTGTATTTTGAATGTGCACAAAGTTTGGGACATTGCTCAAACACATCTGTAATATTACAGTCCAGGGGTTTATTAATAGGCCTGCATTAACAACAAAAGAGCAAAACAGGAGGGAGGAGTAAATGATGCCTAGGCTACATGTGTGCTGACTCAGCTATAATTACAAAAGTCCATCCAAAGGAGAATACATATTTGAAAGCAATACATAATGCCTGTTAGCCTTACTTCAATATATTCCATTCTGTTTTTATATTTGGATTGTAATCTATTTTTCTCTTTACATAACGATATTTGCAGCATACATTGATTCAGAAAAAGGTAGAAATAGGTGCATAAAAATTCACCAGAATGCGGGAAATGAAGTGTTGGCTGGCACATGTTCACGTTAAAAAGCGTGTGCGCGTGCACAAGCACTACGGTCAGACGCAAAGTGTCCCGGTTTCAGCTCCCGGAAATCTGGTCACCCTGTCTCCATCTTTCAAATACACCTCCAATATTTACCCAGGGTTTGTTACGTCTCTGGTAACGCAACTGTTAGAAACTCGCCGTTTTTTTTTTTAAGTCGGGTAGTATCTATCTCCGTTAATCCTGTTCGTTTGTTTGCTGCTTTCATGGCTGTGCTAACGTTACAGCTGTAGCGCGCTGGATTTACGTTTTTACAGGTACAGTATATCTGGCAACCCGGCCTGTCTGTCAAACCGGGCAGTTGATAACAACACACAGGCCAAAACACAAACGGGAATTTCAAAAGGAGAAAATACTGGCATTAGCATTGTTGTCAGTAAAGATAGTATTTCCAACTTAGCATGTTTGCTTAATATTTGATGACGCTTTGAAGTCGTTTTTGGATTTATTACAGTAAATATATTACATATTGGACCTTTAAGTTCACTGTGAAATCACAAAACAGCTTTTGGGCTATAGGCCCACATGTAACTCAAGAATTTCTCCGCTAATTATTACTTTGTACAACAATTCACACAAATATGAGGAAGTGATGACATGTTATAACCAAAAAGGTCATGGTCAACTTCACTGTGACATCATAATGTTCTGCAAAAACACTTGACTGGTGGAAGGAGGCATACCACAAGGTAGTCTTTCTAGTTGTCACTGGGTTCTGCAGAGCATACAGACATTATAAACCATGTCATAATTCATCAGCAGCTCTGGGTTTATTACTAGAACATCAACAGTATGATGCCTCAACACTGCTAAGGTCTCCGAGCCAGAGATGGGGATTCGAGTCACACTTAGGTGTGACCGCCATACTGACCAATCGCAGTTTCAGTTGAGTCTCCCCACTACATTCCTACTTTTTGCCTTGTATACCATTAAACGACAAAGGGAAAGAGATGTTCTTTGGCCATCAACACAGCAGTTGTTTATGCACTGATTTATTAGTCTATTGTCTCCAAAATAATCAGAGGTATGACACATTTTGATTAATTTGCACTTTTTTTCTCTCGTAGGGTTTGGTACCGAAACCATGTATTAAAAAGGCCTATACTATAGCCGTTCTTTTATCTGTTTTTTACTTTTTAACGTTTTGGTGTGATTTATTATCACGCTGCGGCATTTCCTTAAGGTCAGGGTAAACTTCCATCCATCCATCCATCTTCGTCCGCTTATCCGGTGTCGGGTCGCGGGGGGAGCAGCTCCAGCAGGGGACCCCAAACTTCCCTTTCCCGAGCAACATTAACCAGCTCCGACTGGGGATCGAGGCGTTCCCAGGCCAGGTTGGAGATATAATCCCTCCACCTAGTCCTGGGTCTTCCCGAGGCCTCCTCCCAGCTGGACGTGCCTGGAACACCTCCCTAGGGGAGGCGCCCAGGGGCATCCTTACCAGATGCCCGAACCACCTCAACTGGCTCCTTTCGACGCAAAGGAGCAGCGGCTCTCTCCGAGCTCCTCACGGATGAGTGAGCTTCTCACCCTATCTCTAAGGGAGACGCCAGCCACCCTCCTGAGGAAACCCATTTCAGCCGCTTGTACCCTGGATCTCGTTCTTTCGGTCATGACCCAGCCTTCATGACCATAGGTGAGGGTAGGAACGAAAACTGACCGGTAGATCGAGAGCTCTGCCTTCTGGCTAAGCTCTCTTTTCGTCACAACGGTGCGATAGATTGAATGCAATACCGCACCCGCTGCGCCGATTCTCCGACCAATCTCCCGCTCCATTGTCCCCTCACTCGCGAACACAACCCCAAGGTACTTGAACTCCTTCACTTGGGGTAAGGACTCATTCCCTACCTGGAGAAGGCATTCCATCGGTTTCCTGCTGAGAACCATGGCCTCCGATTTAGAGGTGCTGATCCTCATCCCAACCGCTTCACACTCGGTTGCGAACCGATCCAGTGAGTGCTGAAGGTTGCAGGCCGATGATGCCATCAGGACCACATCATCTGCAAAGAGCAGCGATGAGATCCCCAGCCCACCAAACTGCAACCCCTCCCCACCCGACTACGCCTCGATATCCTGTCCATAAATACTACAAACAGGATTGGTGACAAAGCGCAGCCCTGGCGGAGGCCAACCCTCACCTGAAACGAGTCCGACTTACTACCGAGAACCCGGACACAGCTCTCGCTTTGGTTGTACAGAGATTGGATGGCCCTGAGAAGAGACCCCTCACCCCATACTCCCGCAGCACCTCCCACAGTATCTCCCGGGGGACCCGGTCATACGCCTTCTCCAAATCCACAAAACACATGTAGACCGGTTGGGCATACTCCCAGGCTCCCTCCAGGATCCTTTGAGAGTGAAGAGCTGGTCCGTTGTTCCACGACCAGGACGGAATCCGCATTGTTCCTCCTCAACCCGAGGTTCGACTATTGGCGAACCCTCCTTTCCAGCACCTTGGAGTAGACTTTACCAGGGAGGCTGAGAAGTGTGATACCCCTATAATTGGCACACACCCTCTGGTCCCCCTTAAAAAAAGGGGAACCACCACCCCAGTCTGCCACTCCTTTGGCACCGTCCCAGACTTCCACGCAATGTTGAAAAGGCGTGTCAACCAGGACAGCCCCTCCACACCCAGAGCCTTGAGCATTTCTGGACGGATCTCATCAATCCCCGGGGCTTTGCCACTGTGTAGTTGTTTGACTACATCAGTGACTTCCGCCTGGGAAATCGACGACAATCCCCCATTATCCTCCAGCTCTGCCTCTAACATAGAGGGCGATTAGTCGGATTCAGGAGTTCCTCAAAGTGCTCCTTCCACCGCCCTATTACCTCCTCAGTTGAGGTCAACAGTGTCCCATCCTTACTGTACACAGCTTGGATGGTTCCCCCCCCCCCTCCTGAGGTGGCGAACAGTTTTCCAGAAGCACTTTGGTGCCGACCGAAAGTCCTTCTCCATGTCTTCTCCAAACTTCTCCCACACCCGCTGCTTTGCCTCTTTCACGGCAGAGGCTGCAGCCCTTCGCCCCCTTCGGTGCCCTGCAACTGCCTCCGAGTCCTCCGGGATAACATATCCCGGAAAGACTCCTTCTTCAGTCGGACGGCTTCCCTGACCACCGTTGTCCACCACGGTGTTCGTGGGTTACCGCCCCTTGAGGCACCTAAGACCCTAAGACCACAGCTCCTCGCTGCAGCTTCAGCAATGGAAACTTTGAACATTGTCCACTCGGGTTCAATGCCCCCAGCCTCCACAGGGATGCCACGAAAAGCTCCGCCCGGAGGTGTGAGTTGAAAGTCTGTTGGACAGGGCCTCCTCCAGACGTTCCCAATTTACCCTTACACGTTTGGGCTTACCAGGTCTGTCCAGAGTCTTCCCCACCCTCTGACCCAACTCACCACCAGATGGTGATCGGTTGACAGCTCTGCCCCTCTCTTCACCCGAGTGTCCAAAACATACGGCCTCAGATCAGATGAAACGATTATGAAATCGATCATTGACCTTCGGCCTAGGGTGCTCTGGTACCAGGTACACTTATGAGCATCCCTATGTTCGAACATGGTGTTCGTTATAGACAATCCATGACTAGCACAGAAGTCCAACAACAAACAACCACTCTGGTTTAGATCAGGGAGGCCGTTCCTCCCAATCACGCCTCTCCAGGTGTCTCCATCATTGCCCACGTGTGCGTTGAAGTCCCCCAGCAGAACAATGGAGTCCCCCACTGGAGCCCCATGCAGGACTCCAGTCAAGGTCTCCAAGAAGGCCGAATACTCCGAACTCCTGTTTAGTGCATATGCACAAACAACAGTCAGAGTTTTCCCCCACAACCCGCAGGCGTGGGGAGGCGACCCTCTCGTCCACCGGGTAAACTCCAACACAGCGCGCTCAGCCGGGGCTTGTGAGTATCCCCACACCCGCCCGGCGCCTCACACCCTGGGCAACTCCGGAGAAGAAAAGAGTCCAACCCCTATCCAGGAGTATGGTTCCAGAACCAAGACTGTGCGTGAGGTAAGCCCCACCAGATCTAACCGGTAGCGCTCCACCTCCCGCACCAGTTCCGGCTCCTTCCCCCACAGAGATGTGACGTTCCACGTCCCCAGAGCCAGCGTCTGCTGCCCGGGTCTGGTCCGTCGAGGCCCCTGACCTTCACTGCCACCCATGTGGCATCGCACCCGACCCCAACGGTTCCTCCCACAGGTGGTGGGCCCATGGGATGGAGAGGGAGTTGCCACGTAGCTTGTTCGGGCTGTGCCCGGCCGGGCTCCGTGGCAAACCCGGCCACCAGGCGCTCGCCGACGAGCCCACCGTCTGGGCCTGGCTCCAGACGGGGGCCCCGGGCTTCCTCCGGGCAGGGTCACTCCATCTCTGCTTAGCTTTTCCTTAAGGTCAGGGTAAACTTATTTATCCCAAATGGGGAGATGTGGGTGGTCAAGATGCAGATGTGCACGAACCAATCTTAAAGACAGATACAAATACAAATAAACAATATGCAGTCCCCCCTTACACACACACACACAGAACACTGATATAGAGACAAATACATACTTCAATATGCAGTGGGTTCATAGAGTGGGCTACATGATCCCTGAAAAACGAACTCTGCATAGGGGGAATTTACGGGGGTAATCAAAACTGACCAGTTTAAATAAATAAATCTTATAATGATGAATGTAAATATTAACTGTTATAAAAGATGATAAGTGGTTGGCTTTCTCGATTCAATGTTATTGGCAAGCAAAAAAAAAACATGTTTTCAGACCCGCCCCCCCAACACACAGCACGGCGGATGCGACTCCTGAGCGCTCGTGAGAAGTCCGCGCTTCGTATCCTGGAACTCATATTTCTTTCAGAGGACTTTGTTCAATAAATCCATACTCTTAGATCCAATATTGATAGTCTTTTGTCCATATTTTATTCATTTTCGGTCCTTCTATTGTCGTTAGCTGTGATGCTTAAGCAGTTTTAGCTTTCCCATGATGCTTTTGAAAGTTTTTGACCAATCAGAGAAGTTGCTTTCAGGGCCCCTGAAATAAAGTCGGAAAAATACATATTTGACCAACCTACAATCCTGCAATATTTGTTTACAGAATTGTATGGAATTAAATACAGTTAAATAATAGTATGACTATCAAATGGCTGAAGATAAATATAAATTTTACTAATACTGGAACAACAGATTTTTATACATTACAAATGTGGTGAATGACTAATTTATGCTATTCAACTGAACTTGTTGAGATATGTAGAGCATGTTTTGTTTTGCTATGGCTCTTAAAATTCATGTGAAACAGCCTATTTGGGCATACGTGTCCCGGGACCTCCCTAGATAGGTGGAGTCAACTTCCGTGTTTTGTTACAGTTGGTTTTTACACCTGATGCAAACCATATGGGAGCACAAGTGAACTGCACTGACCACATTTTCAAGTGGACGTGGGCATGGATGTGTTCACACTTATCAAACGAGCAGGACTTTGGGGTCAACTTTAGCCGAATGAAAATTTAGCTATTCATATTGTCAAAACTTGGACCAGCCAGTTGGTCCTTTTGCTCGAAAAACAGCCGAGGCGTCTTTTTGTTGATTCTGACTGGGGTAACCCTTTCTTACCCACTGCATTGATAGACATACTTAATGCAAAATCTGAAAATCTGCTGCTGCAAAGGTTTTGGAGGAGACATTCAAACAGAAATACACTGAAAACTGTCCTCAGACTGACTGCACCCCATGTGTGTCCTTTCAGCTGACACGGCAGATAAACAGGGAGCAGCAGATGGCTGGTCTGGACTTTGATCACAGCGGCAGCCTTCAGCATACCCTGACGCACTGTATGT
Organism: Perca flavescens; assembly: GCF_004354835.1. Classification (NCBI taxonomy): domain Eukaryota; kingdom Metazoa; phylum Chordata; class Actinopteri; order Perciformes; family Percidae; genus Perca; species Perca flavescens. The sequence goes on from NC_041340.1 coordinate 27,747,015, forward strand.
GTTTGTATTTGTCAGTACGGCCGATGACCATAGGTTTTTGCTGTTGACGCTGAAGACTGTCTCTGCCATTTTGTCTGTAAAAAAATGTCCATTCATTCAAATAAGCCAAAGGAAAAAAGTGTCACGTGACTAATTTTCACATCTATTAAATGTGGCGCATTGCACTGTGGGATTGTTGGCAGAAAGTAGTACACAACTCTGCTTTTTTGTTCCATTGTGAACATTTTTGAGGGGGCTATATAGAGCATTACCTTGCAGGGCAGCTGGATTCATGAGAGCAGGATCACATATCACACAAAAATCTGTTGTGTGACAGCAAACAATCTGGCGCATCAGGCTATATAGAGCATACATTTCACACTGAAATAAAATGAGCAGTAATATGCAGAGCACTTTATAGTCAATAGGTTACAGTGCAGATACAAACTCTAACACATTTCATTCAACAATATGGTTGATTCAAAACTATTATATTTCTTAGGGGAGGGTGGGTTGAGTAATCTGAGACAAATAGGCAGGTGGAGTAGAACAGGTATATGTACTGTAGGCTTGACAGGTGATTGGAGGTGTGGTTGAGGCGTGGCCCATTAGGTTTTACATAAGTCCTCTACATAATGGCAGTAATAAGAAACCTTTTCATAGGGATTTCTAAAAGAAAAGGCAGCCAGCTGGTCGACAGAATTTGTGTTTTTGAATGTAAAATGTAGCCTTTTGTTTATTTGACAGTGTACTAACAATAATGATACTATGTAACGTAAATGTAATTTTTGTAATGTCATTTAAAGACTGTGGTTAGCTTGAGGAATAATTCTTCAACTTTCTGTTGATCTACAATACCCACATATTTAGCAATAAAACAATACAACGCAATACATCAATATAATGCTGTATTTCAAAATGTACTTCTTTGGCTTTGTTGAATATGGAGCAATCCCATAGAATGCATTTGTAATTTAATAAAAAAAAAAAAAAAAAACAACCCTCATACATGATCATGTTACTGTCTGATTGTTATGTTTTCCAGTCCAGTCTGTAAGTACTTTCATTATGTTGTCATTGTACTCCGTCGCACTCGATTCAAACTGAACCTGTGAGGTTTAGCTGTTGACTCTGGCGCCACCTAGGCCGCAGTAGAGTCAGACAGGAAACCGAGAAAGCGGGGACGACATGCATCAAAGGTTCCAAAGTAAAACTGGGGAATGATGACCCGCTCCTTTACAAGAGGAGTCCTTCCGATATCTAAACTCTTCATCGTGTTGCATGATCCTGCACAGAATGTAGGGGGTGCAGTGTCTGTGTGTGTGTACACCTGAGGCCATAGTGTGTTGAAACTCACTCAGAAGATTATTCAGAAAGGAGTGGCCAAGACACACACACACACACACACACACACACACACACACACACACACACACACACACACACACACACACACACACACACACACACACACACTTATCTACCCTTCCACATATGTGCGTATTTAAAACAATAGAAATACTCTTTGCTGGGTGTGGTTCTCCTGACGGTTCACTGACTCACAACACTGTCATGGACACATGCACGCACGCACGCACGCACACACACGCACGCGCGCGCACACACACACAGACACGCACACAGAGGAGGTTGTCTAACCAGCATTATGAGTTATGAGTAACATCTGAAAAATAACATTTACAGTTTCTGTTGAATGACGACATTTACAATTATTCATTTGGCAGACACTTTTATTTTATTTTTTCCAAAGCAATCTACAAATGAGGTACAATCCAAGCTACAGTAGCCAGGCGTATCAGTGTCTCTGTTAGGCTTTAAAAGGTTTTAAAGAGCGGATAGCATAATAGTGTAGACTCGGGCTGGATTTTGCAGTTGAACATGTTGAACATTAAGCTCATACTCATTGTTTCACCAACTTTCTGATTTGATGCAGTTATTCCATTTAAACAAGCTGCTCAGAACTGCTTCTCAACAAGATGTCACAACTAGGAAAAAGAAGGGAGGGCGTGGTGCCAGATTGATTGATTAGAGCTGGAAACGCTTAGTGAAACTGAACAGGCTTTGTTGTGTCACCAGTGTGCTCCATAGACAACAGTAGTCATACCAGTTTGTTAAAAATAAGAATAGACCCACTATCTACAGACTACGCTACATGGTATCAATAATCATCAGTAAAGGGATATGTTAACTTTCATCGACACACTAGTTCATTCTTATTCATTGCTGCAAATGTTTCTGATTATTAGTCGTTTTTTTTGTTGTATTATCTTTTACTGTTACTGAAATTGCATGTCCAACTTGTTGAGATGGCCGCCCACCTAGAGCCAGTTTCTGTTTCAAGGTTTTTGCCTGTTCAACGGAGGTTTATACGGTGGCCGACAGGGGCAAACCTGCAACTTAAAGGTGCACTGTGAGTAGACAAACTACAAAGTAGACAAAACGCAAGCAAATTTACGAAAACACACATGCGGCGTGCAGCATTTAGCATAACGCGCTGCAAATACACACAACACGACCAAATACACAAACGCGCTGCAAATACACAAACGATGCAAAATGAAAAGCACACAAACCCCGAAAACAGAAAAACGCTGCATCTAGTTTACTCAACGGAAGACGAGGTTATGTCAGAGAGAGTGGATCATTTGTTTTCCTAATTTTTTTAATTCGATTTTTAATAAGTGTTCTACTTTTCAGTAACATATATGGGCTAACTAGTGTTAAGCTCGCAAGCTCCTGTAGAAGTCAGTCTCTAACACGGTAGCTACGTAAACCTGTTGCTCTTTTATAATACTGTAAAAGACTAGGGCCAAACGTTAAAATGAATATGAAATGCACCTTTTTAATGTCGCCCCTTAACTACTCATTTCTTGCCGTTTCCAAAACAAACCTCTCATCTCTCTCTCTCTCTCTCTCTCTCTCTCTCTCTGTGGGGTCAAGCTGTACCTCTTAGCGCTCCCCCTAGAGGCCTGGAGAACTTCCGTCGTGTAAACAGGATGCAGCGTTTTTTTTTCTTCTGTTAATTGCGTTTGTTTTCTGGGTTTGTATGCTTTTCATTTTGCATCGTTTTTTTCTCGTTTACACGCTGAAAATGGCAAGTTTTGAGAAAAATTTGGATTATTCAACATGGCAGGCCTGCTTTTTTTTTTTTTTTCGGGGAATGTTTGTACAGATTTATAAAGAATATATTTACGGCATTTCCTTCTCTAACTGGGACGTTTTGGGACCGATTGCCGTGGATGAAGTGCACACAGCGATGCATTGGTTCTTACATGCATGAGGTTTAAACATGTATCAGCTAATTTAAATAGCTCACGTTACTGTACTGTGTGAACAGTTAACTTCATTTAATATTGTATGTGGCGTTTTCTTTCGTGGGGTAAAAATGTTCCACTAAAACAAGTTCCTTCCTTTTAGCAGAGCCACCGTCGCTGTGTCCGGAGCTTAGCGCCGCCCAAAACAATTGTGATTGGTTTAAAGAAATGCAAACAACCCAGTTTTTTTCCCCCTCCTATCCTAGAATGCATCCCTGGTGTAACCAGACCTTACTCCAAAGCGCTGTGGAGATAGGTCTGGCAATAGCACATTTGTGCATTTCTTCTTCAGTGTACAGCGCACACTCAACTCTGACTGGACTGAATTCAGATTGTTGCTGTTTCACCTGATCATGTTTCCCTGTCCCTTTACTTCACACTGATTGTGAAGGTGGTAGTATCAGAGATGTTAGAGGAGTGACGAGAAAGCGACACACTCATAATTTCGAGTTCTGAAAATCATCATTTTAGCTGCCTGCCTTCTTCAGGATTGAATCCAACAGTCATCTGACTGGTATATTAGGGTCTAGGACAGGTGTTTTAAATCTAATCAGCCTGACCAAACAGTAGATGTGTAAACCAAGGCCATGGAGAGAACATTCATAGCCAAGAATGGCTTCTAACATCAATATGTTCACATGTCCAAGAACCAGCAAGCACAACTTTCAGATACGCATTAAAAGTCAGAGTAGAGCGCGTGTGTGTGTGTGGTTTTTTTTGTGTGTGTGTGTGTGTGTGTGTGTCTTTTGTGTTGGTCCCAACAGCTTTGTGGGGCCAAAATGCTGGACCCCACAAGTTTAAAGGGCTGTTTGAGGGTTAAGACTTGGTTTTAGGATTAGGCTTAGAATTAGGTTATGGTTTGGGTGAGGGTAAGGGTTAAGATTAGGCATTTAGTTGTGATGGTTGAGGTTAGGGTAAGGGTTAAGATTAGGCATTTAGTTGTGATGGTTAAGGTTAGGGTAAGGGGCTAGGGAATGGATTATGTCAATGACGGGTCCCCACAAAGATAGTGCCACAAACCTGTGTGTGTGTGTGTGTGTGTGTGTGTGTGTGTGTGTGTGTGTGTGTGTGTGTTTGTGTGACAGCCACATTCCTGTTGTCGTCCAGTCCAGAGTTTAGTTTAGTTTAGTTTAGTTTAGTTTAGTTTAGTTTATTTGTCAGGGACAATGTACAAAATACATTAATCTTACGAAAAGATGTTTTGTACCAGAGTTAGCTAATGCTAGTTTCCATCTGCAGTCCCCGGGCAGGTGCACACAATATTAAAACATATTACAAATAACTGTCAATAATAATAAGAAATACATGCAAGATTACACTAATCAGATGTTTAAATAAAAAACTAATCAAAAAACCATCACAACCTAAAATATATACAACATAGTCAAAAACATTTACCTCAAGTTTTAAGTGTGCTCACATAGCTGGTTATCAAGGATGTATTTCTTTAGGTTTTGAGAGAAATTATTCAAATCTACAGACAACTTAAGACTGCCTGGGAGTTGATTCCATTGTTTAATGGTTTTAAATGAAAAGGCTGTCTGTGCAAAGGCAGAGGATCTTTTCAGGATAGCACAATTTCTGTGAGCAGTGGAGCGTGATGTTCTGTTTGAGCAGGTAGGACCTGTCTCTCATACCTCTACATCAGATAGCAGCATAGGAGGAGCTCTGTGTCTGTTTACTGCTGTTGGATGGAGAAAACAAGTGAGGTTGATAACTGAGAACAGCCTGTAAACACATTCTCCATGTTCGAATAGGGAAGTTGAGTTCCTTGGGGACGAGGAAGGCCTACAGGCAGCTACAAGGTACAACTTCGCCACCGTGTGGTCACACATCATAATTCTGTGATTTTATGTTGGCAGGAGGAGCCAATATACTCAAATGTTTTCCTGTTTTAGTAAGCCTAGTTGCTTGTATTTTAATGGCTTTTTATAGTACATACAAAAGGAGTGTTTACCACTTATTAACACTATTAAACAGTAAGATCTCAATACTGTACTGGATACACAGTCACGGTCATGCACGGAGGGAAATGGTAACCACGGCCTGGATGTGAAAGTCAATAAATTAATACTAATAACTATGAAGAAAAAAGATCCAATAATCAAAATAATAGATAATAATAGTTATATTATAATAATTATAGATAATAATAGATCAAAATATGAAGCGGTTCAACTGTGTTTTTGACAGTGTAGTAACCAGATACATGCTTCCTTCTCCACAGTTGTGTCTCTGTCCTCTGTCCTCCTGGCAGCTTGGTTCATATGTTTCTGTCTCCATCTTTCCTTATACAGTCTATTGTCTCCACAGACTTTAGAACCTTTGTCTTTTTGTCTTAAAGGTTAGATCCACATCACAGCATCACAATATCTTTTGCTACGTTTATGCCTCGCGTCCAAACTCAATCGGCATTTCCCGAGCCCCTAAAACGGAGACATTTGGAAACACTGCTGACCCCGTATGAACTTGAAAACTCCCGGAGTGCTATGTACTCTGGACGGGCAGAAAGGGGACCTTTGGAAATGACGATGCACAGCAGTCAGTCTTAGGTCGCTTACATACCTTTCAGTAACAGTTCCACCCTTTCGTCGGTCCAAGCCAATAAATCCCTGAATATTAAACTTATACATCCATGATTTTCTGAGTAACTTCAGACAATCTGCTTCCTGTTTACACCGGCACGCACATGCCAAGTATCATAGGCTAGCTAATGTTACTGTAGGTGACGCTACATGGAACCAATCACAATAAAAAAATGCTCTAATGCTTTATTTGCAGCTATACAAAATAACCGCAATTATGTAAAAGAAATTGCGGTTAGACAATTATTTAATAATTGTGAAGGCCAAGTCACGGGAGACGTTTTACTGCAGAAAGACTACTTCCCTTTTCAGTTCTTAAAGGTCCCATGACATGGTGCTTTTTGGATGCTTTTATATTGACCTTAGTGGTCCCCTAATACTGTATCTGAAGTCTCTTTTATATAGACCTTAGTGGTCCCCTAATACTGTATCTGAAGTCTCTTTCCCGAAATTCAGCCTTGGTGCAGAATTACAGCCAATAGAGCCAGTCCCACAATGAGCTTTCCTTAGTATGTGCCATTTCTGTGTCTGTAGCTATTGAAGAGGAGAGAGGGGGGGGGGCTTGACCAACTGCCACTTTGCTCGTTTGAAAGCCATGATGTCTCTCTCTCTCTCATGGGTGGGCCAAATTCTCTGGGCGGAGCAGAGAAAGGTGAGGTAACCTTGCTCCTTATGACCTCATAAGGAGAAGATTCCAGATCGGCCCATCTGAGCTTTCATTTTCTCAAAGACAGAGCAGGATACCCAGGGCTCGGTTTACACCTATCGCCATTTCTAGCCACTGGGGGACCATAGGCAGGCTGGGGGAACGCATATTAATGTTAAAAAAACTAAAAGCAACACTATGTAACTTTTAGCCCTACAGGTTTCCTCATTGGAACTACAGCTGCAGTTAAAAGTTACATAGTGTTGCTTTAAGTATGTTTTGCTGATAATGCTTCTGTCCTTAAGTAGGATTTTAAATGCATGACATGATTACTGAAATAGATTCTTTTTACATTGTGGTTTGGATGTATTACTTAAGGAAACTTCCTAATCATTTTTTCTACCCTGCTTTCAAACTGCAGTATTCATACACAGTAAATGACAATACACAAATAGTTCTTTGTTTTGAATGTTTATTAAACAGAATGAGCAGTAATCAGAGCCTTCAAATGTCATAAACAGGAACATGACGTGACTTTGAACGGGATTGAAACGATAGTGAATAACGGGTTCCTCTCGTGTCTAAACACTAAATGCAGTCAAAACTGATTCTATAAAAACGTACACCATTATTGCACACACCACACAGAATGATGGTAAATACTGTAAATGGAATAGCTGATAAGCCCCACCCCCAAGAACAGTATTTCCAGGAATCCCCCTTTCTGATAGGTCAAGGGATTCCTGGGAAAACTGGACCCCAGGAGAGAGGAGAAGAAAAACGGGTGATGTCATCCATCCATCATCACACCACTGGAACGGGGGGGTACCCATTCCTCATGTGCAGAAGTCGAGCTGTGGTTTCCGTATTAGAAGATTTGAAAACGTCTTTTTTTTTTTTTTTTTTTTTTTTTCTGCCGATGGTGCCATGTCTAAACACATACATCATGGAATTTGGCGGACACACGTCAAATAATTTCCAACATGTGGTCAACTTCATTAATCTGACATTTTTAATGTTACATTTGATACTAGATCTTAATAGAAATGAGTGAGACATTCTTACATTAAGTCATTTATAAAATTAGTTAGAAATACAATAACAAAATATTTTATTATACAGTATATAGCAAGCAAAGGTGTGACTATTCAAATGTGTCCCTAATCCTCATTTTGGGATGAATTCTACAACTTGTTTTTTATGTCCTCTAAATTAATTGATTATCCCTATGAACTTTGGGAGATGGTCCAGTCTCCTCTAAACTCCTGACCGTGACCCACAAGGTGTTTGTGATTGCAGTGTTGCATCCTGGGTCATATCATCCTCCCTGTGTGAAGCAAACCAGAGCCCCGGAGACCTGCTGCTGCTGGGTGCTGTTACCTGGCTGTGGATACATGCTCCCACTGGTATTTCTGTCCTCCGTCCCGAGCTACAGTGCTTCATCTCAGACTACCAACTGACCAGAGATGCAGCACTGCACCATGGGCCACAGGGATGAATAACTCAACTGGAGAAACACAGGGATGAGGCAAACAGAGCACAGTCAGTCAGTTTAGAAACCATCTTATAGGTTATGGTTTTTCTTCACTAACGTTAACACATTTCTCTCTGTAATGAGTTCACACAGTTCTCTTTACCAATACGCAGTTAATCTAACATCCAAAATGCACTGAACCCTTCGTACACATCTCAGGATCAACTCTTGTCCCAGAACGCTGACAAAATTTGACTCGTAACAGTAACAGAGTGCCGAACGATGATCTGAAACAACACTAACAGCTGGTAGCATTAAAATATGAATCGCTATTGTCTTTGAAGTATCTCTTATTCATTCATCTATTTGGCACAAACGGTGTTTCCATTTCAACAAAAAGAAGGGCACTTCTTTATTGAATGGATTGTACATTTAACAGATTTTACAACAGTACGTAAAGATGAGCAAAATGTACAGTAAATAGAGGTTTGGAGGTGTTTGACTTTGAGTGAGAAAACCTCATGAATATTAAAAGATGTGGTCAGAGGCTGCATTTTGCAAGTTCTTTTGTGCTGAATAAATAAATAAATGAACTCAGTATTGAGAAATTAGTTTTTACCAAACCTGTTATTGCATCTTCTGCATAGATTTCTATTCTGATTTAACATTACATCATATAAACTGTCTTTACAGTTGACAAAGAAATAGTATACAAAAGAAAAAACCACAGACACTCAGGTGAGCCAACACTAGCTGATAGGAATCAGAATGAGCTCCATTCCCTGTTAAAGCTAGCATCAGAGTGATGCAAGTGATATTTGCCGCATGATGATGAGACATGATGACATCAGAATAAACACATTTCTCTCAGCATCATGAAGGACAGGGGTCTATTCTAAAGACAGAGGAGGAAACGTGGAAAGAATTCATGAAAGCTGAATAAAACATGCACAATGCTGTTCAAAGTATGGAGAGAATGACTTGTTCACTAAATCTACGGATTAATAGATACTGGCAATACTGTTGGAAATGGACTGGGTTTATGAACCCATTACATAATTAGTAATCGCTTACTGTATGAACTGGCATGTGTCTCCATCAGTATAATGTTTGTATGAGCGCATAGGTAAAATCAGGTTTGTTGTATTTCTGTTTCTTTAAAAAAAAAAAAAAGAAAACATACACAATGACCAAATGAAGACAGTCTTCAATTACAGCTAAGACATTTTAACAAAGTCTTTCTACTCACATGTCTGAAACACCAGTGAAAGCAGCGCGAGAGAAAAATAGCATGTGAATAAGTGTGTGTGTGTGTGTGTGTGTGTGTGTGTGTGTGTGTGTGTGTGTGTGTGAGAGAGAGAGAGAGAGGGATAGAGTGCACAGCACAAACATTTTTGTTGGGGAGGGGTAAACAGGAAATGATTTTAACCCCCAGTAGACCTATATAATACCAACTTCCTGTCATGCTGCTGCTCCCTCTCACATTCCACGTGTGTGTGTGTGTGTGTGTGTGTGTGTGTGTGTGTGTGTTACTCACCTCTGTACTTGCTCATCTCTGACATCTGAAATACAACACACATACTTGTTTGAAAGAGAGACACTGCAACAGCAGACATCTGATTACCTGCATGTGCATGTGCACACACACACACACACACACACACACACACACACACACACACACACACACACACACACACACACACACACACACACATGTTTTTACCTTAACAGACAGAGCACTTTACAATTACCTTATGTGTTTTTTGCACTTAACACAGTTAGGACTCATACATTGCATCAATAGAGCGAGGTAAATGTAATGCCCTTGACTGTATCTAAAAACAATCTATTTTATGTAGTTATCAATTTGATGTTAGTTTATCAGTTCATGTGGAGCCCCTGTATTTCCTTATTGTGTTATCTGTAACTATATTGCCCAGAGTTATGGTCAACGTCTAAAGCTAAAGCTCTGGACTTCAAAGAGGGAGGCAGTGGTGGAAATAGCTTCCTGTAATCTCAGCAGAAACCATGTTGTTCTGAAAGATAAGAAGCCTGTCTGGGAACTTTTCTAGATTCATATCAAATGTGTTATATTTTTCTGAAACCCGAATAAAAAGTGTAAAACGCTCTGTAGAGTCTTGAAGTTGTTGTCTCTTACCCCAAGTGTAAACTGTTGGAGCTCCATCTTTGATCTCCATTATCTCAACCGCAAGACCTGATAGAAGATACACATGTTTAAATAAACTGTATGGTTACAATGTTCTCAGTGACTTTTAATGTTATTTGAGCACCATCACTGACACTATATCACTGAGTAGATCAAGGAGAGAGAGAGAGAGAGAGAGAGAGAGAGAGAGAGAGAGAGAGAGAGAGAGAGAGAGAGAGAGAGAGAGAGAGAGAGAGAGAGAGAGAGAGAGAGAGAGAGAGAGAGAGAGAGAAGCCGGGTGTTTTCCAAGAATGCTCTGACTCTGCTCGGCTAGAAACTCCCAGTCTGCCCATATAAGGCCTGAGCCAGCCTTTTATTTTGGGGATCATGGAAAATGGGATTGCTGCTTTGGATAAACATTCCCTCTTCCAGTCTGTGATCGCTCCCACTGATAGCCCCCCCCCCCCACACACACACACACACCTCCTCCTTCTTCCAGCTGGCTACATTCATTCCCTTTTCTAGTCACAGTGGGGAGAGACTCACTTAAAAGGCAGCAGATGGAGGCCTTTATCTCACTCTGTCCTTCTCCCTCTGCTCTGGGCCCAACAAGTCCATATTAAGAAGAAAGGCCAGTGTGCTCTCTCTCTCTCTCTCTCTCTCTCTCTCTCTCTCTCTCTCTCTCTCTCTCTCTCTTACACACGCACAAAGAGAGAAAGCCACAGTCCCACAGTAGGTCATGTCTCGAGGTCTGTCTTGAGGGAGTGTTGCCCTCACTAAACCAAATCAACAAACAAATCTGCCCTCTCCCAGCCGGACTGTGTGTGTGTGTGTGTGTGTGTGTGTGTGTGTGTGTGTGTGTGTGTGTGTGTGTGCGTGCGTGCGTGCGTGCGTGCATGCTTGCATCATGTGATGGTACATCACTTCAAGCTTTAAGCCTGAATCCTGTTCTAGAGTTTCAGACCACAGGCAGCACCCTCATTTCTTCTTCATTACAATCATCATCATCATCATCATCATCACCATCATCATCATCACCATCATCATCATCATCATCATCATCACCATCATCATCATCACTACCAGCCTTGATTCAAATACACTTTGTTGAGTGAAACGTTTTATGATGCATTCTTGTCCGCTGTGTTATCTTAAACTTAGGATTTGCAATGTGCTCTGGGTAAATGTCTTAAATGCAAAGATGTTGGTTGGCATGGCTTTGGTTAGAATTGGATGAAAAAATACGTTATGTGTGGAATGGGTATAAAATATGATTGGGAAGAAGTTCAGCCCATACCTCCATCAGTGAATTACAGTCCAACACAAAGTGCCACTGTGTTCAAGACTGAATAAAAAGTGCGTTGAGACCAAGGCAGAATAAAGTTCAGTCTACATTCTTAAAGTAATAGTTCAACATTTTGGATTTTCTTTCTGGGAGTGAGATAGAATAGAACACTTTTGTATTGTCCACCAGGGTGGAAATGGGTCTTCAGCTCACCAAACACAAGAATCAACAGTATAGAAGGCAGACAAGCAGTTAGTTTAGTTAGTTAACAAAACTGTCGGCCTGTCTACATGATACAAGCCTTTCGTGATTGCGCACCCCCCCCCTCCACACACACACACGCACTTGCTAGTAGCCAAGGAGGACATGGAGGATTAAAAAAACATGATGGACTCTTCAGAAGAGGTCATTATCTTCACTTGAGTTTCTGCAGGCGAAAGTCGGCAGACGCCACAATCTTCTGACCATAGCCATACTGAGAAATCCAGAGAGAGTTGTGTGGAGCTGATAGTCTTAATTAGCTTTGTAGCAACTCATTTGGCGATGGCTTGGATGTAACGGACGTTCATTAATATCAAAAAGTTACGCACTAAAGCTTTAAAAACAGTTCATGTCAACGTCTGAGGCTTAAAGTCCTCAGAGATAAGAAGATTGATATCATTTTTATGTCTCTGTGTTAAGTATATGGAGTCAGGGTGCAGTTGGGGTTGCTACATCTGTTTAGCCTTTCTGGCTAAAGCTAATGTTGTCAGACGGATCCTCTCATCTCACTCTCGGAAAGTAAGCAAAAAAAAACGTATCTCCCAAAATGTTCAACTAGTCTTTTAAATCATTATTTGAGACGGCGCTCTGTTATTTGTTCCTATTCACTCAAAACAATCCATTGGATTTAAACATGTTACGTGTTCCAATAATGAGCTATGGTATAGGATTTTTCTGAAGTGGTGGACAATGAAAATCTACTTTGAGTTTGGACATTACATCATGTCAAAACTAGAAATCACTTCCTGCTTTCATTGTGTGTTTCCCCTTGCACAGACTGAGGCTCCACAATAATCTGGGCCAAAAAACCAAACCGCAGACTGACCTGGAATTCTACAGCCAGACTATATCAGAGATAAAGAGAGTTGAAATCAGTACAGACACTCTGCAACTTGGTCAGGAACGAGCCAGTACAGCACTTTGTATGTTTCATAGAACAATCATTTATAAATCTGTTTAGATTTACGGATTTCTCAATGGGGGAAACTTTCACATAAAATCCCTTTCTGCTGGTAACCAGTGACAAAAGCCTGGTTCATTGAGGGGCTCCAGAGCTGAGAGGGGCCCTGGAATCTCTCTTCCAGGAAGTTATCATGTCAGAGGAGCTGGTGATCTGCTGTAAGGGGTCCGAAATATCGAGCAGCTGCTGGTAAAATGTAGCTTTCCTTTCTTAAGTGGAGGTAAAAAAAAAAAAAAAATGCAGGTAAAACAGAAATATGACCTATTTTAAATTGCCATCAGGTTCTGATACTATCAAAGATCCTTTATACTGTACTAAAGATAACGCATTTCAAGCATCGCCAATGGTATGAAACTGTACACACTTCCTGTCTCCTAAAGGGGCGTGGCCTTGTTTAAAAGTGTGGTGAACATCGTGTAGATGGATGAAAAGTTATATTTGTATAATTTATTAATAATTAGTTGTTGTTTTTTTTGCTAACGTTAGATATTTACACGGTTAAAAGACATACTTAGCAACACAGAGATTAGTTTTGCTAGGGCGTTCACGAATGTTAGCTGACGTTAGCGTTACCGTGTTGCCAGATCTCGCGAGAGTTCGGTCCTGAGACAGAAAGAGGTCTCTTACAATTTAATTTAAGTTTGGGTTAAAAAAAGACGTAGAAACTGGATTTTGTAATGAGAAGAAAAAATGGAATGATACTAATATCTATATAATAATAGGATAAAGCTGACACTAACAAATGATATGTCAGGTGAATGTTATCACCAAAAACTGCAGAATACTGTTATTAAAGTTGAATATGGGGAACATGCATACATACATTACCTCCAATCTCAAATCATCTGACCCTCATTATATAGGCATACTGATTTCTCAGGTTCCATCCTAGTGTTGAGATCCTTAATTTAAATCTATGAATTTATCTGTGGATCTCCCAAAGCTATACAGAGTTCCCTGACAGGGTCTGCTGTGCAGTATGTGTGCAGAGTGCAGGCAGGCCCTTCAGCAGACTGGCTGTGTGTCCATGCTGTGGACAGGAAGCCACAATGGTTCACAAACATTTTGACGCCATGGCAGGCACCCCATTACAGCGAATCATTTTACAAGCCCCCTATGTGGTACTGACTTTGGCAATTCCTAGCGGTAGTATCAAAAAGCTACTTGGGCAAACAGCTGTTTTGCTCTTGACTAAAAGGTGTTGACAATATTTTGATCGCGATGCCCACAATGCATAATCTGGATTGGACAAAATGTTAGATAGCGAAAAGTAATACAATCCAGTACAACAACAAACTAAATTAACAAGTGTTCTAAGTTTTTGATTCATGAAGTACCACAAATGAAATCCCCTCCATCCCCATTGCTCATTATTCTATAGGGGCAATCAAAACCCACAATTCAAGTGAGTATGGATACTTTGAAAAGTAACTGAACTGAATTCTGCTTCTCCTTTCTGTTGTTACAGTAAACAGTAAAGTCCTGCAACATGTGGTTTTCCTTCAGTCCAGTACCGGCTCAGCCTCAGTCGTACTTTAGTTTCCTTTCACAGCTAAATAATGATTTCACTACCAACTGTATACAGATAGCACAGGAGGCAAATAATGCAGGGTGATGGGAGTCAGCACAGCCACTGTATACATACTATAAATACGGCCTGACTGATTTAATACAAACTCCCTTTAAAAATTTACATAAACTTAAAACCCAAACATTTCAACACTTTTCAATTGCATGCCAATAAAGCAGATTTGTGTCATTTTAATCAGAATATAAACCCTCTGCAATGGAAGGCAGTGTCACAGTGCAGACTACCAGCCCTGAGTGGGAACGTGTGTGTGTGTATATGTGTGTGTGTGCGTGCATGCGTGTGCATGTGTGTGTGGGTGTGTGTGTGTGTGTGTGTGTGTGTGTGTGTTTGCGTGTGTGCGTGCATGCGCGTGCGTGTGTGAGTGTTTAGGCCGGCTGTGATAACAGTCAAAGCCAATCTCTTCTGTTAAGCCAAACATTGCCTAATATGGTCTTCTTTCTCTTTCCTCTAGGCTCTGTAAATCACACACAGGAAACCCGCTCTCCATTTTATTCTGTCTGTCTGTCACACTAAATGTATTGCGCGCCACATACACACACGCGCACGCACGCACACACACACACACACACACACACACACACACACACACACACACGGCTAAACGACGCCTGTATAATGTGAAATTAATTTCTTTTTTAAATATTAAAAGCTTAAAGAGTCACCAAAAAAGTTAAATAGAGTCAGATGTACTACTCCCCAGACTGAAGTGCTAAACACTGTGTCAGAGTGTATCTCAACAGAAACAGACCACCTACAACACAACCTAAACGTGACTGTAAAAGTGGATCTTAAAATCAATTACCAAATATGGCAATGCTGAACTGTGCACTAAGTCTAACACTGGAGCCTGATCAGGGACATTTTGGTGGTGCAGTGAAGGGCTGTAATATGGGTTTAAGGGGGAGCCCGGGTGCAAAAAAGTACCTTAGAGTGTTGTAAACAGCTTAGGGCAATGTTTCCCAACCTGGAGGTTAGGGCCCCTCTAAGGGGTCTTACAGTAATAGTCACAGGATGATTAAGGAAAAATCTATGGTAGAATTATTGAAAAAAACATTGATTGGTTTACAATAACTGCTCCCTACTCATACCTACAGGGTGATGGACCTGCTGTCTATGGCTGATGTTGACAATAGAAAACCTCAAATGTATAAGCTACTGAAGTGCAAGACAATACATACTGTTTAAATGTATTAAAAAACATTTGCTGGAGAAATCATTGTTGGTTATCTAAAGCAGGAGACATGCCAACACAGCTACCGTCTACACTGTTCTCATCAAGTCACTTTGGTCTTTTGAGATTTTTGGAGTGTAGAAATCTTTTTCCAAAAGCAAATGAAAGGCTAGGTAGGCCTTTCAACATAATCAACGTCAGATGTATGTCAGCGGGAAAAAAGGGCACAGATCTTTTTCTTATCTTTAAGAAATGCATGAGGTCTAACATTAGCTGACAAATCACAAAGGTCGGTAAGGTAGTTTACTTTCACGTTGTGTGACCACTCCAGACGTGATGTTCACTGTGATGGCTTACCTAACTCCAAAAGAAAACTCAAACTTGTTTTTATAGAATTTAAATTATATATATATATAAAAAAGTCTACGTAGGGAGGAAGTCGGGGTGGATAGAAGGGTCAAACTAACACAGGACCTTCACCCAGGAGACTGCTGGTTACTTTATTTTAACTTATTTTAACTCAGGTAAGTTACGGAACTAACAAACATAATTATTTTAACCCAAACCATGATCTTTTCCTAAATTTAACCAAGAAGTTTTGTTGCTGGCTGTGCAGGTGCACTGACTGCTCGTGTTGCTGGACATTTTGTAGTATAACACACAACGAATTGCGCATTACTTCCCGTAAGATGCCATACGAATCGTTGTGTGACGCTAAAGGCATTTCAACTTAAAGTAAGCCCTGTGTGCAGTCCCTTTTTCAAAAATGTAATAACATGAGTAGGCCTGAGAGCAGAAAGAAGGTGGAATGTCAGTTGAATCGCAAATGGTGAAGCAGTTTAAATTTCAGATGGAATGAAATCATTGGAGATAGTTGAAGTGTGTGCACTGTAAATCCAAAAATGTCAGTTAAACCAAACAGCTTATAGTGTCACTGGATCAAAAAAGCTTTGAATGAAGAAAAAAGCAAAAAAGACTCAAAGCCTAAAAAAGTGAAAAACTCATGCATGCGTGTCTCAGAGTAGGTGTGGATTGACTCATATGGTAAAATAGAAGTGTAGCTGCTCCGCGAGGTGGGCGAGTGGTCAATGCTCATATAACACTTCTCCCTCCATCTCTTTTCCTGCATTCTTCTCCTTCCACCCATTCCTTTCACCTTCCATATGCCTCTCCCCCTCTTCCTACCCCCCTTTCCCTCTCCCCCTTCCCCTCCTTCTCCTTCTCCGATGGGAAATTGACCCTGGGAATCACGGTCTCTTGGTCCCAGAGGAGGGGGGCTGGTGGGAGAGTGTGTGTGTGTGTAAGGGGTTATGTGAAAGTCCTCCTAACCCAGTGCCCCCAAGACTTCTGACCGCTCAGTAAATAAATACAGCATTTCCTCCTCTCCTCCCTCCATACACTTTCTCATGTCCATCCCAGTCCTCAGCAGGACAGCAGTTCCTGTCTGCCAGGGCTTTAACACGTATTTCATTAGCTGGATCTGGGAACAGGGACCTCGATATGACGCTCTGTTACATTTTAACCCCGCTCAACTCTGTCCGACTCACCAGCCACCTTCTCAACGCAAGCAGCCAAGAAGGAACGTTAATGCTACTTAAGGGAACCTTGACTGTCAGAGGGAATTAGGATTCAAGAGCATAACAAGTGACAGCCACATTGTGCCATCAGCTACTAACAGAAACATGTTGCTATTGAAAGTATGCAACAGTGGTTGACCTCAGCTGGTTTACAGAACACTTAAGTCAGAGGAAAAACTACAAAAAATGAGATATGTGTGTGTGTGTGTGTGTGTGTGTGTGTGTGTGTTTTGGTGCTCCTACCTGGTCTGTTTCTTGCACACCTCGAGATTGTCCTTCTCCGTCATCTGTCTCGGAGCATGAATACACACTGCAGTGTCCTGGGGGAACAGACATGAGTTATGTGTACACGTATAATATGTATGTTTATGTGTGTGTGTGTGTGTGTTCATGACTAGCAGTAGTTTCTTCAGTACATGTTGTTCATGGTGTAAATTTGGACCCAGTCATTGATGCTGGCCTCCTGTGTGACATGAGACGCTGCGTGAGATTGATGTCAGCCATACTGTGGGAGGGTTTCAACATCAGATCCTTGATCTGTTTTTCCCATTTAAGGACAGCACCGCAGACTGCCCAACACTCCCCCAGGATTTGATATATATATATTTTTTTTTTTTTTTACACATGACCCTCATCCCTCCAAGCGAGTTGAATTTGAAAAAATCTTAAACAGTGGCCAACCTTTTTGACCTGTGACACCTTAAAACAAAGCATGACTTGCATGTATCTACTCTTGGTGATCAGTTCAACCGCAGAATGATTTTCCCTTCTCGGATAATAATTTCAGTTGTGAAATTTAGATTATTCACACAAAAATGCATAGGTTATAACAAATTCTGAAAAAAATAAACATTTTGTATAGCAGACGTCTGGTTTTGTTTCCACTTCCCCTTCCTGTTAATCATCTCATGACCCCTAAGATTTATCTTGCAACCTTTTATTGAGTCACAAACCCCAGGCTGGAAGCTACTTTGCTGATGTGTGCAAATGGATGGGTGAAGACAATGAATTCATGTTATTACCATGTAACAAAAATGAATCCTAAGTCCATTCCAGGCCAGTTCAAGAGGAACAAGTGAAAATGGCATTTTAATATAATCCAGAGTGCTGTACAGTTAGAGTCCTGTTACTCTCTCAGTAAACACTCAAACACTCAACTCATTTGGCTCAGTAACACAGTTTCAACCAAACAGGAGGAACAGAGCAGTGAGTGGGCCTTTGCAAACCTTTAAAAACCATCCCGGACTACTCTTAGTCACATATACTTTGCATGATGACTGAGCATTTATAAAAGTATACCATAGTGTTTTTAGACTTTTAAATGTATTTTTCTTTCCCTCCACATTTCTTTTGTTCTGCACTCAATCCACTATGGTCTCTCTTAACTCGCACCGACTCAAAACTGGCTTGAGTTAAGTCATTCATCTCAAGGCCTCTTCACACTGTTTGCTTCATGACACTCTGCGTTGAATGTCAGATTGTGCGATGAATGTCTACTGAATCTGTTACTTACGAGAAAAGAATCAATCAAGGACAGGTCATTAACTCCATCTATCTGAGAATACAGAAAAAAAACAAGCTTTTTTTCCTTTTTCAAAAATGGCTTGTACATCTACATACAGATGTGGTATTAACATATGTCTTTGGGCGGTTAATGTTGGCATTGGCCAGCACATCTTGGCATCATTTCATGCTGTATTGCCATTGGCTGTGTTATACACCTGGGTTGGAGCAGAGGTCACATGTTGAGAGTTTGTTCAAATTTTCTGACACTGTCCAAATCTCTAATTTAGCCATCAGCAGATGTGTCTCACAGTGAGATCGGGGACCACTGTTTTGGATTGAAAAACTAAAATATTCACTGTTTCACTCACAATTGTTAACTTTAGTTTGGGACTGGCCAAAATCACGCAGTGTGGAGCGCCTCAAGTCTTTGTTTTTATGATTTATTGCCGTTGTAATGCTGTGTAGACATTTGGAATACATTTTCAAAAACCTTACTTTGACAACATCAATCATGTTGACACTATGTACATTGACCTAAGGCGAGCACGTTTCAAGTTGCTGCCTGGATAATGGAAAAGCACTTAAAAAAAAACATGGTATTTTTTTTGTAATGAATACATGATTTATAGTAGAGCAACAAAACATTCAAAAACACTGGTTTGAGTAATCTGTCCGATCATACCTTATTGAGTCCTCTGCTGCAGGGCAGCTGAGGTGTTGCTAGGAACATCTACAGCAGCTGGCAGGCTGCTTCACTGCTTCGCTGCTGGACTGATGTGCTTTCTCAAGGCTTGTCATCTCCCCAGGCAGCTTACTTGGTTTTCCTGGGTGAAATGAGTTGGCTGTCTGCTAAAAGGCTGATCTTGCAATAGTGATGAGTTGAGGAGCAGGTTTGCCCACTGGCACTCTTCTGAAGCTTCAGTGTTCCCACAATAAGCTGCAATTCAAATCAGACGGTAATAGGACTGCTCATCAGTGTGGGACACCCTCTGCTCTCTGTGTCTCTCTTATGAAGCAGACGGACTGCCAAGCCATGCATTCCACTGTTACCTTGTATGGTCAGTGGGGGGGCGGACCTTACACCAGGGAATGCCCACTCTAAACATGACTGATTGGCTGATGTCAGAGGAACCAAGAAGCCTCAACTAGTGACCTGTAGAGCCTGTCTGGGAAAGATGGAGAGACAGAGGGACAAACAGAGAGGAGAAGGGAATGAGAAAGAAGAGGGAGGAAAAAGAGGGAAAGAAGGGGGGAGATTAGGAGTGGAGGAGGAGAAGTAAAAAGGAGACAGAAGCTGAGAAACAAAAGGGAGGGAGCCGATAAAGAGAGGAGGGAAGAAATGGGAAGGGAAGAGGGGAAAAAGAAAAGAAGGGAAGAAAGAATTAAAAAAGGAGGTGTGTGTGTGGGGGGGAGGGGCGAGGCAGGGTTGGGGGGTATTTCCTGAAAAAAAGCATTTGACAATTTTCATATTTCTTCTAAATTTGGGCTTTTTCTGCATCAGGCAGCTGACTGGACTGGGCGACAAACTGAAAATACCACGTGGAACTTATTACATTGCTGAAAGAAGGAAGGACATACAGAAAGACAGATGGAGAGAGGGAGGGAGCGAGACAGGCAGACAGAGAGAGGGAGAGAGACAAAGAGGGAGAGAAAGAGGGAGAGAGAGTGGCCGAGAGACAAACAGACAGACAGACAGACAGACAGACAGACAGAGGGGAGAGACAGAAAGAGAGAGAGAAACAAACCGACAGACAGATAGACAGAGAGATAGAGACAGAGGGAGAGGGTCAGACAAAGTGAGGGAGGGAGGGAAGAGGGAGGGAGGGAGGCGGCTGGGGCCCTTCTGTGTGGAGTGCGCCTGCGCAGGGTTCCTCTGGGTGCTCCGACTTCTTCCCACAGTTCGAAGCCATGCAGGTTAAGTTCATCTGCTTAAGTGACGACTCTAAATTGCCCGTAGGTGTGAATGTAATCGAAGAAACAGCTCTACTCCAAGCTCCCTCCAGATATCAGAGCCCCCCACCCTATCTCTAAGAGTTAGCCCAGCCTCATTTCGGCTGCTGGTAGCCGCAATCTCTTTCTTTCGGTGACTACCCAAAGCTCATGACCATAGGTAAGGGTCAGAACATACAGTAGATGTTCTAGTAAAGAGGTCACGGTCTGATGACGGCAACAGAGCCACATCATCTGCAAAGAGCAGACACACCGATTCTGAGGTCCCTACAGTGGACACTCTCCTCCCCTGGCTGGGCCTTGAGATCCTGTCGATGAATTTCATAAACAGAATAGGTGAAAAGGGACAACCCTGGTGGAGGCCAACATCCACTGAAAACATGCTTGACTTTGTACTGAGTATACGTAGACAGCTCTAACTTTGGTTATACAAGGAGCGGATGGCTCCCCGGGCCAGGTCCTCCAATTTCTCCAACATCATTGCAACAAACCGTCATAACCCCAGAGTTATTTACAAAACCATCAAATCTGTTATCAACCCTCCTCCTAGGCAACAAAGCCAAACCTCCCCCAGTGATCACATCTACACCCAATAGGCGGCGCCCAAGTTGCGCATTGCCAAACCTATCTCCACAGCCCTGTGGAGGAAGGTCCGGCCCCTCCACACATAAACTCCTGGATAGGAAAAATAACGGTCAGGGGTTGTTTTTCATTTCTTTAAACCAATCACAATTGTCTTGGGCGGCGCTAAGCTCCGGACGCAGCAACGGTAGTTCAGCAAAAAAGTCTCCGGAAGGAACTAGTTTTGTTGGAACATTTGCACCCCGCAAAAAAAACCCCACCACATACAATATTAAATGAAGTTAACTGTTCACAATACAGTAACATGAGCTATATAAATTAGCTGGACACATGGTTAAACCACATTTGCTCTTACCAGTGTATCACGGTGTGTATTTCTTCCACAGCAATCCTACCAATCAGTCCCAAAATGTCCCAGATAGATAGTAAATGCTGTAAACATATTCCTTGTAAATCTTTACAAACACTCCCCGAAGGAAATAAGCAGGCCTGCCTTGTTGCAGATCCAAACTTTCTTCAAAACTTGTCATTTTCAGCGTGTAACATTAGCTTGCTAGCTTAGAGGTTCCAGTTGCTGTTCCTCAATGCGACCAGAGTTTAACGTAAACACAAAGAAAGCGGAAGGTGAGGGACATCCGGCAGAACTTCAGGCAGCACCGGAACGATCCGGTAAGTGAACCATCGTCGATCCAGACTAGCGGTGCCCTAACCTGCCTAAAGGATATTTACACCGCATAACACTACATAAAATGTGTTTAGCTCCCTTGCTATAGACACATCAGCACTTGACAGGGAGGAGGGGGTGGCATTGTAACGTGTCATTGTTATTAAACCATGCCACATGCTTCTGGAGTTGCCCTCCTGGAATATTAGTTCCATTTTCTTCCCTTAGTCCCTTTTTGCCTCCTTTTCCTGCTCTTCTCACATGTTTCCAGACTGCAGTCCTAATCTGAAGGCGAAAGTCTGCGTCTCAGTTTTTTCCTTCTCTAACATTTGCTCTCTCACTTTCTCATTCGAACAAGAAAACTAGTTTTGTTGTTAAGACAAAGTTCAACTCCCACTAGTGAATGTGAATGTTGGCTGAAAAAGATACCACAACCACTGGCCGCGCAATAGGAGCAGTTTGATTTGGTGGATTATTGGGCTCTTTGATCAGCATTGAGCTGAAACTAGTGAAGCTTGTATGACAGGCATTCTATGTAAATCATTCCGAATTAGGCTGAATTTACACCCCATTCATTTATATCTAATCTCTGTTCTTAAAGTGCACACACCGGAGCATGCTTCTGATAGAAAACTTCAGTAACATACAGTGTCTCCGTGCCCACTATTAAAACCGTTGTCTCTTATCCATAAGTGAGATGATCTAGCTGTCGGTTTTAAACTAGTTTATTGGAATATTTGGAAATATTTTATCTAATTCACTGAGTTTGTAACATGTTTTGCAACCTTTATGTGCTGCTACATTCTTGAGCAAGACCAAGACACTCCTATAAAAGACTTTTTTTTATATCTTTCCAGGTTAGAATAGAATAGTACTCACCAGTCAAACAGAACATTGCTAAAAGCAAGTTTAAAGTAGATGTATGTGTGAGAGACAGAAGGGGGGCAGGTAGATTCAAACTCTCCTCTCTGTCTGGTCGGTCTCTTGTGTCTTAATAAGGTAATGTTTGGAGATGGTTCACTGTTTACAGCAGCTGACAAGACTGGGCTATTAGTGATAGCAACCAAGCATGGAGGGACACACACACACACACACACACACACACACACACACACACACACACACACACACACACACACACACTTACATTACCCTTTACTAGATGTACAATGAGTCCACATCAGAAGTAAATCTCCCAGTGAGTGTTTGCAGTCTTTTCCCTCATATGGAGAGGAGTCCTTCCCACTAAACTGTATAAACTAAGTAAACATCTACTGATCTTCTACACGCAAAGTAAAAAAAACCTTTGAAATTCATGAGAGATGGGGAAAGTAACATTTGCGATAGTATTATTTTTAGGACAATAAAAGAAAACGACTGAACTGGGTCTTCCAGGCCAAGCTTCTTATCTAGCTCTGTGCTGCTCCCAGCAACCTTCAGCAATGACATGCATTCAGATCGACGTTCTGCACCTTCATGTATTCAAGATGAGATCAATTCTACAGTACCTCTGCTCACAAGTGATGCAATGATTTGATTGTGTTTTTTTTTTAAATATATACTGTACTGTACAAGAGAATGTTTGGGGCCATGATTGGTTCTTCTTAGATCTGCCAGTCCTTGCAAAAGATGGTGGAACATGGATGCAGCTCTGGAGGGAGGACTGGACACTGACGGTGCTTTGTCTCAAACACTTACAGCACAATGCTCTGCCCCAACTCACATGCCATTTTAAAACCATGAAGCTCTAAGAGAGCAAATATCTCGACCACCACCAAAGCTGCATAGTAGGGTTGTCAGTCAACTAAAACTAAAACCCTCAAGAAAAAATAAAACAAAACATAAACTATATTGCCAGGTTAAAAAACTACTTAAAATCCAAATCATTTCAGTTTTAGTTTTTTACAGAACTTGAACAGAGTTGACATTGACATTCCAGGAGATGGCGCTGTGCTGTAATTGCTTCACATCAGACACTAAAGTAGCGCGAAGATTAAACGGTAAACAACATGGCCATTCCTATACAGGGCTCCAGTTATGTATTTAGTATGTTTATATAGCTACATAGTTCTGAGACATTATATCTGCTACTAACAAAAGCAAACTAAAACTAAATATATAAAAACTGAAAAACTGAAACTAAAGTAAAACTAGCAAACACGCTCTGAAAACGTACTAAAACTGAACTAAAATGAAACCGAAAAGTCAAAACTGAAATAAAATAAAAACTCATCGAAAATTCAAAAACTATTATAACCTTGCTGCACAGTCCTCAAAATCTGTTATTTTGATAGTAAAGAATATTAAGACATCCACGTCCTGTTCAAAATACAAATAGTGATGGACATTTACTGTAAATGCATCATGTTGTTGTAGCACTATCTATACATCACATTTTGCAGCATCATTTGGAGTTGATGCACACAGTGCCAAAGTTTTGTCAAATTTTAATCAACCTTACTAGTATCGGGTACCAAGAAATGAACTTAGGGACCTTTCGGTATTTATGGAATGGACCACCGGAGGAAAATAAGGGAGGGTCATGTCTTTTTATTCTTTGTTGATGGGAGGGTCATCCAATTTTTTTTAGTCTAGGGGGGAGGGTCACCCAAGTTTTGTATTCATGAGAACAGCAAAATTTCAAAGTGGCTTGTTTGGCACATATTTATCCATGTAGCTCCATGTAGCTCTCTCAGTCTTGGCACCTATCGCTAGCAGATGGGTCCCTCCTTGTTTAGTCAGCCAGACAATTTGAGCTGTAGCTTTAGAGACTGTGGGATTTCCCAAACTGAACAAATCCCGCTCACACATATAAACATAAAACTACTTTGCTAGCTCCATCGTGTTGTAGCTAAGACATCTGCTGAAAAAATAATTTTATTCATTAGCATGATTGCTGTACTGTTTAGTTCAAAAACATCCAAAACACCGTACGAAAACATAGCGGACCAGATGCAAGCTTTTATTTTGAAAAATCAAAGCTTGCGGACAGCACCAGCCAGGAGGCAAAATTATGAATCCCACTATGGCCATACCAAGACCCACTTGGCGTGGCTATAGTGGTCAGTTGGTTGGGGTTAGGCATTTGACCTCGACTGGTTAAGGTTAGGAGAGCATGAGATGGGCTGCAGCCATATCCGACTCAAATATCCTTTCCAACATGGCATCATTACTTTGCGTAAACATACACGCCACTAAAGCCAAATGGCGTGTTATCTGGACGCATTTTTAGCTATCCACATGTATGTCTACGCTGTATACAGCGGATGTAAACATACATGTGGCGTGTTATCGCCAGAACGTGCCGTGCTATTGCGAGAACAATGTCACACGTGTGTACAAAAAAAAAGAAAAAAAAAAGGTTGGCTTTAGGAAAAGAACATTGGGAAAGGCTTCAGTAACTCAAAAAAAAGACAAAAACATGACGGTGACCAACGTCACACGCTTAGGAAAACAATAAACGGTTGGGTTTAGGAAAAGAACATTGGGGAAGGCTTTAAAAAAAAAAAAACGCCACACGTGGGACGCAATCCCAATTTTCCTGGATGAAAGTCCTGTGTTTTACTTCCATCCTTATATACTACTCGCTACGGCGATAATTCACACGTAAAGAGGTCATTGGAGGCCAAATGGCGTCGATAAACACGCTAAAAAGAGATTATGCGTCTTGATAACACGCCAAAATGGCATACGGATTGGCGTGTCATACATACGCCACTTAATGAGATCAGTCTGTTCTTTCGGTCCCGGTGATTATTTGTGAAATTGTGCAAACGACAGCCTTTTCAAGGCATTTGACAAGGAAGGAGTGGAAGCATGCAAGCTCCCAAATTGACGCTCGTTTGAGAAATGGAGTTTTGGATAATGTTCAGCTTCGGCAGCTTTACCTATGCTAAAATATACAATGACTGAGGAAGCCTAGTGACGAGTCCATAGCAACCAGTGTGCTTCGATGAATGGTCTCAATGTTTTATTGTAATTTATTCTAAGTAATGCGGTAATGCAGGAAGTGTGCATTTAGTTTCCATGCTTATTGCGTTTCCACAACAATGTTAGTTATGTAAATCTACTGAAATGGTCACCACACCATAACAGAGGAGTGGGATGTGTAAGATGAGAATGCAGAGGTTTAGTCAAAAAAAACAAAGGGCATCTGTATATCTTTGCCAAGCACAAACCAGAACAGAAGGCATCAATAAATTGTTGGGGAGGGTCATCCCTTTTTTATGTATCATTTTGGAGGGTTGTCCAAAATGTATTGCTGGTGAAGGAAGGGTCATTTCTATTTTGACTAAACATCCTAAAACTCCTCCGGTGGCCCCTGAAATAAATAACGAACAGTCCCTTAGATAACAGCTCTGTGATGTTATAGTTAAAGTCAGCAGCTATTTTTTTTTTTACAAACTCTCTTCATTATGTGCAGTTAACCACATAGTAAACTAATGGAAGAGGTGTGTCTTATACTAAGGCTGTACATAACGGATTCAAACCATCTCAAATAATGGTGAAAACTACATTTTGTTTTAGATTTATTGCAAATTTAAGATTTAAGAACATGGATTTAAGAACAAAAAGAAGACCTCTGTGGATCCTGTGTCATCAATCCGTCAAGTAATCACACTGACAGCAAGTTCTGATCGCTAACATGCATTGGTCAAAACTGAAGTCCCATTGTCAAAACTCTTCATACAGTCAGCGAAACACAAGTCTATGTGGACATAAGCCCTATTCACACGTCACGTCTGTAATCTGTCAAGTAAAAACTCCCCCCCAAATGTTTTGCCGAACAGCGAGGTCCTGTGATAATATTAGTCCCGTGTGAATCGACATGTCTGTGATTTGGCGGGGTCATATAACATTTTTTTAAGGTTTTTGTTTCCTGTGCGCCTTTTCATCCCTCTTTAACTCGAGTTAAAGCAGGCTTCGCTTATCCCTTGCGAATGCAGATGTTGGGAGGGTTATTTCTAAATCACACAAGGTCCCCAGATGATACTAATCCCGTGCGAATAGTGTTCTAGTCTGTCCTCGACGTTCCACTTCTGGGATTGCTCCGGCGTCGCGGGAAATTCCACCGCACGCATGTCTTTTCGCCGATGTCCGTCACCTTACTCTTTCTTTGTGTTGGCGTTCTAAACTCCGGTGGATTTGTGAGGACTATGGTTAACTGCCCCTCAGATCTCTGCAGGGTAAATCCAGACAGCTAGCTAGACTATCTGTCCAATCTGAGTTTTCTGTTGCACGACTAGAACAACTTTTGAACGTACACACGTTCCACCAAAAACAAGTTCCTTCCCGAGGCTATTTTGCAGCGGCACCGCGTGGAGTTTAGCGCCGCCCATGACGATTGTGATTGGTTCAAAGAAATGCCAATAAACCAGAGCACGTTTTTTTTCCTCTGCAGCTCCGCACCGTGTGGAGGAGCAAGACCAAACTGTCAATCCTTTTTTATTGCTTTCACACAAAATGCATTCTACGCACATTCACAAAACCCCTGCAGAACTAGCCTGGTAAAACCCTGACGAACTTCTGGCATATTTGAGATTTGCTCTGCAAGTCAGTCTGGCCAAGAGCCCATTCAAGCCCATTTCCAATTTTTCCAAATCGAGGCACCAATCGCAACCGTTGAGGCGGGCTTTACACAATGACGATAGCGCAGCTTTTTGTTTACATTCAGCAACCCTTTGATGCCGCTTTCGCTGCTACATCACCCGAATCGTTGGTCTGATTGGTTGAAGGATTATCCAATTGCGCCCAGAGGCATTGGAGCGGCGTCCGTTGGTGACGCCCCTTTGGAAATGGGCTGTGAATGAAGCTTGCCTAGACCAACTCTCAGTTACACCTGAGAAGGGTCTGGTGTCAACCAGGCTACTGCAGAACAGCACATTGTTCAAATGTAAACACGCTGTTATTACACGTCAACTCACATTCGAATCCCATTCAAAACAGAATAATGGCAAGTGCTGATTTCCGCAGTAACAATATTGAAATATACAGAAACTCTTAGCAGAATACTAAGACTGTTAATATTAATATTTACGGTTTTGGAACCCTACTCTGATGATGCTTGAGCGGACTTTTATTTCAAAATGTTACATTTATTTATTTCCCCCTCCCTGCCTCCCTCCGACTCTCCGTCTCTTAGTACCGGCATTAGGCAACATGACCCCACAAAAATTGCAACAGAAACTCTTTCAACTGATCTAGTCTCA
Source organism: Perca flavescens (assembly GCF_004354835.1). Classification (NCBI taxonomy): domain Eukaryota; kingdom Metazoa; phylum Chordata; class Actinopteri; order Perciformes; family Percidae; genus Perca; species Perca flavescens. Next base: position 27,774,940 of record NC_041340.1, read on the forward strand.
TAAAAGTCTCCTCTATATAGTCCTAAAAAATCCAAGTGGTGGAAAGTATTGAAAAATAATGAAATCAGTAATGCCAGTTTCCCATTGCAGTCTACTGTATGTTAAAGAGACACTACAGGTCAATAGGGGAAATATTTTAACTAACAGATATCTCCATTAAACTTCCCCTGTTGATTATTTATATTTAAATAAAGTCAAACAAAGTAACGTGATTTTCCAGAGCGTCAGTACTGGCGTTCAAAAACACATATTAGTAAAACATACACAAACAAAACCATTAGAAAACATAATAATCGAATATATAAATATAATAATCTTAATCATCTATATTGGATTGATATGATGTTAATGTGTGTTGGCTTTTGATATGTTCCTCACATTTAAAACTCGTGTTTCTGTGCGTCGGACAAACAATTGATGGAACGTGAAAGATGTTTAATAAAAAAATAAAAATCTTGGTCACAAAAATATAAGAAAACATTGAATTTCACAAATCAATGTGTACTAACAACACAAGACCACATTGTGAATATGAACAAAAATGAGAGGAAATGTGTTCGTATATCGCTTCCTGCTAAATGATTCTTAACATCAGATGAGAGCCCATGTTGTGTAGAAACGGTGTGAGGACCTAACAGAAGCTGTTTAGTGTCACAGGAAGTCCACTGGAACAGCAGGAGGCTGTGGGCAGTTTCACTCTGTTTACATTGGCTGACAGCAGTAGAGGAGTCAGAGTCACTAAAACATTTTGTGTGTGTGTGTGTGTGTGTGTGTGTGTGTGTGTGTGTGTGTGTGTGTGTGTGACACACGCAGAGACTGCGAGTGTGACTCCATCTTGCTGTACTCCACTACAACTTGTCAAAGCAGGAAGAGCAGAGATTAGTGGAGCCAGAATTAGAACGGTGTGTCCAGGTAGATCTGCTCTGTTTCGACAGCTGCTTGCGTCTGCTTTCTGTCAGCTCCACGCTGCGCTGTAATTCTATCATTAACAGTTGGCTCAAAGCAAGTTAAAACACGGATGTTTTAAGCAGTTTGACATTCAGACCCTCGATGATAACATTTGAATCAGGCAAAGGCATCACAAGTGAACGAGGATGCAAACGTTTTCACTGAAATGATGACTTCATCAGTTATATTGATTGAAAAGGAAATGGCCCTATAGAGAGCAGCCACTCAGGGATCCGCTAGGTGCAATGGCAGCAGAGACCAAAGCAGGTAGTGTAGTTTACATTTCCTTAAGCTTTTCTCGTGTGGTGCCACTGAGCGACGTTTACGCAGGGCTATTCCCGTTAGAGCCGTTATGAGGGAGTTGCTGATGATTTCATTTAATCCAAATAATACTTTTGAGCTCCTCTGTGAATAACCAGCAGACATTAAGGCTAACCTGAGCCTACAGGCTTTATGCTAAATTGGAAATTCAAAAAAAGTCATCAACAGATTTGTGCATGGAAAAACTATTTCATTGTCAACTGTGACAACACGCTTTTTTTTTTTTAAATTTGTATAAAGGCCTAATATTTGTATAAGACAGCTGAAGACATGAACAGGGAGAGAGGGGGGAATGACATGCAGCAAAGGGCCGCAGGTCGGAGTCAAACCCCAGCCTGCTGCACCAAGGAGTAAACTTCTATATGGTATGGGCTCTACCAGGTGAGCTACCCGGGCGCCCGTGACAACACATTTTATTGTAAACATCCTCCGCTTTATCGATATAAAGGCTCATTAATAATGCGCCCACCTAAATACAATGTAATGGAATTTCTGTTACTATCTCTGAGATTAGATTTAATATGAAAACAACTAATCAGAAGGAGTTTCCAATAATCCTCCAGCTTCTCTTCTCTATGTCCAAGCCCCAGAACATTAAATGTATCCATATCCATGTTGGTATCCCTGATTTGGAAGGTGCTGTCTCAAACTGATAGATAGCATTGAGCGGATTGGGGCTGGAGTAACATGTGCCTCTGTATGTGCCTGTTTGCCACAGTCTTTATTTATTTTTATTTTTTTTTAAATACTACCACTTGGGGGTGCCAAAAATTGGAAATACTCAAATCCTGCTGATTAGTTTTTTAAGTTTTAATTAGTTTTAATCAGCTGGCTGGAAGTGAAACATTTTTCATTTAACAACTCAAAACTAAGGGAAAAGTATAGCTTTATATAACTCGTCAGTTATCAAGCCCACAGTCAAGTTGAGAATCAGAAATGAGGACATGTAACAACAAAAGTTATTTTTAGTAATTTTATTTTTCAATATGTGAAATAATCTTTTGTTATAAACATATAAACACCATGGAAGCATATCATCATCATCCATGACATCTGTACAGTGGTCAATACACAAACAGAAGGCTGGACTCGCATCGTGTTCAGTCCATTCAACCTGCCAAAAAGAATTTTCAGATCCTTTGATAGTGAACATTCACAGTTAATCCATAATGAAGTTGCTCATCTTTCCGAACCCAAAGCCTTTACCATATTTGAGTAATACCCACATCCTGAACCTAGACAAATCCGTTCTATCCACTGCATACAGTCATACAGGGCAGAGCTGTCCATATACATGACCAACGAAATCCTGTCTAAGCCAACCAATCGGATTCCTCAAGAAGAGGAAAAAAGTAATCCAGCACCTTTTGGGGTGTTAATCCCTTTGCAATGAAAATAAATTCTCAACACGAAAACAAAAACGGTAAGATGGTTCAGTTCATGATACAACTCTTTTCGGACGAGAGGTTGAGGGCAGATCCAAAAATACTAGAACATGGCATCTCTATCTGTCTCGAAGAGCATCACACAGATTTGGATAAAGGGAAGACAGGCTGAGGCTGAGTGGTCAGCTGATGTGTACAGTTCTTTGAGTCAGACTACAACTACATCTTTCCCCCCCAATTTTGCGTGCTACAGAAGAGATTAAGTGTATTTGTTACGTCTTGGTTTTCTGTATTGTTCCGATTTCTCCCCTTTGAGAAATTTCTGTCATCAGCTGTATCCTAGTGATACATACTGTATGAATGTGTATGACACTGACCCATCCTTACATAATCCCCGTAGGGAGATGGGAATAAGAATGAGAAAAATGAGAAAAACATTCAGAACTCATGAGAACAAAGTTAGAAAAAAGAAATTAAATAAAACATAAAGTCTAAAAATCACAAAGTCCAAGAATTCGGCGTATATTCTTATAATTCAAACTCCCCCTCACCTTCAAAATTCTGACTTATTTCAGAACTCAAATCTAATATTCCCACATGGATCTGTTCAACTTTTTTTTTTTTTTAAACTTGCCATGGATCAAAAATCAACATAACACAAGCTGGTGTCAGGAACAAAATAAAGCCACATTATCTGCTCCAACAGCCAACTAGGAAGATATGTTCAGTGGCATCGTTATGTGAAACATCCTGTCAACATTGCAGAAGTCCAAAATCACAGCTTTGAGTTGCATTTTAACACTGTGGTATCCTTTGTTCACCCTGGTTATTCAATATGGCACATTCATCGGTTTGTGCAAATTAACTCAGTTGTAAATTTCTCTCTAACACATAGGGACCTCCCAGCTTACGATAATGATGATGATAGACAGCAGAGCAACTAAACGTAGCTTTAGATGGGTTTATTCTTATATTTTTGGGCATGTCTGACCAGGGCTACGCTATCCAATCCAAAGCATTTTGTTTGGTCATTGTGAAAGCTGAGAACTGATCAACTGCAACGAAGCCAATGTAGTATTTTGCAGCAGTTACAATAGCTCCCTTTATGCTGCTTAGTCAGATGCTACAGCATCTTAACATGACAAAGCCATGTAGGACACGTTATATTTGTGTTGTAATTGGTTTCCAGGTCAGGCTGGTTGAGTGAGAATGGGAGTTACACAATGGAGTTCATCGGAATCATCAGTTTCAATAAACAGGAGTTAGTTCTTTGGCGGTGGGGCGTTTAGCTTTATCCAAATGGGCCTAACGTGCAAAGAGGACTTTTTTGCAAAAATTATTTTAGGGAAGTTAATCAACATGTTTTTTTTTTTTTAACTCCAAGTGGACTGAACATCTTTTTCTTCCCCCCCTCCCCCCCATTTAGTGCTTGCTGAAGTAAAATGCAAACCCATGACAAATACCGTCCACCTTTCAAAACCACCCACTGTTCGGCATGTTGAAGGTAAAAAAATAAATAAAAAAAAAAAACCTTAAAAAAATTAATTTAAAAAAAGCATATTTTCTTTGACATTTCTGTCTAAGGCAATTTCTGTCTGATTGGTCATGTGTGGTACAGAGGTAGGCAGACTGTAGCAGTGGACAGGTGAAAGATCAGACCAACAGCATAATCCTTTTCTGCATGATAGACAAGACAAGCAGCTGAAAACACTAGAGCCAATAATGGACCTTATTTGGAACAAGACTATATTAGAGACGGCCTTTATTTCTAACTACCTTATGTTGAAAGCAAATGTTTTCATTTGTTAAATGAAAATCTAACTCATGCTGAATTTACCATTTGAGCAGAGATTGAGTTATGTCCACCGTCGCAAGATTTGTTTTCTTTTAACTTGCTTCTGTCTGCTTTTATTTGAGAATTTATAGTTCTAGGGTGCTCGTAAATGTTTTAGGTTATATTGGTAACCTCATCCAAACAGACTATACATCTCTATGTCTCTTTTCCAAATAAAACCATAAAAAAAAAAAATAGTGTTTTCAGTCAGGAACTCAGGCAGTGCTGCAGGACTGTCAGGTGTTGAGATTGCTCTTGATGTGATGGGCAGAGGAGTGTTTTGGGGTGTCTAGATGTAGTCATCATCCACAGGTTCTCCTGGTGTATCACAGTGATGGAGGAAAAGGACCACCACTCTCTGAAAGACTCCTCTTTTGCTCTGTCGGCGCTCTGAGATCTCTTCCCCGATGGTCTCCATGCAGATGTCAGCTGACAGCTGGCCTTTACGCCTGGGTGCATAGATGGTGGCTGACACACGACACAACAGAGAGGAAAACATTTAAAGTGCTTAAATTATCAGGTTTCGTATTTTTTTTCGGTTACAGGGACAAATTATAGTCACTGATATATAGGGTTGGGTATCATTTCAGTTTTTTCCGATACCGGCGCTAAAGAGATATTTTTAAAACGGTGCCTGAACCAATACTTTTTAATAAAAAAAAAAAAAAAAAAAAAAAAAAAAAAAAAAAGAAGTGTACTTAACAGTCGGCGACATTAAAGAACGGCTTGTTTATTGCTAAGGCCATATGGTCAAAATTAAAGATTTAATAATAATGCAATAATTATAACTTCTAACAGTAACTTATTTCACCAGTAAATTGCTGTTGAATGACAAAAACAACCACCAGATGGAAAAAGGGTATTTTACAATAACTTTGAATGCACCACAAGGCTACCTGTTTTAAGTGAACGTACCGTCTGTCTTGTTTTCCGGCAGCTGCTGCGCTGCAGAGCAGACTGTTAGCTCCCGGTGTTGGAATCCTCTACAGTGGTGAATACAGTCACACTTTACACTGTTTAACGTTAGCTGTTTTAATCCAGCTGCTAGCTAAAGGTAGGCTAATGTTACCTGCTGTCGAGTGTAGCGTAAAGTCCGGGCACGGAAATTTTCGTTCTTGTTCGGTGTCGTTACTACCGTTTAAGTCGGCATTGGTGCCATATTGGCACCGCGTTTTGGTACCCAACCCTACTGGTAAATATCAGGGGTTGATGCATAGACAGCAAAAGTGAGGCCAAAACATCTCGATCGCCCCCTGGTGGCTGTCTGCAGTATACATAATAAACCCTGCACCCTCCACTTTAGCGGACAGGATGTGGGCCAAACAAAAGGCATTTTAGGTAGTTCTGATCATGGTGATGTTTGTTCAAGTGTTCATTTTCCTGATAAGTTTGGATTTTATTAAGTTACTTGATGCTATAACAACGTGGTGAAACGTCATGATTGACAGCTGTGATTGGTCGGGCCGGTGTGTGCGCAGGACTTTGATACTGCGGCTCCACCGCCCGATCACTACTGCACAGACTCTGGCTCCAAAATAACAAGATGTATCTGGGATATTTTGGCTTCGATTTTGTGCAGTGGGAGGAAGTGGAGAGACGTCTTTTTTTTTTTTTTCTTTTTTACAGTCTATGGTAAATACCAAGAATTGTGTACATTTGGAGAACAACCACAGAGTGTCTGCTGATAGGACAAGTGGATGTATTGACTGCACTCACTGCTTTCATCGTCCTCAAAGTCATAGCGGGCGTAGCTGTTGGGATCAGCTGCTCTCAGAGTCCTCAGCCAGGGGAAGTCGGTTACCATGCTGTAGGGAGCGCCATCCACCACTCCTGAACAATAACATCATACGAGACTGTTAGCTTTAAAAGGTTTAAGGACTCTGAAAAACACATCATGTGCCTCCAGTCTGCCAGCTGGTTGGTTGGCTTGTTTCGGGTATAATCTTGTCACTTTAGTCATCCCATTCAACTCGTTTTGGACTAAAACTATAAATTCTTCTCTTTTTTTCTTCCATGTGATGCATCTAAAACATGTTTAGCTTTATTTATTAATGCACAGTACTCTTCTAGCAATTCATAATAGAACACATCTTCCACAAGGTGTACTGCTTGGTCGTTTTTTTTGGGTCGTTTTGTGTAAACATACACGCCACTTTCCTAAAGCCAAATGGCGTGTTATCTTTACCCATTTTGAGCTGTCCACGTGTATGTCTACGCTGTATACACACTTATATACACATACATACATACATACATATAATACACATGCGGCTGCCGCTGATTTGACTGGATCTGAACGCTCCGCTGTATAGCGCTAATGGTATCGGACCATGATGGTTAAACTTGGAATTAATCCCGCGGTTCACATGCGTGCTGAACCGTAGGGGCGGTCCGTTACACTACTGTAACTACAGTACGACAATTTATTTACACTTAAAAAAAACGTTTTGTATTCATAACACTATTGTATTATTGTACAAATTAGCTACAACAGGAGCTGCATGATGTCTTTGGGCTCGAGGCTTCAGCGAGTCATCAAAGGATTTGCAACCACATAATAAATATGGCCATGTCTTTCAAGCTCATTCTAAAAAGGAACTGATTTTCCACAGCTGCTGCAATAAATATGCAGAGGAGGAAACACAAATCATCTGAGAAGTGTTTTTTTTATTTGTGATTTAGATTTGTAATTGAAATTACAATTTACACTCTGTTAGAACACGCACGCGTGCACACACACGCGCACACGCACACACACATCAGAGTGAGTGGGCTGCCAGTGCTGGACCAGCGCCCTGAGTAGTTGGGTGGGGTACAGTGCCTTCCTCAAGAGCACTTTGAGCTTAACTAGCATCTCTCCAGCTACCAATCCACACTCACTCCGTACTGTGGTCCATACGGAGACTTGAATCAGCGACCCTCCGGTTCCCAACCCAACTCCCTACGACTGAGCTGTCGGGTCATCATGACCAGTATCTTTATTGCGTGTTTTATTCCTGCAGCTTTGTAGCGCTGCACACACTGGCTAGTGAGATGAAATGCTGAAGTAACGGGGCTGTAGCCTAAAGAACCCCAGTAGGCTACTGCCAACGCAAAATGCCGTCTGGGCTCCGCGCGACAGACACAAGGAAGCGTGCGACATGATTTGCCCAAACGGGATACATTTCTCAGTTGAATTGCAATGGGTGAAACAAATTTCCATGACTTTTACAAAACTTTTGGGGTGTTTTTTCGTTTTCCAAAACATTTCCAGGCCTGGAAATTGCCATTTTCAAATTCCATAACTTTTCCAGATTTTTTCAAAATGTACAAACCCTGACTTTAGGTAATTGTTATGCATTGATCCCGGGTTGGCCCAGGTGATCTGTGATGTCCTGAACAGGGATATACCCGTGTAGACCGGCTTGGTTTGAATTTCCAAAAGGAGGGTTGAACCCTGATCAGACAACCCTAGCCCAACCCAGGTAGGTGGTGTGAAAGTGGTATAAGAGTCATTGTTTCAGTTCAAATCCAACACTGTCCAGCTCCTTAAAAGCGCACCATACACAATATGACATTCAAAGGAGTATCTGCATATCTACTACCTTCAGTGGTAAACTAGAAATCTGTGAGGGGAAATGTAGTCGTGACCGTCTTACCCTCCAGTGTATAGATGTCCCGGCCCCAGGGGTATTTGGGATACTTCTTCACATCCTCTTCTGTCCGGGTGGCCTCAGGGAAGAACTCATACTTGATCAACTCTCTGAGAAAGACAAAGACATACAGAGATCAGTTTATGATCATGTTCAAACTAAGACTAACACGCTCTTATGTAGGAAAAAAAAAAAAAATCTGTTCATCCAAAGGCGTGAGGTTAGAAAGTGATTGATTTCTGGCAAAATGCCCCCGTTATCAGAGATATTACTCACTGGCTGATGTTGGCTATGGTGTCCATCCAGCTGCGAATGCGAACCTTGTTGCGTATATTTGGAGGGTTGCTGAACTCGTGCACTATAGCAATGTGATAGGGATAGGGTCCCTGGAAGAGCTGACGCTCCAATGCTACGGAGTCAATCTGGGGGGAGAGAGAGAGAGAGAGAGAGAGAGAGAGAGAGAGAGAGAGAGAGAGAGAGAAGTGTTCCAGTGAGTGCAGAGACCTTTGCTATGCCTGTATGAGGGGGTTCAGGGGTTCTCAAACTTATCACTTAAAGGTCCGCCTCTGATTTCTAATCAAGCTCAGAGGTGTTGAACACTTGGCAATAACAAAAGAACTTTCAAGCAACATACATTTGTATACACGGTTTTCCTGGTCAACTTTTGTACTGGTACCTGGAATTCAGTACTGGTACTTTTTATTTTCTTCTTTTCGGTAGCCTACTCTCTCGCTAATAACAAAAAATGAATTTCATTTGTAAAAATAATTCCAAACCTATCCTTTCCCATTTACACTTTATTTAGTTCGAACATTTCACTCCCCAAACAAAATAAAAACCCTTCCTACCTCCCTCTCCCCTCCCAAACCTGTCAGTCACCAGAGGAAGTGCACGTCTCAGAGGGAGTGTGACTGCTTTTGGCCTAAATTACTGTGAACGAGCCGTAGAGACGACGCAGTCTCACTCTGTTTCCACCGCAGCTCCCACATCAACAACGGCCAGTTACACCACTACTGTATATTTAATGTCACTAACAATTTATTGTTGAATAGAAAATGTATTTGAAAATAGAAAACATTACACTCCATAAGGTACTGTATTCATAACACGAGGTATGGGCTGCGTCCGGATTGACATCCCATGCCTCAACAGCATACAAATGTAAATCTATATATTACACCAAGTACACTTTTTTTTTTTTTTTAAATTGCAGTTATTGATTATTAACATTCTTCAAATCTGTACAGTTGTTTTAAACAGATTTACCTTAGTTTTAGACATTATTTTGTGAACTACGGTATTCCGATTTCCATAATTACTAGACAGGCTAAAAATCTTCATTGCATAAAACATCCCGTGGTCAGTTTTCTATCAAATTTTGTCTCGTTATCTTGTGGAATAAAAATGTACATTTAATGGATTACTCCGTGTTATTGTCTATGTATAAAAATAGAAATGTTAGTTAGAAACGGTTGTTTATACTGTAAATACAGTAATTACTTCTGTTCTGAATTTATTTCTCTCTTTTTTTTTATTCCTAAATATAATTCTACACTTAGATAGAAAGAGTATAACTGAGCTTGTTTGCAGTTTAAGGTTTCCTGTCAACAGTTTCACAGACAGGACAGTCTCTTTTATGATGGAGGTCACTGAGACAAATTGTCAGGAACACTGAGGGGCTGTGCGGTATGACATCACAGATTACCAACCTGGTGCATAGGGCGCATGTAGATGATGCGGTTCCTCTCAGGAGGCATTCTCAGTATCTGATCCAGGACCTGTTCCATGTCCAGCTTCTTACACTGAGCGTAATCAAACCTGTTCACTATGGGGGCACTTTCTACTCGCAGCTGCTTCAACACTCGACATCTGGTAGCTACAGAGAGAGGGAGGGAGGGAGGGGAGGGAGAGGGAGAGGAGAGGGGGAGAGAGAGAGAGAGAGAGAGAGAGAGAGAGAGAGATCACAAAAGAAACACTGTGGGACTGAATGCTTATATAGATACTTTAAACCCAAGACCAGTATTAAAAAGGAGAGTAATGAACACGTATTCTCCCCATGTTTGACTCATTTATATCAACACAGGTTACTACACTACAATTATGTCTAAGTCTGCTAAACTGAGCGGTTTATTAAACCAGGCAGCAGGCGGTGCAGTGTGGGTGATGTGGTGTCATTGCCATTGTGTCATTTTCACATTTGCAACTTTATTAGGTCTCCTTATAAAAAGATTAATTCAATAATTTATACTGTACAACGCTCTCTAACGAATTGGTTGTTTTATTGTTGTCAGAATGACAATGGCACCCATGGTCAGTCGCTCATCAGTCAGTGTATACATAATTACATAATTCATGGTCCCTGGAAGATTACAGTTTTTGGAAACCCCGTGACGATTCATCAGACCAATACCGTTACTAGAATTACAAGTAAGTTAACCAAGACCAAAGCACCCCATGCAACTGAAACTGAAGGCACTGGAGCTAAGATTTTATCATTACATTTTCCAAAATGCAATAGTAGAGGACAATCAGGACATGCATACTAATGTTTTGATATTTGGAGATTCTAATGTTTTTCCAAAAGATTACACTGTATAATCATGGCTTAAGGCAAATCAGAACTGTGGTCACTTTTATTTCCTGCAAGAGTTTTTAGTTGAAGATTATTAGTTCATCTTTAGTGAAGTAATGAAACATCTACAGGAGTCATCAAATGTCTGTGTCTTGTCGGTCTGTTACCATGAATGAACATCATCTTGGGGCAGTCTTTGAGGACCAGGTCAGTGATTCCACAGTTGGTCAGAGTGATGCCCACCAGGTTCTTACTCTTCAGAGACAAAATCTGCACAAACAAAAGCAACTCAGTATGTCAATCACACTAACAAAGGACATACAGTATACAACTTTTAAAGCCAATGATGACTTTCCCTCGCGTGTGCATCCTGGCTCAATGGAGCCCACATCACATAGTTTTTGTCCACTAAAAGCATTTACAACAGAAACGCAATAGTTTCACCATTGCATTCCAATGTTTAGTAAGTAAGGGAAAAGTCCCTCTGACCTCAGGTCTCTCCCTCGGAGCTCCACCAGCAACACTTTGGCTCCCCCAAGGGGAGAAAAGCCTTAACAATATTGCACTTTGAAAATCACTTTGTAACAAGTTTAATATGGGAATTTAAAATGTTAAGGTTATCAATTTCAGCTGTGCTTTTCCTACTCTGACAAGTCAAAATGTCTGCTGTGAAAAAGATCCGGGAGATTACCGGGACTTGTGCATAAAGTTACCGCTCATAAACCCAGTAGTGTGAGTAGTGCGTTATAGCACAAACTGAAAATGGGTAAGTTAGTTAGTTAGTTAAGCACCCTGCAAAAGCACTTGCTGATAAATTGGACAGGTTGTAAAATGCCAGAAAGGCTAAGCTACACAAAGCAAGCCTCTTCCAATTCAAGGGTTGATATTAAAAAGGGTAAAAAAATAAAAATAAAAATAAAAAAAAAAAAGGTAAAGAATGCAAAGCATTCCCTCCTTCTGTGATTTTATTAGGCTAATGACTGAAATAAATGTCAATGACATCATCATCGATTAGTCGACGTCGACTTTCATCACATCAGAGTTGACTTTAAAAATTCTGAAGTCATGCAACCGCTAGTGTGTACCTGTATGTGGTCGTCCTCAGTGACCGGGTCGGAGGTGCTGGTTGATTTGTCAGCCATTCGTTTCCTCCTCACTGCTGCTCGAGGCCTGGCACTTGAAAGATCTTAACATAAACAGCAAAGGTATCATCTTGAACAATACAAAAGTAAGCAACACTCAGAAGTGTGAATATTACTGTATTTAACTGCAAAAACAGAAGCTAACTATTTTAGAACAGCTGTAGGCAACACAGTTTAAAGTGTACTGCATGGATTTAGCTTTGCCCTCCTATTACATGGTCAGTTGACATGGACACTTTGACACTTTAGAAAAAGTAATGATCAAAATCGATGCAGTAGAACCAGAGGCGTGGTCTTTATCATACACATTCTTCTTCTTTGTGCCTACATTACCCACAATGCAATTTCGTACATTTAGGTACGTCATGCTAGTAGTAGCAAATGTAGCCTCGAGCAGCTAGCCTTAAGCAGAGATAAGGAGCAGACTACAGTACAGAGGTTGGGTAAATTCAATGAAAATCTTTTTCTTTTTTTAAACGTTTAGTCTTCAGACCTAGTCTGGCTAACCATGTAAATTGTTACACAAGCCACGTGTTGTTGTGTGTGTTGTGTTGTTGAGCTTCATGCAAATTGTTGCTGTATTGTCTGTATCACATATCTCGTCTAAAAATATATCAATATACCATAAAAGGTTGATATACTGCCCAGCCCAAGAATGCACTACGGAGCGGTTGATGCGCCATTGCAGCCAGGTATCCTGCTGCAATAGGTTTTTTTCAGGCTTCTGATTGGCCAACACGGCTTTAGGGTTAGGGTTATTTCGCCACCTGTTGATTAGGCAAGTTCTCGACAGTGCTTGAATTGTGTAAAACTGGGCTTATGTGGATGGCAGTGTTGTAGTACTACTAGTCTTGTTCTTGTCTCGGTCTCGATACACTCTGGTCTTGGTTCTGACTTGGTCTCTGTTTAGGTGATCTTGACTACAACAATGGTGGACAGGATTGTTTTTGAGAACTGAGGCGGTAAAAACCCAGCTCTCAAAAACTCCTGTGTATTTGGGGCCTTAGGCTACATCCACACTACTTGAATTTCATTTTAAAAACAATCTCCGTCCTCATGAGCGTTTTATAACCGTTTCTTAACAGTATCCGTACTGATCTCCGTCCATACTAACTAGTGCTGTTGGAACAAATTCCGGAAGTCGAATATAATTTGAATAGTAAAAAAAGAAAAAAATCAAAACTAATCAGCTAAGTGAAATTACTATTTGAATGTGTATTTTTAAAAAGGTGTTTGCTAACGTTAGCAAATCTGGCCCTTCTCGCCTTGGCCTTGGTGAAAACAAAATGCTTTTGTAACATCACGTCTGATGAACAATAAAGTTAGCGGAAGTGAGCAACACAAGGCATTGTGAGATCTTAGGTCACGAGGCTACGGTAGAGAGACCGTTAGTAACATTAGTAGAAAGGGAGTGACAGGCTGCTGTTGAGAATTGAATAAATGATGGGAAATACTGCTTTAACATGAATTTAAAATTGACATCCACTGAGACAAAATCCTTAGATTATCAGTTAGCTAGTTCTTGTTTCCTAACTGTGTCAAGAGTTATAGGAGCATAGCTGGGAGTTTCATGGGGACAGCTAATGTTAAAGGTCCCATGACATGGTGCTCTTTGGATGCTTTTATATGGGCCTTAGTGGTACCTAATACTGTATCTGAAGTCTCTTTCCCGAAATTCAGCCTTGGTGCAGAATTACAGCCAGTAGAGCCAGTCCCACAATGAGCTTTCCTTAGGATGTGCCATTTCTGTGTCTGTAGCTTTAAATGCTATTGAGGAGGAGAAAGGGGGGGGGGGGAAAGGTGGAGAGTGGGGGTGTGGCCTTGACCAACTGCCATGCTTCGCTCGTTTGCGAGCCATGATGTCTCTCTCTTTCTCATGGGTGGGCCAAATTCTCTGGGCGGGCAAAGCAGAGAAAGGGGAGGTAACCTTGCCCCTTATGACAACATAAGGGGGAGATTCCAGATTCACCCATCTGAGCTTACTTTTTCTCAAAGGCAGAGCAGGATACCCAGGGCTCAGTTTACACCTATCACCATTTCTAGCCACTTGGGGACCACAGGCAGGCTGGGGGAACGCATATTAATGTTAACCTCATAAAGTGAAATTTTCATGCCATGGGACCTTTAATGTTAGCGGTCCTTCAGCTGCCAAAGTTTGCTTTGGCTTCGTAACTTTTGACTGCACAACTGCCACTTCACTGAGCTTGAAACCACAGGCCCAAACGTTTGAAACTAAACATAAACACAACTTTAGTTGCACTTCCCGCTTAGTGGATACATATTAAATGTGTTCCGTGTTCTGTCTTACCTGTCTCCGATATCAAGGAATCAGATGACATACGAGTGCACGATCGGGTCAAAGGACGTCTAGGGATAAAGTCCTCATCGCTGGCCTGGCCCTGCTGGGAACCTGAACTGGCAGGTTGTTGCTCTCTCTGTCCAGACAGCAGTGTTGGTCTCCTGGAAGCATGGTTTACAGCAGCACCTCTGGGCTCCAGACTGTCCACACAGGCAGGACCAGAGCTGTGCCTCAGCCCAGTCTCCGTTGTGCAACTGTCCCCCGTCTGTGCTCCAGAGGGGCCCTCTGTGCTGTCATTAGTCCTGCCAGTTCCTGTCGCTCTGTCAGTGGTTGCGGTTGCTCTGTGGTTGGTCCCCACCACTGTCCTCCCACATCCACCCATCTGCCTGGGTGTGGCTGCTCCAGGTCCTACCCTGCCCACAGATCCAGTCACTGGCCTCACTCCAGTCCTTGCTGTTGCCCCAGCACTCCCAGTGCCCCGAACGGTCCCACTGTCAGCCCTAGATCTTGCAGTAGTCTCCACAGCTTCAGTAGCAGATCCTTTACCGCTAGTCCTCCTGCTGTTGTCAGCAGCAGCCTTCATATCTGCCTTGATCTGGTCGCTGGTCACCTGACAGCTCTTCTCACAGCTGCTTTCTAACACCTGAGGCTTTGTCTGATCTCCCGAGACTGCCACTGACACAGCCACATTGTTGCTCCGCCTCAGAGGAGTCTTACCTTTACCTGAAACACACAGACATACACACACGTTAAAAAAAACAAGCTCTTGTGCTTTTCATTTCTTTAAATTTAGGTGTGTTTCTTCTGTTCTTTCAGCCACATATTTGTGTGTTTGGCCATATGCTGGATGGTTTTACACTTTTATTTTTTTTTTATAAATTGAACAAGAAAGGTCAGACTTTTTACTCTCACATATGCTCCTCATACTGTAGCTGTGTTACTGATCCCAGGCTACACCAACAACCTAATGTGACATTTTATGGTATGCCCAGCAAACACACTGTGGTGGCGTGCTGGGTGTGTTCTGTGTTGTGCTGACACCTTCTGTACAGGAAGCTGGCGGCTGCAAACAGGAAGTTGGCATCAGCCTTGAAACAAGGCCTTCCTCTTCCTCACTGTCCGAGTCGGAGATGACCAGTGGGGGCTTCGGAACCGTGGCGCCAGCTGGTCTGCACTGCTGGACTAAACCACTTGGACCTGGAAGTGTGAAGGACATATCAGCAGACATCATTTTTTAAAGTAAAGCTTTCGGATTTTATAAAATGGGAAGTTAAGAGTGTACGTATGAGCACAGAAACAGTTTTTTTTTGTCTACAACACTTTTCATAACCTCTGTTAATTATGAAAACAGAGCAGCTCCAAACCTGCTTGCTCCTCATCAGGAAGTTGTGGTGTTCCCGCTGGACGACTGGGCCCTGGAGCCACGTCAGCTTGTTCAGCTCTCACCTCCCCTTCTGCTCCTTTCAGATCCATTTGAGGCTCAGCCTCCATGTTCTCCTCCTCCAGCATTACCTCCTCCTCTTCTTCCTCCTCTTCATCCTCAATCCCATTTACCTCCACTGGTGCTGTGTAAACAAACAAAACGCCTTACTCACCTTCACCGAGTAGAACCCTGGTCCCATTTGTTTATTTGTCCATTAACATGATCTCTTAAAAACCTGTTGACAGAACTGAAGGCAATCTTCTAAACACACTGCTTTCAAATCTTTGGTTTCTGGCTTTTAGGTGGCACATCAGTAACATGTCAAATTGAAATTGCCATGACTCTGACTCACTTCACATTTGTACAGAGCACTAATAATCCCAGACAGGATTCAGGTGTGCTTCTTTTTGCAACATGTGGAATATTTGCCTTTGCTAGGTTTCTGTGAAATGTTTTGAAAAGATTGTTGTTTATAACTTTTATTTAAAAATTCAACTTAAGTCAATAACAAAAGAAAACATGAAAAGGGGAAGCTTTCTAAATAATTCAGATGCTAAAATCCAGGATAGTATGAGCTGCTGTGTTGTGATTGCGGCTGCACCACTGAATAAGAATGCAGGTGGGACTTGCCATTGTGCTGCTGCTGTGGCGGTGGCTGCTGCTGTCTTTGGTTGTTGATGTTGTTGTTGTTGATGTTGTTGACAGGTGGAGGAGCAGGAGGCAGGTTGGCCTCATTATTGTGGTGGTGGTGGTTGTTGTTGTTGTCGTTGTCATTGTTGGAGTTCTGGTTGCTGACCAGTGCTGAGGACACACCAATACCAGTCCCTGCACTCAGGCCCACCCTGGCACAGCCCTGTCACACACAGATAATGCATAACATGCATCCATGATAAACATGTAAATAGGCTATACAATCTATTTCTTAACTGCTAGTTAAGTCCTAACTTTGAACTAGCAACTTGCGTTTTAAGATCCTCTTTTTTTTCTGCTTGTGGAGAGTTACCGGACACGTGAAACTTTATCGATGAGGACCGGTGAGTTAAATCGGCTGCCCGAGAGTATAACAGGCTGACACACAGCTGACAACCTGCAGGTGGAGGCGCTGGGGACAGGCACGCCGCGGGCTGCAGTGGACTTGCGTCAGTCCCCCACGCGTTTTCAGGAAAGTGGCTGCATGTGTCCGAAAATGCACAACACCGGTACAAGCCTACAGCTGTCCGCAGTCACGGTGAACTGAGACTCCGTTTCCTGCTCGTCGGTCAAAGGTTAATGATCGGTTAACATTTCATTTCATTGTGCTTTCTTTTGGAAGGCCGGCTGCCAAAAATTCGCCACTTACTAGCTAATTAATTAGCCTGAGTTAACCTCTAGCTATCAGTAAACAGTAGTGGTGTGCACTACTGCAAACATTGGTATCGATATTATTGAGTTTGTGTGTGTGCATGTCGGCCATCCACCGCATTTGGCAACTGTTGTGTGTTAATTAGGGATGCACCGAACCCAGAGTTCGGTTCGGAATTCGGCCGAACTTTGGGCTTTTTGACGGAGTTCGGGTACTGCCGAACGTCAGAATTTTTTTCGACCGAACGGTACCAAAGAGAAGTAACGAGAGGTGAAACTCAAGAAAAAGAGACGAACGTTGTGTTGAGTTTCTGCTCTTGCCAAAGAGTATAGAAGTAACAAGAGGAGAAACTCAATAGAACACTCCATTGCAAACAAAACTGACACGCACCCATGACAGAGCTGCAGCTCCGCCATCTTGGACTGAACTATCTTGTTACTTCACTACTCTTTGTAGAGTTACGTGGTCGACGTAATGACGTAGTTGGAGCTAGACGGAATGCTGTAGCAACCAATGGTAGCAACCTAGCAACGGCAGTAAGCTGTGAGAAAGTGAAAATGGAACTTGTGAGCAGATAAAGTGTTGTTTGGCAGTACTTTCAGTCAAAAGAAGGCCATTCAAGTCGAGCTACATGTTCAATTTGCAATGCCGATTTGTCTCGTGGTGACGAGGACCCTAAACTATACACAACATCGCCGCTGTTAAGACATTTGCGTATGAAACATCCGAAAGAATACAAGTTGTGCATGAAGGAATCTCCAGACAGCAGCCAAAAATGCAGCAACTTCAGGTACGGCAAAGGAAGGACAGTCACAGTGCCTCTCCCGGGCTGTCAGCTGTTCTCTCTGGAAAGGAGTCTTCCTACAGCGGGAGTGGAGCGACCGAACGGCCGGCTGCTGCTCGTTAGCTAACGGTAGCTTTCTAATTCCACCCACCCAACATGTCTTCATCATACACTGGTAAGCGAAAGTTTGCAAAACAAAATTGTCACTCATCTGGCGATAGCGATGTACTTTCCTACGATGTGAATAGAACGTGGGGGCAGCCTACTTTATGAGATTATAAATCTAAAAGGCTAATATTTTGGATATTGGTTGGATCTTGAGATAGGGTAAACATAGGCCTTGTCAAAAATAGTTTTTCCCACTTGTGTGCCAGGCATAATGTTGCCTATTCTTTTTTATTTTTTACACTTAAAATACAATGAAAAATGCACTGCTGTGGACGTTGTTTACTTCATTAATGGGTTTGTTTACTGTGTTAAGAATGGGAGTAGGGTTCGGTTCGGGGTTCGGCAGAATCTTAACCAGTAGGTTCGGTATTCGGCAGAACCCCAAAAATCTGGGTTCAGTGCATCCCTAGTGTTAATTTCGGACCCTGCACACATGGTAGAATGTTTTTAAGGAGAAAGTAGGCTTATTAACAGAAATAAATTATCGAAATTATCGTCCGTTTGAAAAATACGTCGATAACAGCTTCGGAATTTTGAATTGTCCAGCCCTACATCCGCACATACACCACATTTTAAATAAGATAAGCTATCAGGCACAGATCCACAATTCACAAAGACAATTTCTTTGTATATTGTTAAAAAAATTCAGTGTTTCTGCTAATAATTACATTCACTTAGTCATAGTGGGCTGGTGACTCAGTAAAGTAGTACTGCGTATTCTAAGTGGGCACTACAACTGCTGATAACAACTCATCAAGCATCACGCATTTGCGCCACCATTAATGCATCTTGATGTAAAGGCAGTGGTAGCTGCCAGGATCAGAGGGAAGATACTTGTCGATGGTAAGAATGTGATGTTCTTCCCCGACGTTTCTGCTGACCTGCTCAAGCGGAGAAACGTTTTGGACTCTTCAAAGAAAGATCTGGCCTCACTTTCTATCTGCGACCTACGTTACGGAATAATCCATCCTGCTACACTTCTGGTAACGATCAAAAGAAAACGGCAAACATTCTATACGGTAGCAGAAGCAGAGGTGTTTGTGCAGGACCTGAAGGCTGACACTCGAGGAGCGGAGGCAAGGGAGACAGCAGTGATCAATGATTAGTAATGTGCGTAATGCGGTCGCACTACAGGTAATCTGCAAACTTTGACCTCTCAGGACTGTCTACAATCTACACTGCACAGTAGGCTACCTCTAATTGCAATATGCTATATACACACACACACAAGTTCACTTTTGGGGTTTTATGGGAGCTCTGTCATGGGCGCTGGGCATGCTGTTCCTCATCATGTAGACTTGGGTGGACCGGCGTGGCTCACCTACTTAGGGGTCAAGATACTCCCTACTATTAACAAAGTAATAACAAATAACTATGATTCATTGTTAGATGCACGCAAGACGCAACTTATAAATAGGTGGACAAATTTACCAATTACTATGATTGGGCGAATAAATATCTTAAAAATGTCAATTTTGCCTACATTTTTGTATCTTTTCCAATCCATCCCACTTGCCCCCCCCCACCTCCACTCTTTCATACACTTAAAAAGCTTTTTTCAAATTTTTTATGGAACAACAAGCGGTCCAGGCTCAGACTCTCCCTGTTGTATCTACCGTATGATAGAGGTGGATTACAACTACTGAATCTTGAGTAGTAGTAGTAGTAGTAGTAGTAGTAGTAGTAGTAGTAGTAACTGGGCAGCTCAAATCAGAGCAGGGATGTTTTATTTTGAGAGGAACCACCCTCCAGCCTGGGTTTCAGTAGAATCACACTTAATTAACATCCCTCTAAATCTTTATATATACTCTGCTAACAAGCTGAAACTAATTAAAAAGACTGCAAAGCCTTTTCTCAAAAAGACTTTAATGGTTTGGCATAATTGTCTGGCACACCTGGGAGAAACTCCTAAATTATCTCAATTCAAGAACTTAAATTGAGATATGGGATTCCTTCCAAACATTTTTTTTAAATATCTGCAACTTAGAAGTTTCATCCTGTCCAAACAGTGCAATAGTTTGAAACTCCCTCCCAAGATTAGACTCTAAAGTTCTTACACTCTAGGGGACAGGTTTCATTACTGTACAAGTGGTTTGTAAGTAAGCCTAAAGAGTCATCACAAAACTTACTACATGCGTGGAGAACAGACTTGCAGGAGAATATTACAGATGAGGAATGGTCAAAAGCATGTTCTCTAGTTCAAACCCAATCCATAAATACTAACTCCAAACTATTGCAAAATAAGTGGATAAGTAGACTATACATAACCCCAGCTAAGTTGCATCACTTTAATTCTAACATACCAGATACCTGTGTCAAATGTAATGACCAAAAAGGAACTTTATTCCATTGTATGTGGGAGTGTCCACGGATACTCTCATTCTGGAGGAAGGTGTTGGACCTGGCAAGCCAGATCACTGGTGACGATGTGCCCCTTAGCCCTAAATTATGCTTACTAAATCTCTACCCAGACAGCTTTACAACCTCTGACAAAGTTAGGTCTCTACTGAATATTTGTTTTTTAGAAGCCAAACGTTGCCTTGCTTGCTCTTGGAAATCAGACACGCCTTGTGGCACATCGCAATGGTTGAGGGGAATTACTTTTTACTTGGCTCTAGAAAAGATTAGTTATACAACAAAAAATAAAATTGACAAGTTTTGGAAAATCTGGAGCGTTTTCTTCAATTTTCTTGAGAATAACAGTATGGATGTGGATGGATGGAGTGATAACTAGCTGGACCAAGCATTTTTTTTTTTTTTTTTTTTATAAATAATATAACATTCTCTTGTAGTGTGCCATCTGTACTGTACGGTGTTGAGATAAACAACAGCAGTATGTTTTTCATGTAAGCATACTCTTATACTATGGATGTACGGACTTATGACTGTGGATACTACAGCTACTACATTTGATCCTGGTCTTTTTTCTGTTTTCTGTTATGTGCCTTGTATGGTTTTTGTCTGTAAAATGTACAAAAATTTAAATAAATACATGGTTTAAAAATAAAATAAAATAAAATAATGTATTACTGTAAGTGGCGTTTTCTTACGCGGGGTGAAAATGTTCAAATAAAACAAGTTCCTTCCGTGGAATATTTTGCAGAGCCACTGTCGCTGCGTCCGGAGCTTAGCGCCGCCCAAGACGATTGTGATTGGTTTAAAGATATGCAAACAACGAAGGTGTAGCGGAGCCAGACCTTACTCCACAGGGATGTGGAGCTCTGAAAATGCGAGACTGCCTTTTCAGTGATGGTAGAACGTTACCTGCGGAAACAATGGATGTTTGTGCAACTTCAGGGTAGGGGTCTGTGATGTTTATTACAACTTCAGTAATATCTACAGCTTGGTGTTTGGCATATAGCAAACTGAATGTCAGCAAGACTGAGGAGGAGCGTATACCCTCAGGCCACAAGGATCCTAAATGAGGACACTGCCTAAGACGGTGTAGGGTATAAGTGGGATTCTGAGTGTGAGTGTCTGTGTTCATAATCATACTATTTACCTTGGGTGGCTCTCTAAACATCTGGTCCAGACAGATAAACTCCAGACTAGGGAGTAACTCTATGAACTGGGAGAAGGATTCCAGTTTGATAGCATGACAGCGAACCAGAGTGAGATCAACAAGGCGACTCCATCTGGACTGATCTGGGGATGGGATTAAGAAGACCGATAACAGCTACACAGAGTACAACACAACACAGCACTTCTCAAAGAGTGAGAGATGAAAGCAAAATCAAGGTTCTACTCTGTATCCAGTACTCTATTATATAGAGAAACTTAGCTCACCACAAACATATGGGCATTCATAATCAGGCCATCTGTGAAATAAGGCAAGTAGTGGTGTGATTTACCTGTGATCCAATGGTGAGGGTTATGAAGGTGAGGACAGTTGTAGATGAGCAGGTATTTAATATTAGTGAACACCTCGTTCACCACCTTTATGCCAATGTCAGTGATGATGCCTGGGTTTTCAATGACATCAGCCAGACCGTATTTCACCAGCTCTGGATGACTCATCTTACCTGCATTTATGAACACACAAGACATTGCATTTGTATTAACACACCTGTAAACAAACTTAATTCAACTCAACTTATTCAATTCAAGATACCAAAAATTTGACTTCAGTTTCAGAAAAGTTGCAATTTTTTACTACAGATTTTTTAAAAGTTTAATTGATGGCAATTTATTGCAAATTATCGTACTTTAATTGTAAAATGTTTAATAAAAGCTTGGATGAGTAGTACATTCCTTTGGGTCCGTCTTTCCGTTTCTCCTTTGAATATCTTGAAAACTGTTCATGTGATCTACTTCACACTTGGCAGATGTATTGCTTGGGACCCAAGGATGTGCATCGTCCAAGTTGGTGCAATTTGACACGTTCAACAGCCTGAATGCCTAATTTCACAGAGTGTGTTTCTGACCGCGTGTAGCCCTGACTTTGGTGTGCTTTTTAGGGCCAGATTTAGTGATTTGGGGCCCCAGGCAAACAGCGTCTTGCTTTACTTTCCAACCTTCCTGTAACTGGGAATGTTGGTATTGGCAATGGTAGAACATGTACTATAAACTTTTTTTTCTGAAGTAAAACTATTAATACCGTACAATAAAAGTCCTGCATTCAAATGTTTACTTTACATCTGTTCACGGTGGAGCTTTCAATTCTAATATAATGCTGGATAGTTTGATTAATAATAATGTATCGTATTTTAATGGTTATATTTTTGGAGTAAAATCTGAATCTGCAAGTAACCAGCAAAAAAGTACACAGCAAGTCAAAAGAATACAGTTGAGTTGCATACTTTTTTAAGTGCTTTGGGGGCCTTTTGTAAGTTGGTTCAGGGTACAGTGAGTTAGACTACTAACATTAAATATTTTTCATATCTAAACATAATAAATCTATAAGTGTTTGGGGCCCTTTGAGTTAGGGGGCCCCAGGCAGGTGCCTACATTGCCTTATGGTAAAGTCTGCCCCTGGTGTTTCTTCCCCGCGAGTTCCACCGGTGTTTCTGACCGTGCGTAGCCGAAACTTGGGTGTGTGAAGCAACTATGTCGTGGCAGGTGTATTGCTCAGGACCCAAAGAAGCATGATGTACTGCACAAGTATATCAACAAAAAAAAGTGGATGAAGTACAGGAGACGCCAGGATAATTGCTCATTTCTGTCAGGGAGGGAAACGTGCCCTGTGTTCTCTGAGCCAGGGGATTATATTTGAGGGAAGGAACTAACATTGCAGCAGAAACTCATCCACGTATCCTAGATGAAGGGTCTCAAACTGAGGAAACTCTAGTTCAGCCATTTTGAGAGCTGAGAAGACTCCATCTTTGGTCAATGAAGGCTGGATACGCAGCTCGTGAAGCCTGTTGAACACACAGAAATTATGTAATTAAATTAAGCCATTAAAACAATATTCTGACACTGACAACCTTTTCTGCGGTTATTGATGTTAAAAACGTGAATGTTGAGTTTTCTATCACTTGAACGTTTGTAGAAAAGACCACAATGTACCTTTAAAGTGCCCATATTATTAAAAAAAAATACTTTTTCTGGAATTTGGGGTGTTCTTTAGTGTCTCTGGTGCTTCCACACACATACAAACTTTGAAAAAAATCCATCCATGCTGTTTTGAGTGAGATACGGTTTCTGAACGTGTCCTGCCTTCAGTCTCCTGGTGAGCTGTTCAAAAATCGGCTCGGACTGTGACGTCACAGTCCGAAATGAGCTGGCTAACCCCAACCGTTAGCTCGTAGCGTTAGGGTTAGCATGCTAACGCTAGCATGCTAACGCTAGCATGCTAACGCTAGCATGCTACGCCGTTCTCAATAGCAAAGCACTGCTACAACACACACAAGTTCACCATAATCTACAAAAGAACTACTTACATGTGCGCCCTCATTTAGAAGAAGCCTCCCAGCTAATCCGGCCTTGTAACTGACCAAAGTTGGAGAAACAGGCTCTCTTTTACTGTCTCTAGAGTTAGCTAGCGGACATTCTCTACATCTGAGCTACTGAGCATGTGCGAATGCAATCAAAGATAGTACAAAAGAAGAAGATGAAAAGAGGTCTCACTCTGTAGCTAAAACAGAAACCAGGTGAAAAGAGGATCTGCCGCAGTGAGAGAGAGCTGTGCAGTATAACAAAAAGATGGTGTTTTTTGAAAATTAAACCATGTAAACCTATTCTGGTACAACCTTAAAATACAGTTATGAACCTGAAAATGAGCATAATATGGGCGCTTTAAGTAAATGTTGTAAATATATGGATAACAAGATAATGCTGCGATAATTATTCTGACATCATTTTGTATACAGAATATACTGCCCACACGTATTGTGCCACTGCCTATGAGGAGCTTCCATGTAAAACTAGGTATTAGACAATCTCACATACTGTAATTATCTCTGTACTTCTTACTTACTACATGATCTTCGTTTACTCTTTACTAGTGATGGCCAAATGAAGCCTCATGAACCATTTTATTTATTTCCTGAGCCCACTAGATGGCGCTCTTGGTTTAAAGAAAAAGGTTAAAGGAATAGCAAGTTAGCGTGCTTTTAATCCTTTGTTTAACAAACAGCGCCATCTAGTGGGTTTAGAAAATAAATAAAATGTTTCACGAAGCTTCATGAGGCTTCATTTGGCCATTACTATACTTTACCCTGTTCAGTGACTTAACAGTGACTCCAACATTTGCCCACAAGATGACACTCTTTTCATTTTGCTTTAAAAACATAAGCTGTATATAGACAAGGGTTTTTTCTCTCAGTTAGTTTAAAGAAATGGATGACTTGCTGAGCACCTGCGAGCCGCAGTGATGATGAGGTAGCCCAAGTCCACTTCCAGAGCGTTCTTACAGGCTCCAAACACAATGGTGTGGAGGTTCCGAAATCCTCCTGGAGATACACATACACAGTATCACAGAGAACAAATCAAAGGTGTTAACATTTAATTAAAAGGTGAGGCCCTTGGGTGTATTTGCCAGCATATTAGTTAGATATCTGAAATCCCAAATGGTATTTAGAGGATCCAAATCCTCTTTCAAATTGAAATGACAGTGGAAAATTATTGTCATTGGGAATAATTGAGCAAAACAAAAGCCCTGGGAGCCGAACACCGGCTACACACTGGTTGCGTGGCGTGAGCGTGGCGTTTCTTCTTTCTGACTCGGTGCTGCTGCTGCTAGCCTGGTCTGTAAACATGTATGTTTCCCATTGATAAACTACTGAAATTTTCATGCTATGGGACCTTTGATAAATGAGAAAGTACTCCGTACCTGTACTTTTCATTTGTCAAGTTTTTAATTCACATAGGAGTATACAAGAAAACACGCTATATTGGGACGGTACCATTATCGAAATTACCTATATCGGAAAAGAAGACACATGCAGTGTGTTAACATACACTCCCACAGCAGTAATCTGATTAAACTTTAATTGGAACAGGACACACAACTGATAAAGATGTAACTAATTAAACACTTTTGTAAAATACTTTACATATTACACTAGTAAAACCCACACTAAAGGCCCTGACACAGCAGGCAGACGGCAAACAACCAGTGGCGCTGAAGGCCGACTGTGGTATCAACTCATGTCACCTGTGTCCAAAAAGTTGCATTTGAACACACTGCAAAGATTACGAGTCGCACCATGCCAGCAGGTGCTGGTAATCTATTTGTCATTCAAAAAGGGAAACCGGATATACAAAACGTTACTATTATACATAAAATAAAGCAGCGTTTGCTTGAAAAAGCGGGCGTCAGCCAGACCCTACTGTCCTCTGAACAGCGGACATTGATAACAGATGGTTACAGAAAATGAGCCAAACAAAGTTGTCACTCATCTGGCAATAGCACTGCGTTTTTCTACGCTGTGACAAGACAAAGAAGTTGTTGAATTTTATTAATTCAGGGGTCGGCTAGTTAGCTAGCTTGGGCAATGGGCAATCATCGTTGGCCCTACTTAGACCAATGGCCAACCGTCTCCCTGGTGTGTCAGCACCTTTAGGACCATTTATAAACATGTTTTCCTAACCTGATCTCCAGCTGTCCTCCACCACATGTTGGATCAGCCCTCCCAGGAAGGGAACTCTCACCAACTCCAGCTGCTCCAGGTTCCGGGCTGATGCTAAACCAGTAACCAGGGGAACATATTTGAGGGAGTTGGTTGGCCCTGCACAGTTCCGCATGACAAAGGTTCTCAGGCTTACACACAGAAAGTCCTTAAACGGCTGGGGTTTGGTGAGACGGACCCACTTCAGGTAAAGGTGGCGAAGCATGGACACACAGGGGATCTCTGGGACATTGACACCTACAACAAACAAACACTATGTGAAGTACATCAACACAGCTATAGTATTTGTCAAACTAGAGGTGACAAAGCATGGTCACCAAGGGACTTCTGAGCCAACAGGATTGTTTAATCATCACAAACTAACAGGATGAAGCGGATTCATATTCAGTATTTCTGATTAGTTTACTACATTGTATTACAGCTGGCATGTGGAGGCAGTACCAGGAACTGTCAAGTTAGATGTGATCCTACTCACCCACTAGATGTAGAGTCTGGATCTTTGCAGTGATGGGGATGGTCAGTTTGTTTTCAGCAGGAATGGGAAAAGCCCCATTACGGTTGCGGAACTTTCCCAGTATATGAACCTGGGGCATGTAGTTCCATATGGCTTCCACCAGCTCCAGATGGGAAGTCTCCACACCCTGAAATTAGGTAAAATAAGGTTATTTCACAAAAAAGTAATCATAATTCAAGGCCCACTTAATAATGGTTGTTTTTTTTCCCCATTTAACCCTATCTTGCAGTTTTCCTAAGTAGATAAAGTATGCTTAGCTGTAATGGTGATTGTTTACTTCTCAACTCAATTCACTGAGGAAGACCCCGACATGCAGTTGAAAGCTTTGAATATATCTAGTAAGTGCAAGTGTGAACATACATTCTTAACCGTGGAAACAGTAGTTTGACAAAAGAAAATCTTAACTCAAGGTCCAAAGGTTTTTGTCATGGTTTTGGTAGTCGCACAATGCCAGACCTATCTCCACAGCGCTGCGGAGTAAGGTCTGGCTCCTCCACACATACATTCTGGGTTAGAAGAAAAAAAATGCTCTGGGTTGTTTGCATTTCTTTGAACCAATCACAATAGTCTTGGGTAGCGCTAAGCTCTGGTCGCAGAGACGTGGCTCTGCTAAATGGTCTCGGGAAGGAACTTGTTTTGGTGGAAGATTTACTTAATGATGAGAAAAAAGCAAAGAAAGTAAATGCCGTACACATATTCTTTGTAAATCTTTACAATTATTCCTCGAAAGAACCAAGCAGGCCTGCCTTGTAGGGTTGGGTACAATTCACATTTTTTCCCCCGGTACCTGTAATTCGGTTCCAGTACCGAAAGCTACCTTTTTCTGTCTGTACCTTCCCTCTGTAATAATAAAACTTAATTTCATTTGTAAAAAATTTCCAAACCTATTTATCCTATTTACGTAGAACATGGTTGTTTATTTAGAACATTTTACACACCACAAAAAATACAACACCTCCCTTTCCCCTCCCTCCAATCTATTAAATCAAGTAATTATTAATTTCTTACACTGCACTCACTGTAACTTTTATTCTTGTATTTGTATCTTATTCTTTTTTAGCCTGCTATTATTTTATCTTTAATTGCTCTTTAATGTTTTATGTAAAGCACTTTGAATTCCCTTGTTGCTGAAATATGCTATAAAAATAAAGTTGCCTTGCCTTACAACCTGCAGTCAGTCAGTCAGTTACCAGGGCATAGAGAACACTGCTGTGCCTGTCTGTCTAAGTGTTAACAGCTCCGCGGCCTCTTTCGGTTCACAAATTATATTATAATGTAGCAAACACTGTCTGCGTGGAGTTTTTGAAAAGTGTAAACACACTTGCAATCTCTTTAACGGCATTGCCGTGACTCACTTTGACTTAAACTGCCGAGGTGACCTGATTTCACTCCGTCCGCACCTCTGTCAACTTGCAGAGAGGACAGATAAGCTTGCGCTTACAGGTACCGAGATTTGGCACCGTTTGATTTAAAGGAGAATTCCGGCCAATTTTTACGTTAATCTTGATCGCTATAGCTACGCGAGTACTTTCGATAGAAAAAACCCCGACCCGAATCAGTGCAGGTAACACGGAGAAGCTGCAGCTACGTACTACAAGCGTCCCCTGAGCTAAAACGGCAATGCTCGGGGCAAGTTTTAGAGTGCCTTTGTGCCTCTTAACAGACACAAACTGCAATTAATATGTCTGTGCCACAAGAACAGGGCCCTTACGTGTCAACAAGATGCGTTTTCAACTCAGACATTGTTTAAATTCACCTACCCTGGTCCCTGTCTTGATCCTGCCAGTAGCTAGTTTGCCCTGCTAGCTGATAGCCGTTAGCTGCTAGCTGCCGTTTCGGGAGTGTATTCAGACAGGCTTCTGTGATAATCATCCCAAAAACAATCCACGGAGCGGTGGTGGTTTGGCTATGTCCTCCAGAGGACAGGTCATGTCATGTCTTGAAGTGTATTCCCCCCTAAAAAAAACAATAGTGCAGTAGTAGCTGTTAGCTGCTAGCTGCCCTCCGGTGAGTGTGTACAGCCAGATAGCTGTTAGCCGTTAGCTGCTAGCTGCCGTCCGGAGAGTGTATTCAGCCAGGCATCTGTGCTAATCATCCCAATAAAAATCCACGGAGCGCCCGGTGGGTTGGTGGATATCCTGCATAGGACAGATCATGCCTTCGCAGATCCGTTTGGATTATTTCCCCCTCAAAATAGGTAATTGAGCACTGTAGTGGTTATGACCATATCAGTGACTATGTAACTACATGGAAACGGGATAAACGATGTCTGTGGCTTGCACAGTAATAGCGTTACTGAAGCCTAGCTGTTGCATCGCGCGGTCTCCTGGGAATTCAGTTGTAGCAGAAAAAGGTAAACAGTAATTTGCAGATTGGAGCGTAGTGTGTGTGAAGAGTGAAAAGCGGAGTTGTTTATAAGGGAAGAAGCTTGGAGTATGAAGAATATAGCAGATATACAACACACGGAAGAGCCTTTTGAGTTTGATGGTCATCCTTATTTATTCGAACCCGAGTATACAGACGAAGAACTAGCCTCAAGAGTTGGAAAGAACGAGACTGACAGACAGAGGGGAAACAGGCAGATGAACTTGCTGCTCCAAGCACAAAGGTAAGCTAAAGGTAGCCTTCAGTAACTGGTGGACATAGCCACACCACCGGGCGCTCCGTGGATTTTTATTGGGATGATTATCACAGAAGCCTGTCTGAATACACTCACCAAACGGCAGCTAACGGCTATCAGCTAGCAGGGTAAGCTAGCTACTGGCAGGATCGAGACAGGGACCAGGGTAGGTGAATTTAAACAATGTCTGAGTTGAAAACGCATCTTGTTGACACGTAAGGGCCCTGTTCATGTGGCACAGACATATTAATTGCATATTGTGTCTGTTAAGAGGCACAAAGGCACTCTAAAACTTGCCCCGAGCACTGCCGTTTTAGCTCAGGGGATGCTTGTAGTACGTAGCTGCAGCTTCTCCGTGTTACCTGCACTGATTTGGGTCAGGGTTTTTTCAATCGAAAGTACTCGCGTAGCTATAGCGATCAAGATTAACGTAAAAATTGGCCGGAATTCTCCTTTAACGTGAATCTGTCTTTCGTAGTACTGACATAATTTGGACGGTACTCAAAAAGTACTGTATTCCAACCCTACTGCCTTGTTGAGCAATCCAAATTTTCTTCAAAACTTGCCATTTTCAGAGTGTAGCTTGCTAGCTCGAAGTTTGTTGATGATTCCCGAAGACAATGGAGTTACTGGAGTACTGGAAATGAACGGTCGTTGATCCAGACTATGGTTTTGGTAACAAGACGTACTGTATTATCCTGTGCAGAGTGTGACGGATGGTCCAAATCAAAGAGCATATTCTTCATCAGAATAGTAATCGGTTTAATACGCAAGTAAAAAAGGGCTTTTAAACTTTTCTCAGAGACCAAACAATTTGGAGCTCAATGCTCTGAAGACAGTGGACTTTAGAAAGAACTCAGCCTCCCAGCAAAAGACAATGATGGTCCACTTCTGTACTGCCATCATTGAGTCCATCACCATCTGGTACGCTGCTGCCACTGCTAAGGACAAGGGCAGACTGAAGCATACCATCCGCTCCACTGAGAAGGTAAATGGCTGCAATCTGCCGTCCCTCCAGGACCTGTACGCCTTCAGGACCCTGAGGCTGGCAGGGAAGATTATAGCTGACCCTTCCCACCCTGGACACAAACTTTTTAAAATCATTCCCCTCTGGCAGAAGGGTGCGGTCCATCACACCACAATATCAACTTCTTCCCTACTGAAGCTGGACTCATCAACAAGGCCCGGGACAACCACTGACACAGACCAAGAACAAATCACCAAGACAAATTCCTTGCATGTACCGAACCTAGTTATGTAAAGGATAACGTATTGAACCCCTTTAGGCTGATTCAAGCTTCGCGTAGGGGTCCAAAGACTACAGAAGGTAAATGTACTGGTTACAACACCAACCAACAGAGCAGGAACAATTTAGTGGAATTACTTGGTACGGCTGTTGGTTTGATGGTCTGTTGGTCTGAAAGCATGCATGCTCTTGGCTCTCTGGGATGTATAAGTGCACCTCGCTGCAGTAGTATAATATCATTCTCACACAACATACTGACCAGCAGATTGGGACAGACTTGTAGTGCCTCCAGGACTCCAGGTATACTGAAAGCCTCATAGCCTCGGACTCGTCTCCTCTCCAGGTATCGAGGGTGGAGGCCATATAGCTGCTCCAGATCTGGCATCTTCTTCAGAAGGAGCAGAAAGCTGCTGTCTGTAAAGCCTAAAGCAGAAAACACAATAAATACGATCAGCGCCTTTTCTCAATGTGAGTAAAAACAACATCATCAACTACAGAACCAGCCGGAGTTTACTCATGCATTAACACTAACCATTTATCTGCACATTTATTCACGTCTATACAGGATATGTTACAACGTGATTTAGCCCTGGAAAAATATACTTTTAAATAGTTTATAAATATTATTTTCCCGTTAGGACGGTCAAACTACAAACAAAAAGAAAGTTCTATGGCATTCATTCTAATGTCCATGTATTTGGTTTACAAAGGGTGTAACCTGAGCCAGGCTATACAACTATGATAGCAATCATATCACATCCACATAGAGTTAGAAGTATACAGCTGTATTTTAAATGCACTGGCATTGGATCAGTACTCGGTATTAGCCTATACACAAATTCAGAAGAAAAAAATGGTATTGGAACATCTCTATGAAAAGTTGGGCGCCCCCAGTGAAAAAGTTAGTTTGGAGCCCTGCTTCTGAAATGAGCCGATATACATAAAAGTAGTAAACCGGTCTAAATACACTCAGAAGTACAACCCGGTCAACACCCTGCTGTAATATGGCAACTCCCTCCAATATCTGCCACCAGACCTCTGCAACTAGAGCAGAAAGCTGCTCCACACCTAGTCTTCAACCTCCACAAGTTTTCCCAAACCACTTTGCTTTCCTGTTACTACAGTGGCTTCCTGCTGCAGCTCAAATACAGTCCAGGACTATAATCTACCAGCTGCAAAGATTAATCAATTAGTTGTCAACTATTTAAATTAGTAGCTAAGTATTTTGATATTCGATTAATCTTTGGAGTCATGTTTCTTACGAAAAAGTAAAAATTCCAAATCTTAAATTTGAATATTTTCTAGTTTCTTCTCTCCTCTGACAATAAACGGAATATCTTTGAGTTGTGGACAAAAGGCATTTGAGGACGTCATGTTGGGCTTTGGAAAACACTGATCGACATTTTTCACAATTTTTTTTAGACCAAACAACTAATCAGTTAATTGAGAAAATAAATAACAGAAAAATCAACAAAGAAAATAATCGTTAGATGCTGCCCTACACCAAGCAATCGTCAAAACCCAAAACTCTGGCACGACCATTACTTTCTTCTGCCTCTGGACGACTGGTCACCTGCTACCCAGAGGCCCCTCTGATCTCATGAAAGCTCTTCTCTATTCTGGTCCCAGAGTGGTGCAATTAACCCCCCACTGAAGTCAGGACAGCAGGGTCACTGCCCATCTTTCATCACTGGCTGAAAAACACCCTTTCAGACTGCACCTCCACAACACATGACAGAACTTATTAATGTGTAATTTCTTTAAAAAACACTTTAAGCAGTTGTACTGTAAGCAGTTGTACTTAGTTATTTGTCTGTTAGGGATGCAGTGGTTGTGCTGCAAGCTCTTACCTGAAGGCATGTACTCCCACCAGCGACCAGCACATAGGTCCACTACTTTGACAACCCGCAGGTACAGAGTTACAGCTTCTCGAAGCTTTCTGGACAGACACTCCATACACATGATGTCCTTCATGGGAAGGTACCTAAAAAAACAAAACAAATGTCCAAACTTTCAAAACCTTTTGCACCTTAGGCTTAGGTCAAGGTGTAACTCTTATTTCTGTAAAGTCACCAATGGTAAGGTCACATGGGAATACATTAATACCATGAGATGATAGACATTTATCACCCATTTTATATTTTATAATACTGTTTATGATTTAGTAGCGGTCCCTCTAAAATCTCTGGGTGTATTAGACCACTGTCTAGACACGGACAGGGCTGGGCAATATATATAGCTCATCAAAACAATAAAAAAATGTCTGTCATATATTTTTCTATATCGTTTCTATCAAAAAAACAGCAGCTGAACTGCATTAGGGCAATATATGTCAGTTGGACGACGCTTTACGTTCAGATTTTTGCATGTTATGTTTATTTTGCACTAAAGTTCTTAATAAGATGACAAAATACTCAGTACTTTTCATTTGTCAAGTATGTAATTCACACAGTAGTACAAAAATTGGCTTTACCATGTGGTTCTATCATATTGACTAATCTGCGGACACAGAATTCTGCAGATTTTAAAGAAATTAAAGTAAGACTCAGAATGTTAACACATCTCCACCCCAAACAGATAAACAGTCCACTAAATTCCACAGATTTTCATTCTGGATCACAGCTGATCGGACAGATATTTAGAAATGATGTTCCAGTTCGGGCTCAGTCACATCAGCTTGATAAGGCATTGAACATTTTAAATTAAAAAAAAAAGCTTATTACGTAGGTGCGCGCATGTGTTAACGTGGGCTTGTTGCCCCGTGTGCACTGTTGACATTTCCGAACGCCTTCCTACAGTTGCTTAATAAAAGCGGGCTTTCCACACAAACAAAACGGATGTGTCATTAGTATGAAAAAAACAAACAAGATTTTAACTGTGTCGTGCTCGGACATAAATATCTTAATGCCTGTCGGGCTCGGGTCGGGTTCAGTTACTGCTCTGTCGGACGCGGGCCGGGCTCGCACAGAAAAATGCGGCCCGATCCACACTCTAAATCGGGATATATTGCCCAGCCCTCTATCATACGGTTATATTTATATAAAAAGGGAAAATTACAACTGTGATATCACCTGTATTCCTACTTGTACACAGTCTCACCCATGGTGCTGACGTCCTCTTCAACAATAAAAAACACATTGCAGAACCCCACCCAGTCCTAGAATGAAATGCAAAGTGTAGGTTGAGGGCAGTGTACCTGAATATATGACAGAGGACTTCATGGGACAACTCATTGATGTAGTCTTTGGGCTCACTAGGTCTCAGGACCAGCTCCACTCCACCGCTGCCCACTACAGCAGGCTGGAGTTTAGTGGCCTTCCTCCTCGGACCCATCACTCGTGCGTCGCTGCCCAGGCTTATACACACACACTTCCTCCCTCCTCCAGGAGGTTTATTTCCCAAGCATCAACCTTAGTTCTGGACAAAAGATCACAGAGGAAGACAAGTCAATGGGAGCGAGGGAAGAGGATAAAGAGACGGGGGGGGGCTTCTCATTTGCCTTTTTTCACATCGTATCGCTCCCCAGGTGACCTGATCTAACTGCTGCTAACATCAGATAGCTGCTGTCAGATAGTTAGCTCAGTTAACTGGGCTGCCAGGACTGGGAGCTCGGAGCATTGGGGGACTGGAGCGTTGGGGTTTTCGACGCTAGCAGAGGAGCTTAGTTTATTGCCCTCCAGCTTCGAGAAAAAAAATAAATAAATACACCTTGCTGTCACAAGAAATGTCATGTGTGGTCACTCAGTGCCTGATGTGAGGATGCTCATCCAAAAGTTAATTATAGGTGGAAAGATGCAGAAGATGAGGATGGACATCAAAAAAAAAAAAAAAAAAAAAAAATGTAGCCTTAGCAGTGATAACTGTGCACCCTAATAAGTATTTGGACATTAGTCTTGTATACCGGATGTACAGTATGGGTATAAAGCAGGATTTTGAAGAAATACAAACAACCCAGAGTGATTTTTTCCCCCCTATACCAGAATGTAAACTTGTGCAGCTAGACCCATGTTCCAGTGCTGACAGAGCCAGAGTTAGGTCTTGTGATGCAAGACTATTTGGACAGTACATCACACTATCCGTGCAAATACAAAATCCAACGATTTAAAAAGATGCTAAGGAGCTGCTAATACCTGCAGACTGACAGCTGATCAAGCTGTGCCGTTGCCATCAGAAACTGACTCAGTTGACCCCTGACAGGAAAGGATGTATTGTTTCACTAAAAACGTGTTCCAATTCCTCCATCTTCCTTTTAGTTGCCTGTCTCCCTGACATCTTTTCTATTTAGGCATATTTCTTGTTGAAAAGCTTATTTCTTGTGTGTGAAAAATGTGTTCATGTTAAGCAAAGCAAGATTTCAAGAGGTAACGTTAGCACCAGGGCTGAAGGTCTATCTTACATCACCAGCGTCAGCACATTTCTTAAGAAACCTACGCAGTTAGTAAAGATAAATTGCAGGCACATTGGGCTGCGCAGGCTTCATAAATATGCACTTGCCAGGCGTAACATCTGTCTAACATTACAGCAGTTGCACATGTTAACGAGAGTTTTGTAAACACAACAGCACGAACTACTTGGTGGTAGTTTTGAGCCTTTAGCTAATGTCAGTCACGTTACTTCCCAGATAGTTTTCGTTTTGTGTGTAACGTTAGGCGAACTCCAAAAGTAAAACAACTTACTGATGGCAAGGTATAGAATGTAGTAACGTTAAAGGCATGTCACCTCCGCTGGTAAGCATTGAGCTAAACCACAGAAAACATAAACAGCATCATTCATGTTTGTTAGCCAGCTGACAAACGACAGTACATCTGTTTACAAACAAGTGACCGTTAGACGTTTACTCACAACGTGAGAACTAGCATTACAACTTAAGACGCCCCATTAAGCCACACCTGTCACACACGTTTAACATTTTCATGCTGTAAAGTTCAACCAGGTCTTTGTCAAAGCTAGCTTACTAGTTAGCATAGCCGCAGCTAACATTGTGCCCAGACAAAACCACAAAAGTAAACAATACAGCAAGCACACTGACTAAAACTGCATTGCCTTTAACAAGGCCTTTAGCAATGGTGCTATAACCTACCGGCATTTTTCTATAAAAGCCGCTGTGATGTTCCTCTTCAGCCATCCTGTGAGTACTACCAGAGACGGTTTGGATCTTTGGTACTACCATTTGTTAATAGTTCTTCTTCTTCCTCTTTGATGTTTGTCGGCGGTTGACAAACAACGATTTGGTGAATTATCGCCACCAACTGGTATGGAGTGTGGATCAGGGTATCTAATATAGCCTACTGTATGTACAATACTCAAAAAATAAAATAAAATAATGATAATTTAACACACAACTAAACTCGACTTGAATAAGCTTCAGTTTTTTGGAAAAAATATATATTAAATTACACTGTACTTTTATTTTTGTCGAGTTTTGAATGATTTGACTTCTCTCTTCCTCATATTCCTGACAATAAAGTATGTCCACAGTGATCACATCTTACTGTATTATGTTTACCTATTTTAAACAGTGTGCTGTTTAATCCAGTCCAAACCTTAGTCTTGATATTATTGTCTATTCTCTCCTTCTCCTTCGTGCACACCTAATTTTTCCAACTTTCCTTTGAATGCAGTAAAGCCATCGTCCTTTCCTCTCCATCTCCTTTTGCCACCTTTCCTTCAATCTCTGTTTAATAATGGTCTTGTTTTGCTGAGACTAGCTGCCATATCAATGTGATTATTTTTTTTAGTCTCCTTTGCAACCTTATCTGCACTTTCATTTCCTTTGATACCAATATGTGCCAGTATCCATACAAATATTACTGTAATACCAGTCATTTGAATTCAGAATAATGTTTGTTGTACTTCTATCAAAATGTCTGGTGTGCAGTCTGAATCACTGTGCTGTAAACTAGCTAGTTATGAGCTTGAAACTGAACAAATGACTGCTCTCAATGGCTATGTATCTTTCCATGTTAAACGTGGCCAAATAATGAAGTAAATGTATTTTATAGAAATCCCCATGGGCTAAAACGTTCAGATTTCCAATTGTTCTGAACGCTCTGATTTCAACAGTTTGTTTTAACTTTTGGTTAAGTGCTGCGCAACTCTAAGCTGGCCTTCTCCGATTGGTCATCTGTTCCAGGTGGGCAGGATTGGAGTTTTTTTTTATTTTTTATTTTAAGCTAAACATTAAGTAAACATAAGTGTTAAGTAAACATTGTGGCATGAAGCTACATGCTAACGGCAGTAAAATATGTAATCTTAGCTGCCAGTGTTGTTAAATTCTCCCCAATTCCCAATTTATGTAGTATTTAGTTTAAAAGCCTTTATCTGTGATTTTTGACTGTAGAAAGTGCTGCTATATTCTATTACTGTCCACTGCTAACTATAGTAATGTTAGCTACATGCTAAAGGCAGTAAAAGTTCTCATCTTTGCTGCCAATTTGTTAAATTCTCCCCAATTTCGGGTCGCATTACGGCTGAAACATATACGATTGGATAGTGTTTTGGTTCAGAGGCCTTTATCTGCTAGCCTAGAAATCTAGACGCACCCTAGTGGCAGCAAATTTATTTTGCAGCCAGGGGGGTCTAGGCAGTCTCCGTTGACTTGCGAGCTGGAAAAACCAAACTCTGGTCAGGCCAATCACATCGTGTATAGAGTCGGTGGGCGGGGCTTATGGCTGCTGCTGCTGGGAACAGCGCTCTTCTGGAAGACTTGGAGTTAATCTTTTCTTTGAGAAAAGAACAAAGAACGGCACTGAAGTCATTCTTTAAAAAGGCAGATGTGTTCTGAGTTTTGCCGACCGGATATGGCAAAAGTTTAATCTACCAACTAGCTTCGCTACCTTCTTCATTGCTCTGCCTGGTTGTAGCGCTATCCTATTGCATGCAGAGGGAATTGGAAAGACAACCGTTTATCCTGCCCCTTGGATTGAGCCCTGTCAGTGGTGAGTTCCCAGACCCAACATCTTGATGTGGGTCTGGCTTGTCAGGCTATTTATCTGCGATTTTTGACGGTACAATGTCCTGCCGTATGCTCCGTTGCAGTAGCTCCAGCTTCAACTAGTGAAACAGATTTGATTGTAGTTTTTTCAAATTCACCATGGATTATAGGTCGAAAGTTGAATGATCGAGTACTTATGTCCTGTCGAT
The DNA here is from genome assembly GCF_004354835.1 of Perca flavescens. Taxonomy (NCBI): domain Eukaryota; kingdom Metazoa; phylum Chordata; class Actinopteri; order Perciformes; family Percidae; genus Perca; species Perca flavescens. The sequence goes on from NC_041340.1 coordinate 27,812,382, forward strand.
TTCTTACAGGTTGAGTCGTTGTTGCCCATAACACACTAGCATTCTGGTAATAAACACTATTGGTCAGTGAAGGGCTGATTACGACCAGAGAACCCACTTGATGGCAGCCAAAGCGGAACCAGAATGTCAGAGTGAATATTTCGGCTTGGTCTTTAAAACATTAGCAAACCTCTCTCTAGCTCATGTATTGACAGGGAGAGCCTAACCTGTCAGCTGTGTTGTCGATGCCTTGAGAGAAAAAAGGAAGTGACTCAGATCTTGCTGTAAAGCAGTATCTCTGGCCTTACAGATGTGTATGACATCATTGACATTTTAAAAGGCTTTTTAGAACAAAAATAATGAGAAAGATAATGTTTTTTTAAAACATTAAAGCATGTAAACATGTTTTTTTTAGTACAAACACAAAATACGAGTATTATCCTGAAAATGCTACATAATAGTTGCCCTTTAAATCTACTGTGGCATCAGAAAGTATCCAAGGAGGTATTACTGGCAATGGTACTGTTGGAATAACGTTTAATTTATCTATTTCAGCACTGTTATATTTTTTTTGTCACTGACCATCCAAATCTTTTTGTTTCTCTCCTTTTGTTTTCCCAACAAGGATTTTAAGTGTCTTGTGTTGGGTGACCTTGATTGTGGCCCTATAAATTAACCCAATAGTCCAGTAAAAGTTGTATCTCAATTCTAATGGCATTTCTCAAATTTATACCTGTAAGGCTGCTGTTGTTTTAAAAGCATCTGTACATAACAAAGAAATTATTATTATTTGTAATGTTCTGGAATGAAACTCCGACACAGCAAAGTAGCTTTTAGACTCTTTAGTGAACTTCTAAATCTCCGTTACAATCCTTTTTTACAATCCCCATTTTCTGTTCCGCCATCTTGGTTTTTCTGACTACTTCCTCGCTTCTGCAGTCTCAACACAACAATGAAACTAAAGCGCCCCCTTGTGGACTCAATAAAAAAATTTCTGCTTACAACTTGAGACACATCACGTGTGGGAATACTATAACATCATAACGTCCCATGTTATAAATCATAAACATTACATTATTGACAACTTATGTGATTGGTTGGAAATTATTGTGTTTTATGCTGGGTTTTCACAGGCAGCTGTAACAACAGCAGAACGGAGCGGTTCAATTAATTCCCTATGAGAACCACCAAGGGGAGTGTTTCAAAATGTTTGTGTCCGGGGTGGGAGGGATCGGCTACAATCTTTCGTCTCGCTCGCCTCAGAGTCCTGGAGACTAACAAGTTCCGGCAGGACGGCAGATTCCACCCAATCACGTTCTCAGCGGAGCGGATGATACGTCTGCCCTTGTCCTTGGTGGTGTCAGCAGCATTCCAGATGGTGATGGAGGAGGGGAAGAAGGACTTGATGATGGCAGTGTAGAAGTGCACCATCAATTCTTTGACAGGTTGAACTTCTTCAGCTGCCACAGGAAGTACATCCTCTGCTAAGCATTTTTGATGAGTGAGTTCATGTTCAGCTCCCACTTGAGGTCCTGAGAGAGAATGGAGCCCAGGAAGCAGAAGAGCTCCACAATGTTGACCCAGAGTTATGGGGGCAGCTGGGGCTGAGTTCTTCCGGAAATCCACAACCACCTGCACTCTTCAGAGTGTTTAGCTCCAAGTTGTTCTGACTGCACCAGGTCACCAGATGGCCAATCTCCCACCTATAAGGCAGACTCATACTCAAAAGAAATGAGTCCAATAAGAATGGTGTCGTATGTAAACTTCAGGAGCTTGGCGAACTGGTAACTGAAGGTGCAGCTGTCCTGCAACAGTGATCCAACAGTATTTTTCTTTTTGGATAAACTGTCTGTATTTGGGAAGTTCATGACTAATGTTATCTTTGTTGAAATTGCTGAGGACAATAACTAAGGAGTCGGGTGTGTCCATTCCACACATATCTGGTCGGTGAGCTTGCCACCTTCACATTGGCCTAAGGTGGAATATAAACACCGACCAGGATGAATAAAGCAAGGTCACAGGGTTGAGTAGAAGGGTTTGCAGTTACAGCAACAGTTTTAATACAATCTCACTTTGACTATGACTGTAATTTATGGTACCGTAGCTCCCTCAACGGGATAAAAACTAAACTTCAAACAGCGCAAAAAAAATTGTCAAGATGGTTTCGCAGCTTAGGCCCTTCCCTAATACATTCAAATGGTTGATGGTGGATAATAGGTAGGGATGGATTTTCTGAGCTTACTAGATGGTGCGCTGTTCAACAAAGTGTTAAAAGCACACTAAATGGCTATTCCTTGAGCCTTTTTCTTAAAACTAAAAGCACTACCTAGTGGGCTAATAAAATAAAAATTATTCAGAAAGCTTCATGAAGCTTTATTTGGCCATCACTAATAATCAGGTAAGGCAGCTAAAATTGAGACTAATGCATGAAATCTTGCACACACAAAAATACACCACAGTATTTTAAGAATTACTTTTTACTTTTTACTTAGGGACACACTTGGGTATTTAACTAGAGGTAAGGCCACAGACATTGTGCTACGTAGATTAAACACATGTTCAGTGCAAAATTCCATTCTGTACATGGCAGCAGTAGAATGGAATAGACGTTCAACAGAGATTATATCAGACCAGTCTAGACAAATGTTCAAATAAGCATGAATGGTTATGCAACCAAAATTAGGTAGTGACATATATTTGTTCATTGTATTACTTTTGTATTACTTTTACTGGAAAAATTACTGGCCAAAATGTCATGAAACTTGATGAAAGGGTGTAGCATGGGCCATACACACATCATCATGAGGTTTACTGCATCCTAGGAGACGGTGGGTACCCTTGCATTTCAAGACCAATATCTGTGATGATGTCTTACAGGGAGCCAGTGAGAGATCAGGTAAGAGCTTATTTCAACCACAGCTACTTAAAAGCATGAAACATTATTTAAAGATCCTTCGGAATCACGAAGACAAGGTGGCGTTCCATCTTCTTCAAGGCCATCGAGGTCAGGCCATCTTTCACCCACACAGTGATCTCCTGCTGTGTCATCCTTCATTACCTGTGGTCACTAATGGCGACATACTGGAACCAGAACAGATCGCCATGCAGCCTGACGACAATGATGACACACCACTTGGCGGCGCCAGACTCTGTACGGAGCAACAGTGCCTCTGCAAAATTGCTTCGGAAAGGAACTTGTTTTGGTGGAACCTGTGTACGTTCAAAAGTTGTTTTAATTGTGCAACAGAAAACTCAGATTGGACAGATAGTCTAGCTAGCTGTCTGGATTTACCCTGCAGAGATCTGAGGAGCAGTTAACCATAGTCCTCAGAAATCCACCGGAGTTTAGAACCCAAAGGAAGCCAAAGGTAACGGACATCCGGCCTAAATGAGGGACATCAGGCGGAATTTCCGGCGGCACTGGAGCAATCCCGGTAGTGGAACATTGTGTATATAGACTAAGTGAGCACCTATTATGCTTTTCTGCATTTTCTGTCATATCTATAATGTTACAATGTCAGATTTTCATGTTAAACATGGCCAAAGCATCAAATAATGAGGTAAACAGAAAAATCCATGTGGGCAAAAACCTCAGATTTCCCAATGTTCTGGACTCCTATTTCAAATTTTTTTTCTACTTTCGGCTCACATCACACGGAGCTGGGTTTCCATAATTGGTCATCTACTCCAGGCAGGCTACTGAAGTGTAGAAGAAGAAAAAGAGGATCCGTCAATGAAGATGTAAATCACATTAAAATACTCACATTAATAGCAGCAAAATGTGAATCTGTTATCAGTTACTTTCTCGCAGTTTCTTAACCAGTCAGCTGTCTGACTGTAACTATGAAAACATACAGTATGTACTTTTTAAATGTAAATTTATGTGTATGTGATCCGACATTGGTGAAGAAAATGGAAGCTTGCCTTTGTGAAGAGGAAACGTCTCCCTGGGAACATATGAGTATTGGGAAATATATAATATTTATATAGAATGGATGGAACATAGATACATGCAGGATGGGCTGGAGGTGCTAGCTTTTGTTTCTGTTTTATTGGTTCTTCTGAAAAGTTAAAGCATCTGAATAAACATATATGTAATATTTCTTCTGGATTAGCAAGGGGAACTACTAGGTTTATTTTGTTATTTGTTTGTTTGCATCGATTTGTATATTTGTATGTTTCTTTGTTTATGAAGGAAATTAGGGAAGTGACTGACATTTAAGAACTGTTCCTTCCTCTTCTGGCTCATCATTTTAAAACCACTTTAATACCCTAGTTGTAATGTTACTTGCCCAAACCAAAATCAGAACAATAAATTAAATATAGGTTTACCAATAATTTACTATCAGTGGAACCATCTGCGTTATATTTAGAGGGCCTTTTTGTGGTCCTCTTTCTTTCCACCTCTGTATCAATGTTTGACGATTCTGCCACCAGTCAGGCTTTTTCAATGGCCTTGTTGTATGAGTCTTAAAGGGGTGATAGAATGATTATATAGGGTATTTTACACTGTTCCTTAAGGTCTCCTAATGGGGTATGTAACATTGGTTGGGCTGAAAATTGCCCGAATGCTATTTTATTAGGCCCTTAACTACCCTGTGAATATGGCTCTATTTGGAACAAGAGCTTTTCTTCCAAATATGGTATGCTCATGAATATTCAGAATGAGCTACGCGCTGATTGGTTTGAGCAAACTACATAGAAACACATGGGAGACTCGACAGCAGGTCCCATTGCAAAGTTATACATTGTTTGTCGGGCTATTACGTTATTAAATTCACTTCTGAGACTTTTTTAAGCGAGAAATCAACGATATAAAGCTCAAATATGGGACGTTTTACGAAAATTGATGGCTTATTGCAAATTTGGTAAGACTGTGTGTCGGAGTTCAGCTGCCGGGGCTGCCTGTGTTGCTGCCTCGCTGCACGGCCTGCCTTCCTTTACACACCCCGGCCTGCTCTGAGCTCGATTGAGCTCCGTTATGGCTTGCAGCCCACAGCACTCCATATCCGCGCAAAGTCACCGTTTTGGGGTTAATGGACCAAACGCTGCTGCGCTGACAGAGCTCCAGGGCCTGTAGCTCCCCTCTTCCTGCTAGCTAAATGGCCCGTGTGTGAGAGTGATAGCGCAATCAGCGAGCTTGTTACACCAGCAATCTCTTACAACAGTTCCAGTTAATCTTGGCTGGCTGTCAGCATAACTAGCTATATTTACAGTTTGAATTTTGTCACGCCACTTATACAAAACATCTCTAAAGGTCTTATAAAGCTAACAACAGTGTCCGATTTCAAGTTAATGAATTTTTGTGAAGATTAGGGGTTTCGTTATCTATGACTGTCCCTTCAATCCTAGCTATGTGTGGCTAGCTACAAATCACAGATAGTTAGCTTCATTTTTGGTGTAATTTCTGAATATTTACAGTTTGAATTCCATCACGCCACTTATACAACATCTCCCTAAAGGTCTTATAAAGCTAACAACGGTGTCCGATTTCAAATTAATGAATTTTTGTGAAGAGTGGGGGTTTCATTAGCTATGACTGTCCCTTCAATCCTAGCTATGTGTAGCTAGCTACAAATCACGGATAGTTAGCTTCATTTTTGTCGTAATTTCTGTAAATTTACAGTTTGAATTTTATTAGGCCACTTATACAACATCTCCCTAAATGTCTTATAAAGCTAAAAACGGTGTCCGATTTCAAGTTAATGAATATTTGTGAATTTCAGAGGAATTCTAGGAGGAGCTAGCTCTCATTGATAGAACTACATCCAGCCGCAGGCTCATTCAATGATGGCCCATATTTGAGTCTTACATAGTTGATTTATCACAAAAAAAAGTTTCAGAAGTGAATTTTGTAATGGAATAGCAGAGATCTGCGCGACCTAGATTCGGAAGACTACCTGATCTCAGGTCAGTTGTGTAGCCTATGTAAATGTTGGGGCGTGACCGTTCTCTTAATACACCCATGGGCTGACAAAGGTTCTGGTTTTTGGGAGGTTGACGTCAACTTCCAGCTTTGTTGGGATTCGCCCGTTTTCAGCGGCAGTTTCAAAATATGAAATTTTCATAGTAAAGGGGTGTCAGTGGGACTTTGAGCTTCTATGTATGTCCGATTTACCCACCAAACTGTCGTTATCAACTATGACAGGGTAAAATCGGTTTTGCATTCTATCACCCCTTTAAGATATAATTTAAAGGAAACCATTAATGCAGATTGCATTCTTATTCCATTCTAACATATGGATTTCACATGGCATACTGTTGAGTAAGGTTCTGTTCGTAGGCTGGCTTTTTATGTATTTTGTCATCACAATTGTCCTAGGAATTTTGAATGAGATTTTCTTACTTCTGGAACAAAACCCAATAATTTATTGTTTCACTTTTCAAGGAATCAAGGCAATGTATGTATCAGTTTACAACAGACGGTTGGACAACATCTTACATTTTGTGTTAATGTTGTTATTATAATAGTACCTGGTCTAGATTTTTTTTTAAAGTCCATTTTTTCTTATTCCCTACGTTTTACCCTTTCCCCGACATCCACGAACGTCCAGTAGCAAAACAAGCCCTACAAAGATACATTGGTGAAAAATACAAACAAAATCCTAAATGTATGTAGATGGAAACAGTACCTTATTGGTCTTTTCAACACAGGAACTGGGCACAACCTCCACAGAACTGCCGTAACCAAATTCCACAACAGAAAATCGTTTTTCATTCATTTCTGTCATGGTTGTGGTTTTCTGTTATAGTTTTTCCTTTTTAAATTGTGTTTATTTATTTTGCCATTTCCTTGTTTACTGTTTCTTGTGTTCTCTGTTGAGTTTTACCCTGTTTTCATCCTTGTGTATGTTTTTTGCTTCAGTTTCCTGTTTTATTTTGTAGTCTGTTTCTCCCATGTCACTCTCTTTACAGGAGTATCTGTAAGAACAGTAGTCTCTCTTTTTACCTCCCCACTGTGGTATTTTTTCTTGGTCCAGCTTTTGGATGTGGACGGACAGCCTTGTGTGAAAAGGCTGAATCCATTGAAGAGGCCGAAGGCTCAGGCACCACATTTGTTGTGGCAGGATATGGTGCTGCACATGGCTCTGCGGAGAAGGAAGATGGAGCCTCTGGGGTCACTGCTGGCAGTGGGCGATCTGTGACTTGGGATGGTGCAAAGTCTTTTTCTGTGAAGATCTCTCTATTTAAAGGCCAAATTCCAGTGCATGCAAACCCTGCATGAATTTTTTGTGGGGATGCTGCTAGGGGAAGGGCACTCCTCACAATGGTGGGAAGATCGTAAACTGTCATCGTCAGTCCTGGATGAGCTCTCATCCAGCTGTTAGAGAAGTTGTAAACGTGCCTCTTCAGAGGCCAATATACACTCCGTCCTAGTGGCTGCAGCTTGAATGGGGGGAATGAGATGAGGATGATTCCATTGCTCCTGCAAAAATCTATTCCCTGCATGGAAAGGTGAGAGCAGTGAATGTTTAAAATCAACAGGACTTTAGACTCAAGGGTGGACTAGGTATGGGCCTGGAAATGCTCGAGGAGATCATCAGATGGAAAATTATACGGTTTAAGAAACATTTAAAAGTTAGTTACTTTAAATTACTACTTTAATTAGTTACTTTAAGATTAGAGAGAGGTGAATCAGTCAAACCACAAACACAGGCCAAGTTGACAACAACAGTGCTGTCCTCCTAAGGAAGAAGTTGATTTTTGCATAAGGGCCCCCAACAAATTACAAACAGCCCTGCTAGCTGGTGTTTCTAAAAGTTGGAGGAGCTGCTGGACAAGATGCACCTGTCATGTGGAGATGTGCAGCATGTTGCCAAGGACCAAATGCAATGGAGAGATCTCTTTTGACCTTATGTCCCATAGGGGATGAAGAAGAGTGTGTGTTATGAGCTGATGCAGAGTATTGACTCTTAACGTAATGTTATAACGTTATTGTCAGCTGACCCGTTAAGCTGTTGTATAATAATTACAATCAAAGTTACATTGTGCTCATTGCAAAAGAGCTGTGTGCAGTCATTGAGGAAGTGGTTAAAGTACTCCGGCTGAGGCACATTTGCATTCCCCGCACAAAGAACTCTGATGCACAGAAGGTTAAGCTTAAGTCTTAAAATAGAGTAAGCCTTATATGGTACAAAAGTAACATTATGAACCAGACGGTCGGCTAGAAAAACAGGAAATGTGTATAAGGAAGCGGTGCAACACAGATGGCCTGTGAAAGATGACTGGAGACAAGAAGACACCGCCCTGCAGGAAGACAATAAAAGATTAGGGTACGGTGAGGACGGGGCTCACTGCGGACGAGATCTTGGTGGACCGAGCCCTAACTTTATGTCTGTTGCTAGGGAAACTTAGTCCCTGTTTTGCGAACCCACAGCTGTGTTGTAACTCCTATGCTGGACTCAGTAAGCTTGGTTGACTAAACTCATCATCTCTGATTGATCCTTGTGTAGAGTGAACGTAAGTCCATAAAAGAAGACACAGGAATTAATTAATAGGAGTCCGATTTGACCGGCCTCAGGGTCTTATTTTGGACATTCCCAACCATTAAACGGGTTAATGGTACCCAACTGGTAATGTTACCAACAATGTTTAACAAGGTAACAAACAATTAAACAAAGTCGCTGGCAAGCTGGGTTTAATTCCCTGCAGCTGTAGTGAAGTCAGGGGCTGTCATGAAATCACAGGCTGACTACGCGCTGCGTTTTCCTGCTGTTTGCTTTCTTGATTAACATTAAAAAGTTGCAGCAGCGTTATCCCACCACAGGAAGCCATAGTTATTGTAGATTACTCTGAAAGTCAATACTCAGGGTGACTGGCATCTGATTTCACGTGTCTAGGTGTCCTGTGTGTGTGTGTATGCTCTTAAAGAGTTTACTTGCCAAACATAATTAGCAAAATAATAATTTTTCTCAACAAAAAATCTGATTCATTGCACAGCCCTAAGTTTGCCTTACCAGTACTTCGTATCCTGTTGTCTGCCGCTGCTCTAAACCTGCCTACTCAGCTACCGGATTCCTACATGTTGCTTCCTGCTCTTTGTTGGATCATTGTTAATAAAGATCTGCTTCACTACTCCAGTCTGTCTCCTGGTCGTCCGTGACAGTTGGTCCCCGCTGCCGACGGTCCCCGGGCACAGGGGGCAGCAGGGTCTTCATTAACGTGGTGCAGCTCACACAAGCACCTTTTAAGTATTATCACTACATTTGAACCCTTCTCTATTAAGTTAAGTGGACTGCAGATGTAAATTAGCCAAAGGCTAACTCTGGTGCAATGCATCAAATGGTCACATTTATGTTTTAATTGCACATTGTCCCTTATAAATAAATTGAAAATGTTCCGTTTTGATTTTGGTTCATGCCGGTTTAACATCAATGACTGTGGCTAGCATACGCTCCCTTTAGCTGGGCGTCTTGCTCCAAGGCTAATTGCTTCTGTCTATGGGTAATCAGCTCGTTAACGTGCTAATAATCCTAACATATAACGTTAAATAAAAGCGCAGACTTCTTGACAGGTCTGTTATTACAATTAAATGCACAGCAAGCCATATTATGCGTCAGATATTTGCTTGAAAAATGTCCAAAAAAACACAAACACTCGATGAACTGCAGTTTTTGGCACTTCTGCATTGGCCTCATTGTTTACCTCGGCAGGTTGCTGCTTGGTTTGATGCTACAAAAGTACTCTATCGTTCTCGTTGCCCTTTGATAATCTACACGCAACTTTTCTTTTTGTCTGCTTGCTGAAATGGCAGAGACAGACTTTTAAAAACGTCCTTCTCTCCTGCACAGGTACCAGCGCTTGTCAGCAGACATATTTATGTCGGCACAAAGACCGACTGGTGGCAGCTCTTTTTCATTAGTCACGTTTATAATATATGCTTTATGTTAGAGTAACAACTGACATTTATACACATGGCCAGCCTATATGCAAACAAATTATTTAAGTTTTAATTTTCTATAGAGCGGGTAGGTGAGATCCAGTCACAAGTGATCACTCAGGATGTATTTGGATACACATTCTACTGCCAGGTGGGAACACGCGTACCTAGAGCTATCCACTTGCGATCAGCTCACTCAGGACAGATGTTAAAACCAGGTCAAACAGGCTCTATAACATTGTAGTGGCCACTGAGGAGATCCAACAGGTTTTCAACACGCCGAAACCTGTTCTTACTCTTCTCTCTGAGATTTAAGGTTCCATCACAGAATTGCAACTGTGTTTTCTTTTTTTTTCTTTCATCTGTTTACCCTTAGTTTCATGAAGACACTCAGAGCTGATCAGAGTCATGTCTGCTTTAATCCATTTTGAATTAAAGTGAAATATTTAAGATGGCTTTAATACTATTTAATACATTGTAAGGGATTGTTAGCCCTAAAAACCTTTAAACCAGATAACCCTTTAATAGGAAAGAAGGGCTTATCTTACACTTAAATCCAGAAAAACTCAAATCCATGATGGTTTTTAAAATGTCTTTAAACTGTAGATTATCAATTAAAATCCCACATAATGGAGTTCTTTGGTAGCTGAGTAGTTATAGTGTTTGCCCCTCAAATGCAGTGTTGCAGGTTTGGTTCCAACCTGGGAGCCTTCCAGCCAAAACACACCAGGGAGTGTAGCGCAGCTATTTTCATTTCGGCGCCCATGTTAACCAATCTGTCTGTTCACACCGGGCAGGTAATCACATACAGGAAGACCACAGTGCAGCCGGATGTTTTTTTTTACAAAAATAAAACACATAATAAATATGTAAACACTTAATGTTTATGCGCCCTAGGTTTTTTTGTTTTTATTTATTTATTTTTTATTTTCTCCTTTTCTTTTCATATTGGCATATTATTTTACTCCTAATCTTTGCCCTTTTGTATTATACTACTAGGACAACACTTAATAAACGTATTGAACAAAATAAATAAATAAATGAAACACTTAGGTTCATGGTGATTTTGGCTGTCTTGACTTCTCACAGCGAGACACGCAATCAGCCGGCACACGGAGGGAGAGACGGACAGACTGTTCTAAAGGTATAAGTTGTGGATTTAAATCCTATTTTCAACCATTCTAAAGAAGACATGTTATGGAAGATAAATAGCCCAAAATCTCTAAATTGAAAAATTATCTTTTTTGCTTGTAGTGTCTTCCCTTAATAATGTAAAGTAACTAAAGCTGTCAGGTAAATGTAGTGCGGTGAAAAGAACAATATTTCCCTCTGAGGTGTAGTGGAGTAGGAGTATAAAGTTGCAGAAAATGTACAACTACCTCAAAATTATACTTAAGACAATACTTGAGTAAAATTTGCTCAGTTGATATCCACCAGTGTTAAAAACAGGTGAACAAACAGGTGGAGCAGGTGAGTCAAGATGGAATCCACGTGAAGACAGCTTAGGTATTCATCACCTGGCCCGACAGGTAACAACACCCCCCCCCCCACCCACAGAAGCCGGGTGAACCGGTTGGAGTTTCAGGGTATAAATAGCCGAGGACACTTTTCAGCGCCACAGCTCGGCGGAATCTGCTGATCCTCTTCGGTCCAGTGGTTCTTGACAGTTCAACAGTACTGAACCAGATTTGTGAAATGTTTAGGACCACTGAATCAAAGTGAAGGAACTCTCATCGGAGGACGGACCCTGGGGACTCTTTGTTTTTACGTCAGGTGGGCTGAAATGATTCTGTGTTCAAGCTCTGAAGCTTCTAGCCTGACTACAGTTTATCATTTTACATATTCATTTTTTATTGTGTGTGTGTGTGCTATGTTGACCATATACATTTTTGTTATAGAGACCACCCTTTCTGATGTAATATATTGTGGCAAGAAGTGTTTTTTAAAAGATTTTAATTCTAGCATTGTGTGTTCGACAGAGAGACTTCTTATCTTTTCCCTGTTTTTGGTTGCTTTTGTTTTAGTCTTTTTGGCAGTTTAGTTTAGCTTTTCCATTTTGAAATGTAAATGTTTTTAACCTGTTTAAATCATGTGTAACCTTTATCATTTGTATTGATTAAAAACAAGTAGACTGTTGTGGTCTACTGAAAGACAGCTTCTTCTGGTTTTTGTCCCCACCTTTTCATCTGTGGTTTCTCCACAAAGTCTTCAGTATGGCCTAAAAGAAATAAGTATCAACAAAGAAAATAAATACTTCTAACAATTTCTGCAGCCTAATGACCAAATTACAACCGTAATGATTTTTAGTACTTCTGCACTCCCTCAAATGCAATATTGCTTAATGTTGTTGAGCAACATTAAATTACAATATTACCTATGACTCTCTAAAAATACAGTCTTACAGTTTCAACCGAAAATAATGAATACTGAATACAATAAAGAAATGAGGTGTGATAGGCCTGAGGTGTATGTTTAATGGTCCTCACAGAAAAACACACTATCTAAACTACAACTGGACCCTGACCTCTGATTAGTTTTTAGTCCTAGCAGCTGTTATTTTACTCGTATCACCAGAAGCAGTATTTTGTGGTAGCAGGACAATTAGAACTGATAATAATAATGTACTTTATCTTTATAACACCTTAAATAACAAAGGGATAGTCTTAACTGTGACAAAAAAGTTTTGAAAACGAGGTTTTAAAATCTTTTTTTTATTTTATTAGATTTATTAGATTAGAGTTGAATGGTAAAACTTAATCACATGATGTGTGATTTCTCGGACAATGACTAGGTTTCTGCCATTTGATAGTTTGTTTTTGACATCACTCTGATGTAGACTGGGACTCTGAAGTTATTAGGGTATCACGCGTCCTCAGATGAAATGCAAACAGACACCAGGACTGACAAGGAAGAAATGAGCAACTTCTTCTTCCAGTGTTTCCTCCACAAACAAAGGTGGAAAGTGTCTGTGTGTTAAACTGAAGTGAGTTCAGCAGGTGAGAATCCTACCAGAGGATTCTTTACATGTTTAGGATCATTTTGATCATGTGTGCTATATTAGTGCTCAACTGGACAGTATAAAGGTTTCTTGATGCTGATTGGCTTATTCATCATCAAAATGTCTATTTAAAATATTCTGTCAAATTTCTCTCGTGTTACATATAATAATGGTGTTCTTGTTTCACAAGTAACAACCAACAGTAGTTTGATTGTAATCTCAGTTCCCATCATCAATGAAAAATGCAGGGAGTGTCTAAACTGGTCGGACAGCTTGGATAGGTTAAGTGCATAAATTAAGTTTTAAGTGCTGGAATACAGCCATCCTCCAACATTGAGACTGACCTGGTTTCACTGAAGAACCATGGTCCTGGTTTAAACTGTCCAATTGGCTTCAAAACCATTTCTCGATGGATCTCAAGATGGTGCTTTAGACTGGCAGACAGTGCACCAACTATCCCTGAAACAAGCAGGCAGATGGTGGTTAACGTGAGCTCTGTCGAACAAACCTCTGGTCTATATTTTGTAAAAAAATAAAACAAATAAAACTTCCAAAGACTGTGCTGTGTCTTGTGTTCTTTTTTCCATTGTTACAAGCTGTGCTGGCAGTAATATGAAGGTTTTTATGACCTCCAGTTTAATCTTAAAGCTTCAGTTTATATCACTAACAAAAATGTAAAATAAACTCAACAGCTATAAACTCTGGATATTCCACAGATCTCACCACAGACCATCTCAACTGACTACATTTTTATTTGTGTTCTGTGTACTTCTCATTACAAATACTTTAAATAAATAAAAGTCCTAATATTCTTTGACAATGAGATTCAATTGTACAAAATTAAATAACAAAAATGTAATACATAAATTCCAATAGCTCTCTATATTAAAAAACAAAACAGCATATTCTAAAATAACTAAAATGGAAATTATCTAAAAAAGATGGGGGGGGGGGAGAGCTCATTTATTGCTGATCTGACATTATTTATTGAAAAATGTATGCTTCAATAAATAATTATCAGAAATCAAACAAAATAATCTGTGAATGAGCAAGCAGTAGTAGAGAAGAAGAAACCGGAAGTTGCTGTCGGTACACGATCCATTCTGCCCTACGGTTCTGCCTGTACGATCCGTTCTGCACAAAATGTTTGCGCATGCGCTGTTGTGCGAGGATTTACGACACTGCACGATCTGTTCCACGCTTCCGGTCGACAGCCAAGCTAACGTTAGTTTAGCTAACAGCTAATTTGGCTAACCGCTAGCCGAGACAGCATGTAATAACTTTAAAAGACCCTCAAAATAAAACTTGAAAATAAACGTTAACATATATAACAGCTGTTACGTCAGTTCTACTTTACTTGTGCTCATTTAAAATACAATCACTCAATATTTGTCTTTATTGTTATTACTGTAAAGTCTTAATTTAGCTGTAGCCTGCTTTTTCCATTAAGTTTGACTTAACGTTATTTTAGACTGAATCTAGCTGTCAGCTAGCGCTTAGCCGAATTAGCTGTTAGCTAAACTAACGTTAGCTTCCCGGTGGAGGCTAGCCATAGGCTAGCGTGGAACAGATCGTGCAGATCGAATCCTTTGTAAAACGGATCATGCAGGCGGAACGGATTGCGTGCCGACAGTTGCGTTTAGGCTGCCTAGCAACAGTAGTAAACACATCAATGTTAAAACCAAGGGGGTAAGCTTCGCTTCAGAACTCGAACCTCCTATGGCGCCATTTTGATGCTACAAAGCGATCACCTCCCGTTAGCATTCCATTGACTGCCATTCATTTTGACGTCACTTGACAGCGAATAACTTTACATCTTAAGCATTTAATGACTCTATTTGTCCATTGTTTAGTTCTAAAGAAAAACAACAATGTATAAAAGGCTCCATTACCTTGTACCTCACGTTATGGCTCTGTAGCAGACGTTTTTGTAAAAATAGGCTAACGATTGTCTCACGTAGTAGAGGAATTACCGTATAGTACAGGAGAAGCTCGCAGGCAGTTTCGACTTACATTAGCTGTTTAAGTTTAATTACTAATGTTAACTAGCATTTTAGTTAGCAATAATTAGCATGTGCCCATGTTATCTCCTTACATATACCTCCGCTCTCTGTCTCTGCAAGATTGGGAATGATTGAGATTTCTCATGATGGCTCAGCTACCAGAACACTTACAACTTTCAGACAGGTTGTTCACATCACATTTACGTTGTCTCTCTCAGTTGGAGCCTGCGCAGTAATGCTAGCGCTCACCGGAAAAGTGCTTCTAATATCCTTCACTGGTCTCCGTCCAGAACTGGGACTGTTGGTCCATTCTTATATACTGTCTATGGTTAGGGACCAGGCTAAGGCATAATGTTTAAAATGCCCAACTATTTTACGTCTGACAGCCGCTGCATTAGCCACACTTTTCTGAGCCAGCTGTGGAGGGTGTGTGCAACACATGACATGCTGGGGAGTCCTGCATCACTCATAGCTTTTATCATGTTTTTGGCATAACAGAACTTTTAGGAATGCCCCATGTCTGTAGCATGTCATCAAACGCACCTGCTATGGATTGACTAGTGTGCAAACCCCAAAACCGTTTTGCATGATTAAAATCCTCATCGATCGACTGTGCAGTTAAGCTGACGAGAGACATTGGGCTGACACTACTAGTCCAATAGTTACGGCCGAAATGTCCTGCAACAGGCACATCACAAATTCGCTTTGGCTCCAGTACATTGAGAAGATGTCGAAACCCAGTATTATCACAACTGACAATGGCTGATCGTCAAGTGTAATGTCCAAAGTTGGTTGTTGCTGTGTCCCGCACGGGTTCCGCCATCCATTCCAACATACCCCCACTCCGACATTGACGTCTAATTGTTGGAGTGGCACTTCCATTGTTTTCAAACGTCCCACCACTCCAACAATTTTACAACAGTTTCCATTGTTGGAGTGGTGGTACTTTACTTTTTTTAAAACGTCCCGCCATTCCGACATGGGTTAGGGTTAGGGTTAGATAGGTGGATGGTGGGTGGATTATTGATATTTAGCCGCGGGTGCAGTTGACATTACAGCTCATCCGCGCTTCTCAGGATGTTGGAATTTAATACAGGAACAGTGGAGATAAATTGACTTGAAAATAATATAAAATAGGATTAGTAGACCTTAAAGAAACTCCTATAAAGATGTTTTTATGTCAGAATCATGTTCAAGGTGCTCTAAACAGCTTTTTTTGGCGTGTAAAGCTTGTTTCCATCACTAAAATAGCATTACAGTCGTTTCCTTCAAGAATCACTTATAAAGGAAGTTTATATGTCAGAATCATGTGTAAGGTGCTCCAAACGGCTTCTTGTGGCGTGCGACCTGGTAGTCGGAATTGCGGTACTAAAATGTGTCGATTGTGTGTGATTGGCAGCATGTCGGAATAGCAGCACGTCTGAATAGAAGCATGTCGGAGTGGCGGCATGTCGGACTGGCAGCATGTAACCGTCCCGCACTCCCGTTGCTAGCATTAGCAAACTCTTTAAACTCGGTTTTGTGTTGGCTCTTAAGATGTTTTATCAATTTGCTAGTGTTGAAGGAGCTTGTTTTTGAACCCCATTTTGACAATTAAGCAGAGCATAGTTTGCAATTAGCTTTACTTTTGTAAATATACTACTTCTGTCTATTAGCAGGCTTTTTTCTCAGTTAGTTTACCTGTTGGAAATATTAAATACAGTTGAAGTTAGAAGCACTCTGTCACGCACATTAAACATTTCACTCATCACGTACTGATGGCTTCTTCTACTGTAAAGTTACTCTGCTGGCGTTAGCAACTGATGTCCTAGTTAATACCTAGAGCGAGTGTGCCCTCTGCTGAGAATGTTGTGCTTGAGGCGAGACACTACAAGTGAATAGGGCAACATTTTTAACTTACAGATATCTCCATGAAACTTTACCAGTTGATTATATACATGAATAGGAGAAAAGAATGTATGGCAAGTTTTCTGTAATATATATGCGCTAATTTGCATATCTGCAATCTGACAATTGAAAATTTTCTTGATATATTAAATTATAAGACATTTACAGAGGGTATTATGAATATCTCCTTTTGTTAATCAGTAAATCAGAAAATACTGCCAATAGCCTTAAAAAATTGATTTTCGCCTTATTTTTAGGCATAAAATGGCATATAAATCAGGCCAAGAATGATATATCAACATATCCCTCTGTAAAAACTTTCAAAATATAGTTAGAAATACGACTGTAAAGGTGGTGAATGATTTTCTCCATTACAGAAGTGGAGATTCTTCGCTTGGAGTGTGAGAAAAAACTCATTTTGAGAAACCGTCTTTTAAAGATTTTTATGGCCAAATTCCACACATTTCTATTGAAAGCCATGAATTACAGACAAAATATGCCTTTAGGTCCAAGTAAGATCCTAATCTAAAACTCATTATTGCTTCATCCATCACTGATCATAACATCCAAAACAACACATCAACATGTACTTCAACTGAAGACCATCACAAACTCGGAACTGACAGAACACAACCATTACACAGCCTTGTTCCCCCAAGTTAGTTTACAGTCTACATATCCATGCCAGCACCATATGTAGGGCCCTCCTCCATCTCCTGCTGGTGTCTTTTCACTTTTTTGTCTGTGCTTACACTTTTACGGCTCCACTTTGCACTGAACGGAATGGACTCTATTGGCTTTTGAGATCCTAACCATGTCGTCATCCTTCATTGCACTGACAGTCATGACAGTGCTCTGAAGCCAAAATTTCTCCATCACAGTCAGCCTGGCAGAGGCATCCTCATTAAATGTAGAAATAGCCATACTGGCTGCAGCCTCAACCCTGTTTTTCCCCACAAAGACTGTTTTTGGACATCGAGGCCCATAAGATCGTGTTGAGGCATTTGTTGGCATTCTGAGTGCCTCCATGCTGCATGTGCTTGAGCCGGCTGTCACTGGACATCCGGTGATACACAGGAATGAGCTTCTGACCCACCTCCTGTGATAAAAGGTTTTCTGTGTGAAGCCTATGGCTCACTGGCTTTTCTCCATTCTCCTCTGCTCTCCTGTACCAACACCAGGATGGATGGACACCTAGTGTGCGTGGGATTTTCATCACTAGATATGGAGTGGAGGAGACCTGCCCATATGTCTGCTTTCATTTGATCCAGTGACCCTTGGTTATTTAGAATAGCCCCACTTTAATAATTCTGCAAGGCTTTGCATTTCTTGGCAGTGAGCTTACCCTGACCTTTGCCCCCTAACTTACGCTCAGCACTCAGTTTCCTAAGCGCTGTGCCCATGCTTGACTATTTCACGCGTATGGGTATGGGTTGAGCGCAACCACCTCCTTGAATGCTGCACTGTCCCCATCTGACAGAATCTCAGTGTAGCACAGCTGATGTGGAGACACAGACCTGGCCCACATCCTCTTGGCTGCCTCTGCTCCATGGCCTTACTTGACCCTGAGAAATATCTAGCACAGTCTACATGAGTCTCCTTCCAGCTTTCAAATTCCTCCTGCATAATTTTACCATCTCGCCTAGCACACTCTCTCAGGGTACAAGCACGGCAGTAGGAGGATAGCATCTCAAAGTCCACCACCAGCCCAGTGAGGATGTCGATGCACACACCAATGCCGTAGTGGGGACGTGAAGTCTCTCTTCTGCCACATGCCATCAAAAGACACACTGATATTGATTATGGCATCCTCATCCTCCCTCAGCCACATCAGTATATCATATCAATATATGTGTATGCCCACCTGATCTGGTCCCTGGTTCTCTGCAGTGACTCCAAACCTATCTCAATTTCTGCCCCTAAAATGAAAAGTATACTGTATCAATAACTGTTCATTTAGTCTGATTTTATTGATACCGTACATATCTTCATTTTAGTGGCAGCAATTTCCAATTAGTTTTTTGGAACAGAGAGGGGAGTAGACCGGTCATAAAGGATCACTCACTTTAGCAACGAGTTACATACAGTATGTTTATGTTTATTTATTTAGCTGATGTTATGGTTATGTTTTTTTTTTTTTTTTTTTTGCAGATGCTTTCATCCAAAGCAACTTACATATACCAATACCTTTGGGGGCAATCATATGCTTACAGTCCTAGAGATAGCTTATATAAGACTTGGATCATTTGTATGGAATAGAATGGTTATGGTTTATTTAGTAGCCCAGATGATTATATCCAAACTGACTTACAACGGAGGACAAAAACAAAACGTTGTCTGTGTTGTGCATTGTGTAAGTGTATGTTTTTTTTTTGCAACCTCACTTTTAAATCTCCTGAGAAGGTACTATTTGCTTAGGCTGCATTATTTTCATATCCACCTTAGTTTTTGCCACCTCAGAGAAAATATGTATGGTAAAAGTAAAACTGACCAGCACAAATTACTGAAGGAAATGCCACTTTATTTCACTGTGTAATATTGTATCCTCATACAAAGATGCAAGTAAAGCTATGTGGACAAAAAAGTGAAAGCAAACAGAGGTGAAAAAAATACTGCCATGAATTCAGACAAATATAAATTATTGGGTTGTGCTAGAATCAGCTAGCTGGTTGGAAGAAATAAGTGGTGGTAGAAGTTGTACTTTCTGGACCTCTGAATGCAAAGCAAATCAATGCCAATTAGTTTCTGATAAGCTACTCTTTAATTATTGAAGACTTTACATACCTGTCCTGTCACTGTCTTGTCATGTCTCTGGTAAGTTTTAAGATGCAGGCCAGGAATCCCCAACACCTTGCTGATCTGTTTGAGCACTGCATACCCCAATCCTAACATGTACGCTAAAAGCACGTCATTTGTAGACTCCTCCTGATTGTAAGTTGCAACCCAGATCCAGCACAATTGGGACAAATGAGCTCACTCATCAATTCATTCAAACATGCAACATGAATTATGAGCCACTGCTGAGTGGCACAGTGGTCACTGCCACTATCTGAACTCTCCCGTTTCCCCAATGACAGCTTACGTAATGATGCACTTTGAGAAGTAATTTCATTATCTGGAATTTCATTATCCTTTGACTTAGACTTCGAGTCAAAAAAGCTGCCTTACCAGAATTCCGTGAAATAAACATGGCCCCTTAACTCCAAATCTGTGGCAGTTTCACGGAATTGCAATAAACAATCTGTTTAGGAAAACAATAACGGGACGCGGGACAACAACGGGATGGTTGGGTTTAGGAAAACAATAAACGGTTGGGTTTAGGAAAACAATAACGGGACATGGGACAACAACTGGACGGTTGAGTTTCGGAAAAGAAGAACGGGACGGTTACGGTTGGGTTTAGGAAATGTGACACGCGGGACACGATCCCCGGTCTCCTGGGTGTGTTAGGGAGCTTGTCTGACCCAGAACGCAGAGAAATCCCACCGACAACATAAAGCAGTTAAAAAGGTTTAATGTAGCGGAGTGTACTCAGAGAATCATTGTAGGTAATGTCAGGGTGGTGAAACTCCTGGCTGGTCTGAGGCTTGTGGTGAGCCGACAGGGAAGAATCCAAGTCTTTATGGGACACGAGGGGAACAGGCAGAGACGAGAACATGGAGGGTTTCCCAAGTTAGAGACAGAGGCTGGATGGTGGGGCTTGAAGCAGGCAGGCAAAGCAGAGGAGGCAGCTGGGCAGAGCGGTAACTGGAGAGAGACACAGGGTTAGTAGGAGCTCAGGGAACAGAGACAAAACCGGAGTAAAGGCAAAACGGATTATACTGGATTTAGACTGAGAGCCAAGTTACCACATGGGTTGTAGATAACGAACTGGCGCCAACAAGGTGATCAGCCCGAGTTTAAGTATTGCAGGAGTGGATCATGAAGATGAGCTGCAGCTGTGAAAACCGGCAATGCAGTGTTGGATCGGCCACGCCCCTTGACCTACTTCCCTCCGGACACTCCTCCAGCACTCCAGGTGGAAAAACACAGAACACAGACAAACAGGGAAAACTAAACCACCCAACTCAGGGTGGAGAGAGGGCAACCCATAACAGGGTGAGTCCTGTGTTTGACCCATCCGGGCTTTCATACTACTTGCTACCGTAGTCGCTCCTAATGCTACCTCATTTTCTCATTGACTTTACATTGGCATTGTTTTCCGTGGGGGCCACCACCACGTAATGTGGTGTTAACAGTTCGTGATAATTTCAATTCGGTGAGACCAGGCTGGCATGGATGTCACCAAGATGTGTTGTATAGTCAACAAGTGAAGGTAGAGACAGCATGAGACATAATTATTGATTAAGTACCATCTTCTTATCTTCAATCTAAGCAAACACGGGTTGAATAGCTAGTATACTCACTGCTAGTATCCTCACTGAGTCAAAAAGGCTCCCTACACTTAATACTGCTGGATTAAAAAAGAACCCAACCTTGGAGTGACCTGTGCTGAGTTTTAACAATTTAACTCAAATGCTGGGTTATTTAATTTGACCCAACCTAATGATTGAAATCAACTCTATTGCTGGGTTAGAAATTACCCATACACTGGGTTATTGTCTGATTGCCTTGATTTTTTATGGTTTAAAATAACCATGGGTGCACAAGTAGCTACACAGCTGGCCTGCAAAAGCGATGAAAAATATTCTAGGTGTTAAGGGTCCTGAGCGTGTTCCCATATGAACACATTAAAATTAAACTTAAACCGACAGTAATGATTGAATACAGCGTGTGCAGTTTAAAGGTGCAATATGTAATACTGACAGCTAGTGTTTAAATAATTACTGCAGTACAAATCAAAATCCTGGAGAGAGTCGTCTCCCCGCCAACTCCTCCCCAGACTCGAAGTTCACGGAGGTTGCCAGGCCGAGACCACAGCATCCACAACAATGTTGCTAGACGCTTGTCTCACATAGCCAGACATTACTTCACAGCACAGCGGAGTAGCTACCGTTAGATGCCGGCTGTATTGACAGTCATAAAAGCCTGTGCTCATGCGGAGCTCTGTACCCAACTGACAGGCACACCTTTTCTGCTTAGAATTACGATAGCTATAGATATAACAACCTCGCTGTCCTTTCCACCCGACAGACAGACACACTTCCTAGGCTTAGAATTACGGTGAGAATTGCTAAAAATAACACTTACCTTGGCGTTCTCTCCACCCGACTGAACACACTTTATTGGCTTAGAATTACGGCAACAATCGCTTAACACAATGCAAACTTACGGTCATCTCTTTCCAATTTACAGCCTTCCTCTCTTGGCTTAAAATAACTCACCGGCTACGGCCGCTAAACAGGCTACACGTTGTAAACAGCCATGGCCCGCTTGCCTGGTCCTCCGGTAATGTTAGCAGTTAGCAGGGTTAGCGTGGCGGCGTTAGCCAGGACCAGTCGGGATCACTTTACTGGCTGTGTCTTAATTGTTTTTACGAGTAACCAACTCGGGTACTCTAGCTATATAATTCAATGTGAATACACAAATGTTGAAATTACATTACAAATTCCCCGTCCCTTGTAGCCATGATAAATAAGCCTGAAGCTAATGCTTACCTGTTAAGGAGGAAATTAGCCAACTCGGCGTCCAAGCTGTCTCCATCTTTCAAATACATCTCCAATATTTACCCAGGGTTTGTAACGTCTCTGGTCACGCAACTGTTTTTTTTAAAGTCAGGTTGTATCATGGCTGTTAACGTTACAGATGTGGCGCGCTGGATTTATGTTTTTCGAGTTATATCTGGCAACACGGCCTGTCTGTCAAACTGGGCAGTTGATAACAACACACAGGCCAAAACACTAACAGAAATTCCGTCACGGAACAGAAATTTCAAAAGGAGCATTATTGTCAGAAAAGATAGTATTTCAACTTTTTTTTTCATTTTTGGATTTATTACCATAAATATATTACATATTGGACCTTTAAAGGGCAACTATTATATAGCATATTCAGGATTATACTTGCATTTTGTGTTTGTACTAGAATATGTTTACATGCTTTAATGTACAAAAAAAAACAACATAATTTCTCATACTGCACCTGTATTCACCGTCTGTATGAGATGCTCTGTAGGAGTGCCTAAACCCTCCTCCCAAAAAAGCCCATTCTGCTCTGATTGGCTAGTGTGCCTCCGCTTTGGAGCAGATGACCAATCATAGAAGTTCGGCTTAGAGTTGCCTAACATTTAGCCAAGAGTAGAAAAAACTGTTGAAACCGGAGCGTTCAGAACAGTTGGAAATCTGAACGTTTTAGTTCATGGGATTTCTCTAAAATATATTAACCCTATTATTTGAATTTGCCACGTTTAACATAAAAATCCAACATTATGACATTGTAGATATGACATAAAACAAGGAAAGGCAAAATATGTCACCTTTAACAGTTTGTTTCATTTGTACAAATGAAGAAAATACACAGTGGTGACCACAATACGATCTTTTTTCGATCTTTCGATCACAATTCGAGGAGCCTAACTGCCAATCTCCCAGTCGAATCACATTGTCTCATTGACTATGCCTTTGTGGAAAAACAGCTAATTGTTGTACATCTCTCTACTTCACTGAGGACCAGCTGAAGTGGGGGGGGGGGGACCTTTCTGACCTTTCTGGCCTTCCTTGATGCAAAATCATCAATGATGTCATCGTATGAAATCTGCTCCCCTATTGAGTGATTGATATTGATGACGGCAAGGCCAGTGATCCGTTCCTGGGACATGGTTGACCTCAGGTATGACTTGATCAACCAATGGGCGTTCTTGTGTCATGACGGGAAAGCCCAAGCCGCAGCTGGACCCTCCTCCCATTTTCCACTGGGCACGCTACTATGCGCTACGTTCCAGCCATTCAAGTCAATGCTTGATAATCCATCAACCGTGCTGCGGCATGTCCCAGAAGCGTACGAGTAGCGGCTCTCCGCTCCGCTAAAGATACGCGCAATTTACCAAAACAAGTTTATCAATTAGAATGTGGGGCTGGATCGTGTTAAAAGTTGACTTGACAGCTTGGCATGGTTTTAAAACAAGGTTTAATAAAGTGGCAGTGGCATCTTCTACTCCCCGGCCAGTCCAATGCGAACTGAAGAGGGTCAAGTAGATGTGCAGTCTTGGTAAGAATATCTCTTTTATCAGTTTTTCCGATGGACTTCATTACAAAAGAAGTCAGGGCCACAGGTCTAAAATCATTAAGAACCTTGGGATATTTGTTTTTGGCCACAGGGATATGGTGCGTTCTTTTTGTCCACCGAAGTCGATCTACGAGTCGTTTTTCGAAGTTGCAAAAAGAACGCCCTCGAGGTCGTATATACGACTCGTCAAGTCGTCTGAACGTCGTTTTTCGATACGGATGTGATGTCACACTCAAGCTACTAGTCGCGATTACAAGACAAAAAGAACGCACCAATAGACTACTTCCAACTCCTTGGCACCCTATGTTGGTTAAGTGACAGCTGGAAGATATGGTGGAAGATGGGGGGTAATTGTTCTGCATAGGAGGAAAGCAGCTTGACTACTTATAAAATCAGAACCTTGGGCTTTTCCTAGCTTTAGAGTGTTTAAAAGATTTGGCCACAGAGAGAACATCAAAGGGAATAGCCCGAACTGGATAGTTTTTTTTTTCCTCAGATTTACAATTTCCCTATTAAAATCTAGGCAATCAAACCTGAGATAAAACATATTAAACTCCTGTGCCAATTAATTGTCAGAATTAAAACCATCAAGAGCCACCTTTTTTTTTGCTTTTCCTTTCTGAACCTACAATAGTTTTTAAACCATTCCAGCCTATATTGTTAGCAAGTTCTCTTTCCAGCTTCTCCTTGTAATTCTGTTTCGCACAACCTATTTTGCTCCTGATCTCTTTTTTAAGCAGGTTCAACTCTATAAGATTGCCCTCTTGAAATGCCCTTCTTTTCAAATTTAACAACTTTTTCAGAGATTTCGACACCCAATGCTTGCTGTTAGGAAATGC
This sequence comes from Perca flavescens, assembly GCF_004354835.1. NCBI lineage: Eukaryota > Metazoa > Chordata > Actinopteri > Perciformes > Percidae > Perca > Perca flavescens. Next base: position 27,837,132 of record NC_041340.1, read on the forward strand.
CTTAACAGTCTTTTCTGGAATCACACTGTCTTGACAGAAGGTCACATAGCTGCTGAGGACATCGGTCAACTCATCAATGTCACTGCAAGATTCCTTAATCTGTCCCAATCTGTGCAGTCAAAGCATATTCTTCTCTACAGCACTTTGTTCAATTTTGGTTGTTTTAAAGCGCTTAACAAATAAAGTTGGATTGGATTGGATCCCTGTAAACTCAGGGTAGAATCATCAGTCCAGGTGCTGATCTGTTTTGAGATGATTTTGCCCCACCTGAGGGCAGAACGGTATACTGGGATGAGCTGACAGAATCATAACACATGTCAAGAATCTTGTTATGCCTGGTTGGGCAGGTGATGTATTGGTAGAAATTCTTGTGAGTTTTTTTCAATGAATAGTGATTGAAGTCACCTAACACAATCATGAGCGCATCAGGAGATATGGATTGCAGCCTCTGGGTCACTTTAAGTATAGACTCAGAGGCTTCCTCCTCATTAGCTCTCGTACATAACAGTGACAAATATCTGGGGGAATTCCCGGGGAAGGTAGTGTGGGCATATATGGACTGTTCTTATATATGGACTGTGCATAGAGACACAGACAGTAGTTCAACGTGTTTAGTGCAGCCTCTCTTTGACAATGACTGTTTTGCAGCAACTTTCATTAACATACAGACACCCACCCCTGCCCTGTGATTTACCGGTGACACCAGCCTCACAATCAAGATGGATAGGCTCGCCGAATCCATCAATGGACATTTCCGCATTCGAGTCTCTATACAAAAGCCAAGTTTCAGTAAACAAAGATAATGTTTGCATAATATTCACATAATATTCGTCTTGAGAGGGTGATAAAACATAATATAAGTACCTGCCTCTCAATGACAGTATCACAGGACACTTAACCCATGTATTGTCCTTCGTGTTACAGGGACTTCATTCAAGTGCAGGATGGGTCTGTGGACCCCGAAGGACAAGGCCCCCGCCAGTTCACGTGAAATGTCATCACATAGTATGCGAGGGTCACCGGGCACCCGAAGAACTACAAAAGGTTTAAGCAATAAACATGCGTTTCTGAATTTGTGTTGAAACTGAACATGGGCTTGAAGTTCATCAAGTTTATTTCGAATAGATTTTGCATCAGTGATGATGATAGATGGTAGAGGAATATGAGAGAGCGACTGTCTCCGTAGTCTCTGAAGTACGCCACCACATCTGCCCCTCTTTCTTGTTTTACGTGGCAGAGCATTGTTGAAGTCTTTCTGATCATTCTTAACCCCGTGACGCCTGAATTTATTCACAATTATATAAAAAAATGTATTATGTGTGTTTCTGGCTCCAAGCTGATGCTAAATTAAGTTGAGATTGTTAATTTGTCTATAGCATATAGAATAGATATACATTTAGGTATGATGCAAATTAGCGACAACATGCATTCATGGTAAAATTCTTTACAAAATGGTAAAATTAATAAAACACATTTTCCCATCTCAGATATGTAGATTTTATTCATGTCACAAAGTAATTGACAAATAAATGAATCTTGACAACAGCAAGAAAGAAAACACTCTTCTACTCCCTAACATTGACAGTAGTCTTTTTAGGTTTAGGGGTTAAGGTTAGGGGTTAGGGTTTATTTTGCTTCAGTGAACCGGATGTAGTTCCCACTCCGACCGGTTTTACGAGAAACCAGTGCATGCAAAAGGTTCTTAGGTATGTATCGAATGTAAACAAACCGGCATTGGGGGAATACACACGCTATCTCGCCTGCAGTCGGAATGGAAGGGGTTTGATGCAAATTAGCGACAGTCGGCGTTAAGGGGTTAAGATGAAGTTTCGTTGGTTACTATTTCAGTATACAGGATTGGGAATCCAGACACAGCGGTGATGAGTTTCTCCTCCAAAAAGACCGGCCAGCTACACCCTCCTACAAACAATAGCCATGGTTACCGCGCAAACATTCCTGGCTGCACCTGATTGGACGAACGCGTCACATGGGTCTGCTGCTCCCGGTTTTTCAAAACCGGCCATGATAGGAAGGAGAAGAGATACTTTATTGATCCGCAGGGGGGAAATTACATTTTTCACTCTGTTGA